>NC_133123.1:128515638-128833993 GCF_033568475.1 Henckelia pumila | reverse complement strand
ACCAAAGTGACAATACACTTGTGGTCTCTCATTATGTCTTTTGTAGTGTTTTTCGGTCTCTTAATTAAACCTTGGCTGGACTTAACTCATGTCACTTACTATCGAGCACCTTAGGTTCACGCCTCTACTCGACGACGCGAGAAATAAAGATAAGTCTTCTCGTATTTTTATTTTTTACTAAGTTATTCTTGTTATGACAAAATCTGAGATATGTCATAATAAATTTTTTTATGTGAATTCATATGTTTAATTAACCCCATATTATATTATACTTCTATTGTCTGGTATTTTTGTTTGGGCCTTTATTTCACAGATATTGGGCATGCAATCTTGCAGTAAGACCCAATATTATTATATCAGGCATGCAATCTCGTTGTAAGGCCCAATCTATGGTTCAACATATCAAAGTTCATATCAGTGGTATACAAAGCCCGGGCAAGTCCGGCATCAAAAGCCCACGTCAGTGGCATCAAAAATCCACAACAGTGGTATACAAAGCCCGGGCAGGTCCGGCATCAAAAGCCCACGTTAGTGGCATCAAAAATCCACAACAGTGGTCTCAAAGCCCAGGAAGGTCTGGCACTCAAAGCCCACGTCAGTGGCATCAAAAATCCACAACAGTGGTCTCAAAGCCCGGGCAGGTCCGGCACTCAAAGCCCACGTCAGTGGCATCAAAAACCCACAACAGTGGTCTCAAAGCCCGGGCAGGTCCGGCACTCAAAGCCCACGTCAGTGGCATCAAAAATCCACAACAGTGGTCTCAAAGCCCGGGCAGGTCCGGCACCCAAAGCCCACGTCAGTGGCATCAAAAATCCACAACAGTGGTCTCAAAGCCCGGGCAGGTCCGGCACTCAAAGCCCACGTCAGTGGCATAAAAAATCCACAACAGTGGTCTCAAAGCCCAGGCAGGTCTGGCACTCAAAGCCCACGTCAGTGGCATCAAAAATCCACAACAGTGGTCTCAAAGCCCGGGCAGGTCCGGCACTCAAAGCCCACGTCAGTGGTATCAAAAATCCACATCAGTGGTCTCAAAAATCCCACGTTAGTGGCATCAAAAATCCACATCAGTGGTCTCAAAAAGTCCACGTTAGTGGCATCAAAGCCCACATCAGTGGTTTCAAAGCCCAGGCAGGTCTGGCACTCAAAGCCCACATCAGTGGTTTCAAAGCCCGGGCAGGTCCGACGTCAAAAGCCCACATCAGTGGCATCAAAAGCCCACATCAGTGACATCAAAAAGTCCACATCAGTGGCGTCATAAATCTACGTCAGTGGTATTCTCCAAAGCCCAACCAAGCTCGGCATCATGTAATCCCACGCAACTCGTGGTTATCCTAAAAGCCTGATCCGCTCGTCAACATCAATTGTCGTTTATTGCTCTTTATTTGAGCTCGGTTTCATCAGGTTGTCGTCTATTGCTCTTTATTCGAGCTCGGTTCTAATCAATTATTATCTACAACTCTTTATTTGAGCTCAGGGTCCGGTCTACAATCTTGGTCTAAACTCATTCTTCTTTTAGACCAGTTAGGGAGGTACTATTGTTATCCCGAGAAAATATTTCAACCCAAGCCCGTTTATAATGGGTCTACCCGATATGGCCCAACATGTCAATGTCCATCCCAGTTTGGGCTATGTTGGACTTTGATCAAGGCTGGTCATTATGGGCCGACATAGGCTGTTTCTAATGGGCCGCAGGTATCCTTTTCTAGTTCAACTAGGATTCTGATATGTATGAGATAAGCTTGGATCTTTTCAAATATTCACGAGATAGAGATAAGCTTATAAAGGGACCAATGGATGAAGAGTCTTAGTCCAGGACATGTTATAATTCTACCAGGTAACTTATTATTCTTCCCTATAAATACAGGTATTGTTATAGTTGTTTTTTTTCATTAATCATTATTCATTATTCACTAATCATCATTCATCATACATTCACCCTCACTTTTACATTCACGCACTAATATCTCTCAGTTTTCATATTAATCATACCCTCTGCCTTCAAGACACTGACTTAGGCATCGGAGGGGTCACGCCGAAAACACTTTCGGCGCCCCCTGACCTAGTTGTTGCTCTTGCAGATATTATTGATACTCGACCCGATTTGTTTCAATTGGAGAATTGGAGGATCCATTCTATCAGACCGAACCCGAGATAAAATTTCGACATCATCAAAATCCATTAATTAGGCCGAAGATATTTTGTATTAAACCCATCTGGAAGAGATTTAGATCCGGTCAAGTAGGTCGAGGCACGTCTCTTGGGATTTGATTTACCCATTCCACCACTATATTGTTTTTTTTTTTTTTTTGAAGAATGTTGTTGTTGTTGTTGTTGTTATTGTTGTTTTTATTATTATTACTAGTTACGGAGTACACGCGTTGCGTCTGTAATATAATGTATGATATTAAAATTTTGTGCTCCAAAAATACATGTGGGTGAGCAGTTAGATTTTCAATTGAAGATAAAATGACAGAAACTGCTCTGAAAGTTTGGCTGCAATTAAGGGGCAAAATTGGAAGAAAATTTTGGTGTCCTCACACCATACCAAAAACAGTTTTTTTAAAGGTCTTAAGTATTATAATATAGTATAGATTATTATTATTATTATTATTATTATTATGAATTTATTCAAATTTTTAATTTTTTGAATAATTTATACCTTAATACCTAATTTTTTATAACAATATATTTAGGATTGAAAAAAATTTACATAATGATGTGTTTAAAATGAAAATATATAATTATGATTTTTATTTTGTTACGAGCTGAATATAAATAGTAGATTTTAAATTGTTCTAATATTTTTTCCTCAAAAAATTATTATTATAAAGATGGAAAGTAAATTTGAAGTTTTATTAATTTTTTATAAGTTTTTTTTACTATATAATAACCAA
The DNA here is from genome assembly GCF_033568475.1 of Henckelia pumila. Lineage (NCBI taxonomy): Eukaryota > Viridiplantae > Streptophyta > Magnoliopsida > Lamiales > Gesneriaceae > Henckelia > Henckelia pumila. The sequence goes on along the minus strand of NC_133123.1, from coordinate 128,831,099 downwards.
AAATTAAAAAATATAGAATGTTTAGCGAAGACAATCCAAATTGAACTCGTCAGGTTTTTAGAGTGAAGGCGATGATGAATATTGTTTATTTATTAAGCAATAATATCTTGTGGATATTTTATTGTAATAATGATAATTATTATTAATTAAAAGCAGAGGGAAAAAGAAATAAAAAAGAAAAAAATAAATGTTGAGATTATTTTATTATAATAATGATAATTATTATTAATTAAAAGCAGAGTGAAAAAAATAAAAAGAGAAGAAATGTTGAGAGTGGGATTTGAACCCACGCCCTTTCGGACCAGAACCTTAATCTGGCGCCTTAGACCAACTCGGCCATCTCAACTGTGATGACCATTGGACCACAAACAATTTATATATTCATACCAAAAATAGTGATTTGACTTTCCATCGCTTAAATTCTATTTAAGAGGCAGGTTACAACTGTCCAAACTCGTGTACGACGAATTATATCCATTGAAAGTTTCTATTTCACGACATCATAAAGATCGTATAAATCATTAAATGCGAGAATTTGCATTATAAATATTGTCTATTATTTATTTACTCATAAATGCAACAAAAATTCCAAGTGCCAACTATTCACGACATCTCAAATTATTAGGCACAAATCAATTAATTTACGTCCCAAAATTTAGAAAGCATTGCTTCATAGTCCATACCCTTCTTTTACCAACACAAACATTAACTTCTTCCATCGGTTTACAAGGGGAAAAGCTAAACCAGACTGATTCCAAAATATCACACACACAAAAGTGTGTTTGTTGTTTTGCTTTAAAAACACTATGTCCCAAAACTAGGTAGATATTTTTTCAAAGGGCATAATCCCACTTTCAAAATCAACGGGATTGCCAGTGTGAGTAGGGACACAATGTCCTCATTCAAACACAATAAAATTCTTAGCCACTTTTTGCCAAATACACAAACCAAAATGCATTTCGAATTGAAATATTTGAATTCCGTAGTTATTCAATCAAAGGGACACAAAACAAAACTACTCCAATATCTGAAGCAATTCAATCAATGTAAAACTAATAAATATTCCACCTCAAGGTGCTCATACAGACAATAAATGTGACAAGAAGAAAAGATAAACAACAACAAAGAGCCAAAATCCAGATATCATATTTCAAGAACTGAGACAAAAAAAAAATAATGGGATTTCTTGATTTCTCATTGCTCTAATTAAGCCAATGGAATGCAACTTCTGAAGGGGGAGCTGCAAGTGTTGGGCTATTGCAGACACTGCTATCCGAGTTAGAAAACAATGTTCTGTGATTAACTCCGGAAGGTGAAGAAATGGTAGTGGCCGGGGTGCCGATCGAACGATAAGGGGAGGCCGGGTTCGACTCCCCTATCGCAACCGAACCGAGTTGCAAGGCCTCGGCAAGCGGCCCTCCACGGGCAAATGGCTCCCAAGAAACAGGGCTTGAATTCCCCGAATCATCCTTGGCTTTGTGACCATCAAAATCATTCACATCTCTCCCGGTTACTACATTTCTCCTTTCTTGATCCATTACATTTTCAGCATTCATATCCTCAGATAAGTTAAATGAAGGGGAAAGGTTTCTATGATCCCCGTTTAGATTATCAGTGGACCAAGCATCAATGAATCTTGAGGGGGCCTCGATTTCTGAGGCGGATAAATTCGAATAAGGGAGCAAGTTCAATAGCTGCTGCTCTGGATAATCTCGATGGAAATCATAAATGGGGGATCTTTCATTTGTTACTCCAATGTGTGCTTCCATCAAATGTTGTAATTGGAGGTGATTTCCTCCCAATGTAGCCATGCCACTTTCCATCATCAAGCCCATATCCCTTTCAACACACAATCAAGATCACAAAGAAATCAAATTGAAAGAATCACAGTACACCAAGTCACGACTTATACATACCTATTGTTTCCTTTAGAGGAAGGAGTTGATCCACTGAGATCACTCCTAGGATTGTACAACAAATGGGGCTGATACGCAGCAGCAAACTGTTGAGAAGCATCACTACTGGCTTGAACTGTGGTGGGAAGTGGGGTTTGTTCAAGACGTGCTTTCTTTTGAGTTTCAGCATTGTTTTTAACTTCCACAGGCTTTCTTGAACGGGGACGGCCTCTGTGAAGGTGGCGTTCACAGTACTTCTGCTGGGGCGCCACATCCCTTGAACACCTCCATTTCTTGCCATCCGTTCTCTTACACCTCCCAGGTTCTGGATCTCCTTTTTTACAATATCTGGCACTGTATATACCATCACCACCAGCCACTGCCACCAGATCCCAGTTCAAGAAAAAAAAAAAAACCCATATAAAATCTGATTTAGAACAGAGAAAGGGGTAATCTTGAACAGAGAAGATTAAAAAAAAAAAAGAGGGCCATTTTGATCTTTACATGTCACAGAAGAGTCGGGAAAATTTCTTGAAAGGGGGAAGAGAAGATCAGCAGGCACAGGCACAGATGCTATCATGTATTTATAAATCATAGCTTGTCTTTCAAGCTCTTTCCACTGGGCAAACGTGAAAGGAAATCCCACACTCGCCGCCATCCCTCCTACATCAACACGAGAGAAGAACAAAAGAACATAAGGGAAAAAAAAAAAAAAAACTGCAGTGACCTTTCTCTTTCCAACACTGTTGAAATAATGAAAGAGGCTATAAAAAGGAAGAAAAGAAAGGATATTTAATTAACCTGAGCTTTTGCTGCGGGTGGTAGAACAATAAGGAAAAACTTCAAAAGGCTGCAAACTCGTACTCGTTATTTTTTCAGCACAGCCACCAGAAGTCGAGACGACATTGTTAAGGTATATATTTGCAACAACCTCGTTCGCTCCGCCGCCGCTGGGCCCCAAACCTCCACCACAGGTACTACGGCCTCCACCGCCACCATCATCACCAACACAGTCACTAAAATGGTGGGGATTGTGAAAACCCATCATGCAAATATTCTTGGATGGGAATGATGGTTCGGTACCCTGCTGCTTCATCAAACAAGCATCACTGGCGAATGATGATTTCTTGTCTGAAACGCAAAACCCACCACTATTATTAGCTCCTTTTTCCATAGAACTATTTCCTTAAAAAGAAATTCCGCCTTTGTTTCGATATAACCACTAAAACCCAAAACAAGAAAAACCCCACCTCCACAAAAGTTGTTGTTACTGAGATTTGAAGGCACCGGCACTCATGAACAGGAATCCCACCTCCCTTCAGCCCAAATTGTAGATAAAAATGAAATCACACATGAAATACTCTAATACCAAAATTTCGCTTTCACCAGACACAGAGAGAGAAAGAGAGATTTTTCTTAGTTTCCTTCGTTCTTTATTATATTAATAATAATAATAATATAAACTGTTTATATGGGTGAGAAAAAGAAAAGATAAACGATTTTTAGTATTTGTTTTTTTTGCCGCCATTGGGTTTTGCTTCATTGCTTCCAACATTCGCACCCTTGAGGCGGCTCTTGGATATGTCTCATGATTCATGAAGCTTGCTTTGAACCCGCTTTCCCATTACTTTAATCTATATATATTCAAGAGAAAAACACTTAAATCTTGTGGTATTAAGTAGTGATAGAGAGTGCATGCAAGTCGATTCGAGCTCGAATATTATACTATTTGAGTTAGAATCGATTTTAATTTTACAAGTTCGAACTCATTCGAACTGGATCAAGTATTAACATTCAATTTCGAGCTTGATGTATGAAAATATCGAGTTACCTGAGCCGGCCATTAAAGTTTGAACTTGAAAATCTTAGCCACTATTATCCGAGTAGCAATTAAAGTTTGAACTCAATTCAAGCTTGATCAAACAAAACTCGAATCGAATTTGATCAAGTTTGTTCACGAGTCACATACACCCCCTAATACACCCCCTAGATAGAAATATTAGTGATAAATCCAATATTTGGACCTTGATTTCAAAATAATATATTATTTACTTATACAAATTCCATCAACTCAATTAAACCAAAAAAACCATATTATATGGGGAAAAAAAATAACAAGCGGCCAAAGTAAGGATGAGCTGTGTCATGGAATAGTTATATATTATATGAAATATAAATGTAATTCATTCATAATTATTTATTATGTGTGTCAAAACTCAAAAAATTGTGGACTTCAACAGTTCGACTTAATTTAACATCAAAAATTATCTCAAAAGACGATAACTGTCCAAATCTATACATGCAACTCTCAAAATTTTATCCAAACGATGTATGATAATTTTAAACACTAACAATACGTGTATTAATTATATTATATTATATTATATTATATATATAATGTAACAATATTTTATTTTTTTAAAATCGAGCCACACATAATTTGACGATGAATAGTAAAATTTGAAACTTTATTCCAAGGAGATGTGAAAATAATTGATTGTATCAACTATCAAGTCATTAATAATGGAATACATAAAAAAAATTATAATTGAATGTGATGTTGACGACACATGAAAGGTAGGCTTGAAAGTTTGAAACGAATACAAAAGGAAATGGAATAATAATAACATATTTCTTATACAATACTTGCTTACATTTCACTCTCCGACGACTGAAATGCATATATACACACGCACATATACGTATATAGATATAATTTTGAGTGTATCATAACTTATGAGTAAAGACTGTAAAGTATACAAAGTAGTCATAGAAAGCTTTTTTCCGAAATAGATCGGTTCAAATTCAACCCCAAGTTAGTGTTGGTCTACTAGGATTTTAGTAACTGGGATTTCATGTGAAAATTTATCATAAAAAATGTTCTGATATTATATAGCGGGTTAATTTTATAAGACGAGATCTTATTCGATTTGACCTATAAAAATATTATAATTTATGTCAAAGTTATCGTTTTTCACTCGATATATGGATTATAACAATTTATCACATAAATTCCTGTGAAATTGTTTCACGAGTGAATCTTGTGAGATGGATCTTCTACTTGACTCAATCCGTAAAATATATTTTTTTTTTCAAAGTTCACTCAATATATGGACCCGATCGACCATCTCACGATAAATATCCGTGAGACCGTTTCAAAAGAATTTATCCAAAACATATATATTTAATGAACAAAAACTCCCGTGAGACCGTTTCAGTGGTTAGTTTTATGAGACGGATCTCCTACTCAACCTGACTCATGAAAAATATAGTTTTTATGTTAAAAATATAACTTTCATTCATATATAGATTGAGTCGATCCGTCTCACAAACAATCTCCAGGCCCAAATTTTATATATTTTAAATGAATATTACAAACATCACAACATATACAAAATTTTGTTGACTCGCTCGGCCAATGTCTGGAAATATTTTGGTATTTTGGTGAATATATTTGATTTATATTTTCAAAAATGAATTATTATTATTTTTTTAAAAAAATTCCAGTTATGTCCCTCCTTTTGTTGAATTTTAAAATATATTTTAGTATATTTTAGATTTTTTTTAAAATTTGAAAAATGATATTAGGGAATTGACAAGAGGATGATTGGTGGTGGAAGATGGAAAGGGAAAGGCATTAAATGATTAGGGGACAAAAAAGAAATAGAAATAGTGGGGGAGACAGCTGTTAATAAAAGGAGAGAATGAACAAGATATCACATGCAAAACAAGACAAGTAGTACCCTCATAACTCATAAGTCCATGCCCATCAATGCTTCCCACTTTCTTCATTCGATCTATATTTTTAAAGAAGAATTTTTTTAAAATTATTTTTCAAAAAATATGTGATTGGTTCCCAAAAGTGTTTTTAGATACAGGGGCTACGATCTCAAACTTCTATTCTCACAAATTTGCATAATATGTCCAAGCTTCTTTTGAAATTTATTGACGTGATATTTTGAAAAAATTATCTTTTGACAATATTATATAGATTGTTTGCTAAAATGTAATATATTTAACATAAAAAATATTCGAGTCGAATACATATCCGTCTCATAAAATTAATCCGCAACACGATCTCACAAAACTTTCTGTGTTTCTACGTGATCCTTCTTGTTAATTGTGTCTACTTCATTTAGGTGATTTTATGATACACTAAAGTTAAAATTCTCGACTTTTTTAAAAAAAAGAGTTCGGCCACACTGGAAGTTAAGATTCCCGATATCTTTTTTATACAAGATGTTTAGTCGAGCATCTTATTTGAAAACAATATGAACATCTCGTGTAAATACAACATAAGTGTTTTTCCAATGTAGCATGGAATCACTCGCATTATTTGGCTTGCCCACTTGAGTTGGATTCAATTCAATAAATACATGATGAAGAATCACATCTTATCATGTCATCCTGCAACTATGACTCTACACGAATTTTTCAGCATTATATTCATCCATCTTTGGAAAAATATAGACAATACTTTGATAGAAAGTGTCGTAAAATCTAATCACTGCATAATATGCATGTAAGAGAGTGTGTATGGATCTTGAATAATTTTGCGTACGAAGTCCAAATCCAATACATGTAGCTAGAAGAAATTAAACTTTGATGGAACGTAACGAAGAGGGCCGGGGGTGGGGGTTGGGGTGGGGGGTATGAAAGAAGAAATCGAGAACATGTGATAGGAAAAGAGAGAGTGCTGCCTCCAAGAAAGGAACAAGGGAATTATTACAAAATGGATGGACCACCTACTAGGGATTCGTTTTGTGATACGATAGCTACCACCCCCAAGGAAACAACAATCACTCTACCCCAACCAATACATGTAATGATGGGATATTTCATCAATTAATAATTAATAATAAAAAAATCAAGATAATATTTAATACTCCTTTTGGGGAAAGAAAAAGGAGAGCAGGACATGGTCAAAATCAAAATCATCAAATTTGGGATAATAATAATATACCCTATACACCTCCTAGAGGAGGACATGCCACTGCTACAACCCTTTTTTTTTTATATTGAAATTTAAATTTTTTAGTTGTTAGGACATAGATCAAGAGCAGAAATGAAACCCCTGAAGTAGATCTAATCTAATAAATATCACAATATCTCGAAGTAATTTGATCATTTCAAAAAGATTTATAATTTTTCATCATATAATATTAAGGTGGAAGTGTATTACAGCAACATACCATGGCACAGCTCTTGGAATGATGATTTGCTCAGCTCGTGTTAGGTATACGCTGGCCATTGAAAGGATCTATACAAACAAGAAGCTCATGAAAGAATAAATATGACAATTAGCGAGAATCAACGAGACGAACAAATTTAACAATAGCAAAATTTAAGAGAAACTGAACATCAAACTTGTTACAAAGCTTTGTGTGGACATAATGCAGCTGCTGAATATGGACAAGTAGGTTTTAAGAATTGGTTTTCATGGTGTGTTAAAAAGACACATTGTACAGCGACTCAATCGAATTCAGATTAATCTACAACAAAAGTAGTGAGATCCTGGTTTTCAAATGAACTATTCTTGGTCCATCCTCAGTGGTATTTGGATGTAAACGGATTGAGTCTGGCTGCCAGGAAAAATAGATAAATAAGTCAGACACAGACTTAAGGTTTACTATAAGATACAGTTGCAAGGTAGAAAGCTACATACTTCCAACATGACTGGTAAACCAGTATATGGGGATGCAAAAAACCTGCGAGGTAAAATAAGCAGATTTCTTTGAAGTTATCCGAGGGGAAGGGAATGCTTAGGTGACTAGCTTAGTTGTAATATCAGATAATTTCAACTTCAACTTCAAATTCCCTGCTTGAACTATGATTTCTCCTTTAGATGAATCCAATTGCACGACCGTTGCTTTCTTGTTGAGAGACAGAACATTCACTGTGTCGCCAACCTTTGGCAGCTCGAACTTCTTTTCTACAATATACAAAATCGGAAAAAGGGGCACTAGAAACAATTGGGAGATTTGAAACCCAATAAAAATAGGTAAGATGAAAAAAGCAACGATTGGATCTAACTTTATCAGCTTCAGATTTTGCATTTTAAAAGACCAGGAATCACTTTAGAATTTGATTACCTGTAGCTAAAAGCCTGGTATTCTCTGTGGAATATGGAATCTCAGTCGTTGTAGAAGTAGCCTTTTCTTCTGTTGGAGTCTTTGTTGCTGCAGAGGTTTCATTTTCTTCCAAGGTGGAATGATGATTATTGACAGTAGAAGTTTGGATATCCTTGTTTGCTTCTCTCTGAAAGGGAGATAGAGCAGGACTTGACCGAGATTGCCTAACTTTCTTGTGAATCACTGATCGTGCTGAAGCAGCAGCCTCCAATATTTCTTGTACCATCCTTTGTCTCTGCTCCATACCATGTACCATGACTCTGTTTTGCGTAACTAACAGACGCTGATGAAGTTCCTTTGAGAGCCTATCAGAAAGAAATTGTTACACCTTGGATCAGGGAACAATATTCTAATATTAGGACGGTGGCCGTTGATACTCTGTGTTTCCCAATCAAATCAGACAATTATCCTAGACTGATGGCCTATCAGAACATGCCCAAATCACACGGTGAAGATATTTGGTAATACAAAACATTTCCACTAACCGCCAGCCAGCCAATCCAAAATAAATATTTATACGATTCCAGTACCTTGTACAGATAGCAAACAACAATAGAAGGATACAAGTTCTTTATAGAGTCACAACATCAATTTATGTAGTTCACAATGAAATGCTATAGTATAGTACAACTATACATGCCATTTGACCAAATTTAGGAAATTTTTTGAATTCTGGATGAGAAGATTTGGATCCAAAGGACCTCCTAAGACAGTTGTACTTGTAAGATCTCTTGCGTATAAAACCCAGTTCTCCTAGTCATATCTGTGATCACAACTAATTTGAGACTACCCACCTCTGTACTTTACATGATACTTAGTCACAAGCATGAGGGGAGAATGAATTAACCCAAAACTTGAGTAAACTTTGTCAAGCAAAAAGATTCTCACCGCAAGTAGAGCTGCACTTCATGAATTTGTTCATGATATTCCTGCTTGAATCTCTCCATGTCAACTATCACCTGCACTGACGTAAATTGCAAGAATTTGTCATACGGAATGTATTTGATAAAATTAAAGAAAAAACAATTACATGGATCGATTTCACAACGTAATTTACATAGACCTGAACATTAAGTAGTTATTGACACTCAGACAACAGAGTTGCTGATAATCAGGCTTCAAACAATTTTTATTTATCTCAATTTCACACGATGAATTATAAAGAAAAGTATATATGTTCACAGATCTGGTGCCATCTGTATAGGAAACAATCTGGATATGCACGCATAATCAGTTGTACATACCTCATTAATTTCTGCACTAGCTGCTCCGTATAGTTCACGAGCATTATCCAAAATTTCAGCGGGCATCCCAAGCCTCCCCGCAATATTGATTGCATTTGAACGCCCTAGAGTTAGAAATAAAAAGGAATCCAGCATTCAATTGCATTTAACCGCTAGCAGCCTGCTTCTACAAGATCACTAGAGTCTTGAAGCTAAGTCGTTATATACGACGAACAAAGTAACATACCAGAATACTAAAATCTTTACAATTAATAACTATTGTACAACCACCAGCCCATTTATCTCCATAAACAAGATAATACCTGGTACTCCCCAAAGAATCCGGTAGGTGGGCTTCAGGTTCACTTCGTCGAACTCCATACAAGCATTTTCAAAGGCATCATTGCTATTATGGTTAAAGTAATAAGTCCCATGTTAAATAATATTATTTTATGCATCATTTTAGTAATTCATTCTTGTACAAGCTACCTGTATTTGAGAGTTTTAAGTTCTCCATGGTGAGTAGTAGCTACAGTCAACAAGGCACCAGAATCAGCAAAAGATTCCAGTAAAGACATTCCCAAGGAAGCTCCTTCAAGAGGATTAGTCCCCGCACCTACCTAAATAGTTTAAAGTGAAATAACATTACGATATCATGGAAATATCATAAGAATTTTATTCTCCACCCCCCGTTCCATATCCATATCCTAAAAAGAGGCTAGTGAAACACCATTTTCTATTTCACAGACTGCAAAAAACTATAGCAATTGTGATATAGAACAAAAAAAACTTTTTGCAAGGAGGACTAGACAATTAAAAATAAAGAATTGAAGTTCCATACTTCATCCAAGAGCACCAAAGACAGACGTGTTGAAAGGGACTTGATTTCCTGCAAGGTATAGAGAAGGAAAAGCAAAATGTTATGTTCATCAAGGAACATGAACTGCAAAAATGTGAAAGGATGGCGACAAAATTATATCAGTAACAGTTTATGCCTTCTACTAAAGAATATTAACATAAAATTCATTAAAGACACTTAACCACTATCTGCTCCAGTTTTGGCCAATCACTGAGCAATATAGTGCTTCATATGTTATACACAAAATCTTGTTGACAGCAGACCCATTCATTCATAGGTGACCATAAAGGCTATGCATTTAATTGTGCCCCTAAGCACTTTCTGACTATGCTTAAGTAAAAAATAAGAGTAATATCGGCTTACACTAATTTGTTTCAGATGGCCAGAAAAGGTAGATAAAGATTGAGTTAGGGACTGATCATCCCCAATGTCGGCAAATACAAAATCAAACCAAGGAAGCCTTGCTGGTTCTGAAGCCAAGACGTACAGACCTGCAATTTTTCCTTCATATTATGGAAAGATAATTTTCACATTGTACAAGTTAGGATAGATAAAATATACTACTAGCATTGCAACCAAGTGTAATTTTTAACATTTTTTTTCTTTTTCAGGGACATGCTTGAAACTTCACCATCAGCCAACCCTTAAAGCAACAATGTAAGGCCATTTTTCTATATCAGTGCATATGATCATATATTTGACGAAGGAAACTTGTCACTCCCAAAATCCAGACATCATTTCCCAATATCTTGTTAATAAGCCATAAAGCACAAACTCCTTACGGTCCATTCCATTTCTTTCCACGAAGTCGCAGTGGACTTTAGACATATGAGCACCAGTGAGTGTATAGTCATTTTTGGCCAGAGGACCAGTAACATTATAGCATGTTTTCAACCAAACACGACAGTAATATCCCAATACCCTTATTTACCTAGGATCAGCCATTAGGATCTTCTTTCATGCTAGTATAAGAAGCCATCTCCAACTTTTTACATTGACTAGACCTTTTCCTCCATGATTACAAAAATTAATTTCCGTAAACTTTCCAAAGCAGTTCATCTACTTTCGTCACTAAATAGAGCCAAATTTACACAAATTATTGTCACAAAATTTCTCTGATCAGCGACCACCTGGACCAGATCATTTTTTTTTGGTTGGTCCGGGGGGGATTTTACCATACCTTTTACCTAAACCGATGCATTTTGAAGATGTCAAGCACTCACGACTATATTATTTTCCAAATGCTAATCACTGAACTGTCTACAGCATTAATCTATGAGAAGATAACAATGCTTGCAAAAAAGGGTAATTTTCTAGAGTTTCCTGACTCGTTGATTAGGCGAATCATGAGATGACATTTCATTGGCTAACGAGTAGAAGAAAATAGAAACAAAAAAATTCTAAGCTAACCTGATTTTGCCATCATTGCAGCCAACCCAACTGTCTTCAAACAAATGGTTTTGCCTCCGGTATTGGGGCCAGTAATAATAAGAACCTTGTTATTCTGTTCTACAAATATGTTGAAGGGGATGGGTGGAGCTTGTTTCAACATAGAAACCTGAAGCAAAGAGGGGCATGGATAGAGTCAAGTGGTAGTTTATAGCAGTTACATGATAAAATCCACGAACTCTAATGCTTGTAACAACAATAACTTATTAACTTTTATTCACCTGCATTTCTAGAGACGATAAATTCGTACTGATTGAATCTTTCCACTTTGCATATCCTCCTGCAAGTTTTCTCCTACTAATTTCCTGGCAGGAATTTCAAACATAGCACTTAACAGAAATTTTTTGAGGCGAGCAAGCTTGTGAGAAATATTAAAAGAGCATAATACTTATCATTAGCACAATGTAATAATACATCCTCCCATCCACAAATAAATAAATTGAGGCAGTGTATAAATTACAGATGTTTGTATTGTTCTAAAAACTGGTTAGTGATGGCAACTAAAGAGGTACCAAGCTAGTGAATAGTTCATCTATATCATAGCAAACCAACACGAACCTTTTGCCTTGGTGGCTTTGATACAATTAACATCTAAACATATTATACCTTCTCATAAATCACCTAAGCATCATCCTCAGAAAGTTAAAAGAATCAACACCAAACCCAATGACTCTGCAATACTTTGTTTCTTTTAGATACTGATGAACTTATGATGAGTCCTTTAAGCATTTGCTATCCTAAAACCTTATGGAAAAAACATTAAGAATACATAGAAAGTTGGTCTGCAGATCAAAGTTTCTCACTCATTGGTACCAAGCCATGCCAGAGAGGGAAAGTCCAAGCAGCATGGGCAGAAAACCAAACCATAATATTTTGGGCATGTGTTGTTCCACTGTTATGTATCCACAGAAACGGTAATGTCAACATAGACTAATTAAGTTTCAAAGGTAAGTCTAAATCATAACTCACAGATTTAGCATTACTAAGATCCTTCAAAGCCTTTTGCAAATTCTGCCGATGTTGTAAAAGCAGCAATGGATGATAAGCTTTTGGCAAATATAAAGTCCATTTCTTTAGAGTGAGAAATGATTGTTTTGAAATTTTGTCTTCCGTTGACGTTTCCGTATCAATAAAGCCATTTTCATCACATGGCATGTACAAATCAGGAAGTGAACCATCAAAGGAAATGCTATATCGTGCTCTGGCATTGATCTGTACAAAAATATATAAAAAAAAAAGTCTAAATAAAAATATGCAAATAAATAACTCCATTTAGAAACATTTGGTGGAATTCTGAAATTGATATGGATTGTGATAAACCATTTTACAGAATCAAGGGATCATGATTTTTAGGCCTTTTCTTGGAAACCAAAAAAAAAAAAAGATTTAAGATCCAACAGTGTGATTTGACAATTTCTAAGGGCGTGGCTTAAAAAATCATAACATCCCCTCTGCATACAATTCGGATGCATCAGCTCTGCCAACTATCCATCATAAAGCATATCAAAGTTCAATTCAAGATTCAAGATAAAGCTCTAAATGACGTTATAATTTAAACATTCATTGTCCAATTCAAGATTGTAAGATTTTATAAATGGATGGCATTGTAACCATGAAAAAACTGCATTTCATTAAGGCGAGGACCAAAAAGAAAAAAAGCTTTGATAAAGAGACAGCTATGGTTAGTAACTGCAAAACATATCTTAGACTCAGATATGCTATGATATGAGGTACTTTCTACCTACCAGATCCATTTGAATCATGCAATTGCATAAATGTTGGATGTCTACAAGATCCATTTGCATCTACACAGAAATAGAAAACACAATGCAATTATTAGTCTTTAGTAAGGATAGAAAAATAAATGCAAAATTGGCCGCAAACCTTCTTTGTTATCTTCAAAAGCACATCAGCCTCTGCCTTTGCCACAGATAGTCTTGCTTGTTGCAACTCATCATTCAATGGAACAGCAGCGAGAGGTTCTACAAGGTTTCCGACACCTAAATTACTACACCATAGCATTATTTTTCTTGGGAAAGTTTTTAGTAGAAGAATCAAAGCAAGTTAAAAGAGCCATAGGATAAATATAACTCATTTATAAAAATCAACTTATCCACAATCTTACATCTACAAACAAATGAATTCAGGATGCAAAACCTTGCCTAGAAATAATATGAAATAGCAAAAATAAGAACATCTGCATCTCCAAACAACAAAATCGCAATTGCAGTCCAGACAATTAAGCACTGGCGTCTCACAATATCAATTTAGCCTGCATTGTCAATCAACCATAGATGCATAATATCAACACGACGCCTTATTTAGCTCAAAATAAGGGTCAAATGACTTGTACAAGTGTAGGTATGGGTAAGTAATAAGTTATAAGTTCTAAGCAGAGGAAGTCGTTTCAGTACCATTGACATCACGAATTGTTTGCAAAAAAAAAGATGTAGAAGAATAAAGTGCTTATAGAAACGAGAACCATGTATGTGCACTACAAAATAAAATAATTAAAATATTTTATGCACCTCGACAGAAGTAGCCCCTCAAATGTAGGGGGCATATCAGCCTCGGACTTTATACACCATCTGCCATCAATATTACTTGCTTCCTGTGCAGTTAAAAATACGAGAGAACATTTTTAATATTTTATAACATCAAATTAGGATAATTAATACATAGATGCTTTTTCTATTTTCGCACTACTTATGGATGAGAGAACAGGGACTTCCTCATATCTAAAACGGAAGGAAAATAGCTTACGATAGTGGGTGATTCTTTCATTTCTTTCCGTATCATGCTTTCAATCAACTGGTTTAACTGTGGAAAGAAGATTGAAAGAAACAGAGAGTAAGCTGGCAGCTTCTTGGAGACCCAACAAACTTCAAAATGAAAGATAGTGTCACATGCACATCAACAGAGCCAATCCAACCCATTGAGAACTCAAGAAGGAAACAATACAACAAAACTATACATGCAGTCTAAAATCCAATTGCTTTCACTTCTATTTAAGAATCATAACAGACTAACAGGAAAGAATGAAAATTAACCTTTCTCTCTAGAACCCTCACACGATCACGAGCCTGCCTCAAATCAGAACTCTGAATAAGTACATCAATGATTCAAATTACGGAAAAACCATAGACAAACCAGATATCTGGATTCAAAGATAATATTGTGAACCAACCGCAGAATCTTTTACTGAGCCATCTTCATCTATAAGCTGCTCTATAAACTTAATCAAGGACGGATTTATGACTAATTCAACTATCTGCAGTCAAATTAATAAAAAATAAGGAAGAAACCAATGGGATTACAAGATTTGCTAGTGCTGGTGATGAAACAAATAATGTTTATATTAGACTATCACAATATTACCATTGCTGAAAGAGGCAAAAACCTCCCATACCAATCCGAATCTTCCTTGGTGGCAGCTTTAATATTTAATTGCAGCATCTCTGCAAATTGCAATAGTGCTAAGAGGGCCAATGCTTCGCTCCCACTCACAGGAGAACCCCTCTGAGCACATCGTATAGCAGCTCGCACCTTCAGCCAGAAAACTACACTATTACCAACATTTCAATTCTGAGAATATTGAAAACTAGGTTAAAAGATTAACAGCCTAGACTGTCTCATTATTGCATAACAACAGGGATTTGTGCATGCTTCTCTTAATATAGTAGCCAACCTCATAGTTGAAAAGCTTAAAAGCAAAAAAACAAGGACAAATCTGATCATACTGATGAAACATCCAAGCCAGTAAAGTCTATCATGGCGCCATACTTATGCATCTCAACAGCCGCATTAGTCTCCTCGAGTAGTCTCATGCTATCTTCGAACGTCCTATCCAAATCCCATAACTGCTTCTGCACATGGAAAACCAACAATAGACAAATGAGTAGAGCAAAGGTGAAGCTGTTAAAGCTCCCGCGTGACATTCATTTCAATCATATGTAAGTGTTGCGTTAAGATTGAGCAGAGACCTTAGTGGCTTCCTTGCCGATGGAAGTACCGGCGAAGGAAGCAACGCAATCACAGAGGCGATCCCATTGCAAAACTGTGAGGCTATCGATAACTACCGATGGTTGGTCGGTACATAGGCCAGATGCTGCTGCTGCTGCAATGAAGAATCGTTTAGGAGATTGTGATGCGTTTTGAATTGGAGTTGAATGAATTGAGCGGCGGCGGCGGCGGAGGTTGTGGCGGGGGAAATAGAGGGAGAGAAGCTGTGAAACAGGGGGGAGGAAGGCATTTTGAGCTTGAAAATGGTGAAGATGAAGCATGTGAGAGAGGAGAAATTTGGGATAAAGGGAGGGAAATGAACGAATTTGGATTAGGCTACGGTTTGGGCACAGATTTTCCCCGGGGTTGCAAATAAATAAAAGGCCGGGATTGTTAACCCCGGGCCGGGCTCGGCCCCTCTTATAGTTTATTGTTAAAATTTTAATGCGATAAAAATAAATTTATTATATTATCAATTTATAAAAATAAATTCCGATAATAATATTAATGCTAAAAAATTTAAATTAACAATAATGAAAAAACAAACTGTTATTCACGATATCAACTTTTGTTGGAAGTGTATGTAAATTGAAGTGATGAAAAGACTGTCGATGGAAGAGTATAACTCTCATTTTGCAAGACAAAATTGCTCGGTTACAATGTGCTAAATTTGTATCGGCAATCGTCTCTAAGATACAACGACTTTTGTTTATCAAGCAATAGAAGCACAACAATTACTTGATTTTTGCGAACTCTTATAATTGGAACTTTCTAGTGAATATAAGAGAATTATGCAGAAATATGTATGCTCTTGTGTGTTGTATTTCTATAATGCAGACAAGGAATTTTTTATATAGACAATCAAGTTTTTGTATTCAAAGAACACGACTATTCGTTTTAAGGAATCAACCTTATGTGGAAAACCACTTCTTATGCACATTAAAATGAGTATATATTATCACAACTGTTATTCCATCATGTATAAAAGAATAGTCCGAAAATATGGGTTCATTTGAAGGAAAACCGCTGCCTGGAATCCCAGGCGGCATGGCTCGCTCCAGCGCGCAAAACCGCGCGCGGTTTATGTCTAGCCCTCTTTGCTCAACCTCCTCTGTTCGAAACATTTTCTAACTCAATTTTGTGTCCCTTTTCATTCAATTGTCCAACACAAACTTAATTATGATGTGATAAATAAAGATTTCACTTAAATCGAAGTACTTTGGACTGATTTATCTCGAAATATTTGTTCGATTAAATCGAATGTCCAATTTTATGTTATTATTTTTTAAAAAAATGTTTAAATTGATGTATTCGATGATCCACACTTAATTAGACTTTAAAAGTTAATATTATAGTTGTGAGTTTTTTTAATTAAAATTTAAAAAGCAATACTGTTTTAGTATTTAGAATGTAATATAAGTGGAAAATGAATATATAACAAGTTATTGTAATTAACCATAAATAATCTATAAAGTTGTCTATTATTTTATCTAAAAAAATTAAAATAAATGAACTGGACTAGACTCAACCCTATCTAATCTGCCCTACCTTCATGCCACATATTTAGAAAATTTGGATTTAGGGTTATCATTAAATTTGTCTTTGCATAATGTTCCAAATACTTATCCATTTTTGGCACCAAATGGTCAATCGCTCAGATTTTGGAAATGATATGTTCATCATGTCATCATGACCCTAAAATCCGTAATTGCTATATTTTCAATATGCAAAAAAATTATTTCTTAGGTTAAAACTATAGTTCGTAAGGATAAACCTCATCATACGAATCTCGTTCGATAAAAGTAACAGTAAAAAAAATGAACTCATAATTAACATAGATGAAACGTTCGAATTCACATACTACGTGACAATGATAAGCCTCATTGGTTGACTTTAGGATCAAGGATGGATTCCAACTTCCAAATATGCAAAATGAATTAATGAATCATAATTAACCTAATTGCATCTTCTTAAGATAAGTCTCTCGTGAAATATAAAAGATGACGCAAAT
Organism: Henckelia pumila; assembly: GCF_033568475.1. Taxonomy (NCBI): domain Eukaryota; kingdom Viridiplantae; phylum Streptophyta; class Magnoliopsida; order Lamiales; family Gesneriaceae; genus Henckelia; species Henckelia pumila. Next base: position 128,813,529 of record NC_133123.1, on the reverse strand, counting down.
CAATGACTTTGAGCCAAGTGTAGGGATTGGAATATGCAAACCACCCATAGCAATTTTACATGGAATAGCTAGTGGACGATTTATTTAGCTGTAATATTATACCAAACCATCTTATACTAAAACTTTTAGTTATTATTAACTAATGTTATGATATATAATAGTATAAATAAAAGGGTAAAATAGATATGTGTGCACGGCAGGATCAGGATCAGATCAAAATTCACTACAAAGTTCTGGAAAGGTTTTTATACAAACTTATGAACATGCAACCAAATATGTTTTCCAAAAGAAAATGCCAACAACCAACAAATTATAATCAAGAAAAAAAAAATTATCGATCAAGCCTTGAAGCACAGAAAGTGGTGGTGATGGTGGTGGTGGTTGGGGGGATGCGGCGTCGTTTCTTGATCGATGATGCCCCTGACCGCACAAAACTCCTCCACGTGGCAAGGTATGTTGATGGCGCCTCTCTGATAGAACCCGTACTCTTCCTCCGCCTCCTTGAGCAGCTGCGTGAACAGCGGGTGGTTCACGTACATCACCGGGATGACGAACCGCCGCTGCTCCGCCCCTTGACCCACCGTCACGGCCAAGCATCCCTTCGGAACACTACTCCTTTGCTGGTGGTGGTGGTGGAAATCGAAATTCATCAACTGACCCTTCCTATGATCTCCTTCGCTCATTCCCTGCATTCTCCTACACGACCCAGACAGTATTCTGCGTAAAATCGTCGTCTTCTGCGATCGAAGAATCAACAACGTACAACAATAATAAGAGGATCTTAACAGAAGATGAGAGAAAAGGGCCAAGGATCGGATGCGGAGATGGCGAGTAGGAAGAGGGTGAGAGCAGAATCGGTGAGAGATGTAGGAATATTGGTCATGATGGAGGAAGGAAACCGAAATCTTGAAGAAATTGGAATTGAAAAAATGGAGACGGAGCAGTGTATTTATTTATATAAATGGATGGATTACGCGGTTTGGGTTTGTTCTAGAGGAGGTAGAATAGAAAGATGCCTTTGGGGTGAAGCATGCACGAGTCGTGAACTGGGGAGGGTCAATTTGGGGAATTCACATGCTATTAGTGACGTAACGTCGTTCGCCGACTTGATTCGTAAACACAAACTTCTTAATACGCATAGAAACCAGATAAAATATGGTATTTTTTTATTTAAAAAAAAAAAGAAGAAGAAAAAGAAAAAGAAGAAAACAGAAAAAATTATGTGTATAGCGTACGTGATCATGACTCTCACGACACCTATTAATTAAGATATTATTGAATATAAATATTTACATTATAATGTACATCAAGAAAAATTTTTAATTGGTAATTATATAGGTTTTTTATTTATGATTTTATAATAATTTTTTCCAATTATTAAGAAAATATTAGTGACTTGATAAAAACTTCCGTTGGAAATATGAGTAACATTTTTGTGAGACGGTCTTATCCGTGAGACGGGTCAACCTTACCCATATTTATAATAATAAGTAATATTTTTGGCATAAAATGTAATACTTTTTAATGGATAATCCATATAAGAGATCCGTCTAAAAAATTATCATTGAAACCGTCCAGGCCCGGACCTGGCATGAGGCGAGTGAGTCCACCGCCTCAGGCTCAGGTCCAAAAGAGGGCCCAAAAAAATTAATAAATTTATATTATCAGTATGTGTGTCATAAAATATTTTTAAAATTTCATGATTTTGCCAAAAAAATTAGTATTATTGCAACTTTGTCCTCTTCATCAAGTCATTTTTCTCTCCAGGTTCCAATCACATCGCATGATGATTAATGGAGTTGACTCTTGGGTTTCAATTTCGTCATTCTCTTTCATTATTGATTCTTGTATTTCATAGACTAATTACATGTTATTTTTATTTTCTAATTTTTCTGATTTTTTAGGGATGTTTGTGATATTTTTTATTTGTGGGCATGATTAGTATATTGTAAGAAATTTATTCAACCCGTGCATTCATTTTTTTTAGTTTCGTATTTTGTCAAATAATTGATGTTTTTGCTGATAAAATAGCAAAATATTATTTAAGTGATTATTTATAATATTTTAGTTTCAAAAACTATCTTAAATAATTTTTAAAAAGTTGAAAAAATTATTTTGAAGTTCGACTCAGACCCTAAAAATCATAGATACGACACTAAAACCGTCTCAAATGAATTTTTGTAAAAAAATATTAATTAATCTGACCCCACCCCATAAATATAGTTAAGCTACAAAGCGATTTGTCCCGTCGTGCCCCGTTGACTTTATCTTAATTTATTTATTATAATCCAGAAAACATTGAACTTAAAATTGGGTATTATCCAGCATCATCAAGACAAAGAACCACACACCAATTAACAAAAAGTCGTATATACGCTTTAATTAGTAAATTTCATCACACACACACACATTAAATATTGCAATTTTAGTTGTGCATGTAATTATCCTCGGTTTTTTTGCATTCACCTAGCAGTCAGGGCCGATCCTAACAATTTTTTGTCCCGAGTCTAACTTTTAAAATAGGCCCCTAAATCATAATGTGTGTTCATACACTACAAAAAAACTCCTAAAGACAACATTTTTTATCAGTTGTGATAAGGGGTTTAAAACTGTTGTAGAAGGCTGTGTTGTTAAAAATCACGCTCAAAGACAACAGTTAAAAACTGTTGTCTTTTAAAGAAAAGACAACAGTTAAAAATTGTTGTCTTTGAGCGTACTTTTTAACAACACAGCCTTCTACAACAGTTTTAAACTCCTTACCACAACTGATAAAAAATGTTGTCTTTTTTCAAATAAAAAACAAAAAAAAAATTTAATATAAAAATTTTCAATATTATAAATAATTTAAAATACAAAATTCAAAAATAAAATTTAATATACAAATTTCCAACATTAGAAAATAATATTTACAATATTTTGAATATGTATTCGGACACGTATAAAGAGTTAATTTAATAACTCGGACATATTCTAATGGTTGCTCGAATGGATCTACCCAACATTCATCTTCTCAAACAACTTTCTTCAATCTTTTCTTGAACTTGTTTAATTCAATCATGCAAAGACCTTTTTTCAACCTGCAAATATCAAATTCTACGTAGTTACACAATTATAATATTCTCATACTAGCATAAAATTCATTATAGTACTTATCAAAACTTAATCAATAAGTTTATCAATCTTTTTTCGCAAATCCTCGATTCTTTGATATTGTTGAAAAAATTATCAAATTTTACATAAGAATAACTTGGAAAACGCAGATCATGTGGATATGGAAAAAGGAAACAGGAAGCTACAGAGCAGCACTCAAACCACATAAATCTCTAATTCAATAAATTAGCAGCGAATTACTAGTTGATCTGAGCTTTCTTAGGGAAGCCAACAAGCGTACTGACTAGTAAGCATATATATATGTATAACAATGCATGTACCTCAATTTTTTTTTGAACCAAAAGTTGGTTCAATAATAATTCATTATCTATGATTTGTCATTGAACTTCAATTTCTACTTGGAGTGGAGTAACAAGTAAGCACATGTATAACAATGCATACAACAATATCTATTTACACGCACATACTATGCTCTCGCAACACTTTATTTACATTTTTCCATAACTATCTAGATGCATGGCACCTGCTACTTCACTATCATCCCTCAGTAATGGACAAGTGATGATCAACTTAACTCTAATTTAATGGAATTTCAGAAAGTCAAATTAAATTTTCTGAACCATAAATTAACCGGCTGGTGGTTTGCAGACTTGCTTGAATTTTAACCACCCACAAGCTTAAAAAAACAATCATCTTCGCTGCAAAATGAAAGCCCTAAAACTTAGTTGCAATGGTAAATATATAAATCTAATGAATACACTTGAAATACTTGGTACATACAAATTGGTGGGATGTTAAAATATAATACGGTAGCTTTAATGGCAATAAAATGGCTTACATGAAATCTGAAATCACAAATATTTTCCAGGGATTCGGCAATTTTGACCTTCTTTAGCACTGTAGCATTTATAACCTAAAACAAACAAAAGAATGAATGCATGCCGCCTAAATTTTTGAAAAAGTAATAAAGCGAAATTAATTGATTAATTACACTATTTGTTTTCTCTAGATCACACTCCACAGACTTTATTCTGTTGAGAGAATACTGAAGTATTTGCTCTTTCTCTAGTGAAATTTCAGTTGGCTTATGCGCGAGTTCTTCCAATATACACTGCATCATCAAAGTACCTAATACAGATTCAACACAATTTTAAGCTTTGGCACAAGCCATGGTGTCATGTTACATAGATTTTTTATACTAATTTGCGTATTTGAAGCCTTATCTATTGCTTACAAATTAATTAATTCACATTCCACATGCAAAACAAAATAATAATAATAATAATAATAAAATAATAATAATAATAATAATAATAATAATAATAATAATAATAATAATAATAATAATAACAACAACAATTTGAATAATCACAAGTTGATCAGAAAAAAATAAACCAGACATTTGGATCAAAGTACACAGCGCAAGATAGCAGAGAACAACATATAGAATACCTTCATTAAAAATCTTAAACAAATAAGAATCATCACTAAAAGAAGCACAAAAATCAGAACACAAATGGAAAAGTGATCTCTGTTTCATTATAGATACACAATTAAATAATCTCGGATACACGCTGCTAATGAAGTAAACAAACTAGACCATATTATCCTCTCAAAGTTATCCATAGATCCAATGAAAAATCTGGATAGATGATATACCAAATTTACATACTAATCTAAAATGTTGAGGTTCAAAGCAGATCATGAATCCTAAACAAACGCAACACCAACCAAGAAATACAATCTACCATATTATTGGCCAGAAATGAAAAATGAAAAAAACTCTTTAAACATACGCCAACTCATAAGAATTTCTAAAGACATGCAAATCTTTTAAAAGAAGACACGTACACGTACAATCACATCTATGTGCACGAAAACTGCATCAGCGCTTCATCTGCTACTTGATGCGGTGCACCGCTTATTGATGGATTGATGTAAAGTACCCTTTGGTAATTAGGAAAATTCTTGAATTTTAGTAGAACAGAGCTGTCATCTGATTGAATAAGAACTTTCTGAGTCAATTGCTTATCGAATGATGCATTGGTAAGGGCTGTGGACACCATATTCATGACTATGTCAAGATTCTTATTTGAAGCAAGATATGCAGCATTCTGATAAAAAAGAACGTATATATTATTGGATGAAATTCAGTTAAATAGGTAGGGAATAATGTGACACTAAAGAATCACCTGAATAAAGATCAGTACTCCAGTTACTGCTTTTGTCTTGGCCAGTTCCAAGAACTAGGGAAGGGTCACATACTTCCTCTTATTCTTGTTTCCAGGGTTTCTAACGGGTCCGTTGTCGAAGAAACTTTTGATTTGAGCTGAATTTGATTGCAATAAAGGAATAATTTCAGCGCAAATAGGTAAAAGAAAAGGGTTGGACTGAGAATTTATCCATGTTCATCAAATTTGAGAAGCTTACGACTTAAAGATTTAATTTCGCTCCATGTGAGATCAAAGTAAAAGATTTCATCTACTGATTGGATTTCTGGTACGCTCGTGGATCTGTCCATGTAAAGTGTTGCTGCTGATCATAAGGTCTGATCTGTCTAAGCAAAAGGCAATTCCTTCTTTGGATACTTGAACCGAGCAGTCAATTATATCAGTACCGTCTTCTATTGACTTTTGATATGCAAGATGAGTAGCTCCGGGGAAATCACCACTTGCTCCATTGTGGGATATGATTAAAGCTATCGAGAAAATGGCAAAAAAAATCATCAAATAACAATAGTAACAAAATACTACACTATGAGAGGATGACATTAGATTTCTTCTTCCTTACTTGGAATGACTCTTGAAGCATTCTTATTCTGAGGTATGCATCCTGCCATCAGAAAGATGGTTCTCATGTTAAAGAAAGAGCAAATGAAAACAAAAAGCTGATAACAGATTAAGGATTCATTGTAATATTTGCAGCAACAGATAACAGGTCGGTCAAGAAGTCGAACCAATTGCTTCTGAAGCTGTAGTATCCCGCAATTAATCGAGGTAATTAAGGTAATTAATTACTAAAATGTACCTAAATAGTCCAAGGTAGATCGGATGGTCCAAAGAGAAGTTCGGAGGATCCGAAGTGGATCGGAAGCTTCGATCGAGATCGGAAGCTCCGTCGACAAGATCGGAAGCTCCGATCGAACTCAGTGTACATGTCATCGCTTACGTCAGCAAGGTGACGTCATGACTGACGTAATATAGGGTGATCAAAAGCTCCGAAGGGGCGATCGGAAGTTTCGATCGAGTTCGGACGTTCCGAACCAGGTTCGGAGGCTCCGAACGTTGTCTATAAATATGGGGGCCGATGGTTCATTTGGAGTGCACCAATTCCTCTCTTCTCTCTGATTCCTAAGCCTTCTAACTCAGATCTAGGGAGATATAGGCGTCCTATCGGTAATCCGGAAGTGGCTTAGTGATCTAGGCGTCGTCACGGAGCTATGGCCTAGTTTTGAGGCTATCGACAACAAAGGGCTAACGATGGACGCAGGTATAGCTTTGGCATCCTAAAAATATTTAGGAGTACGCTTTAGCTTAGTTAAGGCTTTTAGAGCTTTATTGTTGATGCATGGATATTTGCATTATAGTAGCAGTAGACTGGACTAGTAGGCTTGGAGTATAGGCCAGTGGAGCCAGGTTTGTCCAGCAGTGTTAGAGGTACGTAAGTACTGACCGAGATAGCCGACATTATATATTTGCATGTATGTTGCATGAGTATGTGCTATATGCTTTATCATGTTTTAGCATGTTTTACTGTCTTAGCACATGCATGATTTTACGTATGACTGCATCCGGAGAGATGTGAGTCATTGACAGTCTCAATAGGGAACTATGATCTCATTTTGGACTCGAGTCAGGTATGACAGTTTTCATATGGGGCTTGTATCCTGTTTTAGATTCGGGTCAGGATGGGGTTGGCTCAGCCCTGATATGGAGTATACGAGTACCCCGTGGAGTCGCTCTCTAGCCGGTACTGTATATTCTCGGCGCCATGAGCAAGTGTTTTCACTTGAGCTTTAAATCATCTGTGTGCGCATATTTGTATTTATATCATTGCTTAGTATTGAGCGTTCTAGCTCACGCCCCTGTGTTTGGGTATTCGTTGTGTACTTTGTGGCGGGGCAGGTTTGAGACTGGACGGTCCAGGCGGCTCTCAGCAGGATTGAGCTTGAGAGGGTGTGAGGTTGTAGAGGGTAGGGATTTATTTACCCTAAACCTTCGATTTGGTTGTATAACAATACTTATACACTTGTGATATCGTCGGTTGTATTCTGCCGATTGGATATGTTGTATTTTAATTATCCGCACTTTACGCTTTAAGCTTTTATTGCGTGCGCTTTTACTGTAACTCTGATTAGGTAGTGGATCCGGGTTGGGTCACTACATTTTTGGTATTAGAGCACGCATTGCACTGGGAATATCGTAAAGCGGATTAAGTAATTATCTGTTCTTATGAAACAGATGGCAGATTACGATGAGAGCCACGATAGCGGAGGCGGCGGTCGTTGGGGCGATCCAGATGATCGTAGACGTCGTCATGGTCAGCCAGAGGAGCGCAAGCGAGTGAGTATGCGCAGATTCAAGGAGGTTAGCCCGAAGCCTTTGACTGGAGGTGAGACAGCTGAAGAGGCGGAGGATTGGCTTGAGAGGATGGAGCAGTGCTTCCAGGAGTTCCGTTGCACGGCTGAGGATAGGATGGAGATTCTTGCCTTTATGCTTGAGGACAGAGCGAGGAAGTGGTGGAGATCTACTTCCGCACCGTTCATAGCAGCTAGAGGTGCAGCTACTTGGGTTGAGTTTCGTACTGCTTATCAGAGACTGTATTTTCCTCCAGCTCTTCGTCAGGCGAAAGCCAGTGAGTTGTTGAGTTTGCGATAGGGGACGATGACGATCGAGGAGTACCAGCAGAAGTTCTTTGATTTGCTACCTTTTTGTCCTCATGTTGCTGATAGTTCTATGGCGAAGTTTGATCATTTCCTTCAAGGGTTGAACCCTGATAGTCATCGGATGGTTGTTGTGGGCGGCGATGGGACTTACGAGGATTTGGTGGACCGTTGTCGCCAGGCCAAGGACAGTATTCGGAAGAATAGAGGACTTTACTCTTCTTCTTCCAGGTCAGCGAGTGCTAGTGCTTTGGGCCCTAGGGGGCAGTCCTTCAAGAAGCCAGGAGGTACTTCTTCTTCTTCCTCTGGATCTGGTGGAGTGCATAACTTTGGTGGTCAAAGGCCGAACCGTTGTTGTCAGTGCAGACGCAGACATCTGCCAGGGCAGTGCAGTCGATCGACCAGTGCATGTTTCCAGTGTGGCCAGGAGGGTCACATGAAGAGAGATTGTCCTATGCTGATTGGGGCAGTGAGTGGTTCCGGAGGTTCTCAGGCATCTGTTCAGCCATCTCAGTACCAGTAGCCACCTTTCCAGCAGCAGTATTCGCAGTAGTGCCAGCAGCCGCAGCAGTCTCAGAGACAACCTACTCAGACTCCTTCTCGGGGTCATTCTTCTTTGAGGCCACGTGCCCAGGGTCAGGTCTTTGCGCTTAATCAGGAACAGGCAGAGGCTGACAGTGATCGGATGATCGCAGGTACCTGTAGTTTGTGTGGTTTTTCTGCATTTGTTTTGATTGATACCGGTGCATCGCATTCTTTTGTCTCAGCACGTTTTGCTAAGAAGTATAGATTGCCGTTTATTCCTTTAGACGTGTTGCTAATGGTTTCTACTCCTATGGGGAGCGAGGTTTTAGCCAAGCGTCTAGTTGTGGGTTGTGTTTTAGATTTCGAGGGACATCAGCTTAGTGCTAACCTGATGATTCTAGCAATAGAGGATTTCGATTGCATCATTGGGATAGATGTCTTAACTACCTACCGAGCGATAGTGGATTGCTATCAGAGGTTTGTTCAATTTTGTCCAGAGGATGACGAGTATTGGTATTTCTATGGTGAGGGAGCGCGACCCTCGATGCCAGTGGTTTCAGCTCTGAAGGCCCGACGTGCTTTAGAGTTTGGCGGGGAAGGCTACCTTATCTACGCCATTGACGCTTCCTTAGGAGAGCCAGATATCCGAGAGATACCAGTGGTTTGTGACTTTCCAGTTGTATTTCCGAAGGAGATTCCAGGTTTGCCACCAGTAAGGGAGATTGAGTTTGGCATTGAGTTAGTGCCAGGGACTGCACCGATTTCCAGAACTCCTTACCGATTGGCACCGTCAGTAATGAAAGAGCTGCAGAAGAAATTGCAAGATCTTCTTGATAAGGGTTATATTCGACCTAGTGTTTCGCCATGGGGAGCCCCAGTAATGTTTGTCAAGAAGAAGGATGGGTCGATGCGGTTGTGTATTGACTACCGTCAGTTGAATCAGGTGACAGTGAAGAATAAGTATCCTCTTCCGCGGATAGATGATCTCTTTGATCAGTTGCAGGGTACTTCTGTCTATTCGAAGATTGATCTTAGGTCTGGGTATCATCAGTTGCGAGTTCGACAGGAGGATGTTCCTAAGACAGCATTTCGTACGCGGTATGGACACTATGAGTTTCTAGTGATGCCGTTTGGTCTGTGTAGTGAAATTTTCTAGCAAGCGTACGAGTGTCAAGTTTTAATATAGTGATTAAATCAGATATCGATCCCACAGGGAGTAAAATGAAAATATTTAGTACTTGTAATTAAAATAGTCTAAACTTTATCTAGAAAATCAATAATCAAGAATTTTGCAATAAAATAAATAATCAGATGATTTTAGATAGCACGCACACAACTTTTAGATTAAAATCAATCAGATAAAAATGGTCTAGAGGTATAGATTTCACCTGGTTTCAACAACAATCAATCCTAATTAATTAATCTTCATGAATTTCAAAGAATTAATAGTCAAGAACACTTACGTGTATTATTTCCCTCTCCCGAGCAACAAATAATGTTTATCAACTACAATTAAATTCCAATATCCCTATTAAGAATTTATCGCAGTGATCTATCACAAAACAATGTTCTCTTTAAAAGCTCTGTTAAAGTTATAAGCTCTCCCGAGTCAGATAAACAATTAACAGTGTAATTTCTAATGTCCTATTCAAAATCTCCTCTCCCGAGTGCCAGATTTCAAATAAATATAACAAATCAATTATTGATCAGATAATTGAAAAGACAATCAATTCTAGAAAAAATAATTAATCTAGAAGAAATTCAATTCAATAAAATCAAGAATTCAAGAAAGTGTCTACACCAGGTTCCATCAGACCTCTAGACTCTAAAAAAATTAGTTCATAATAAAATTCTGAAAACAATAAATAATAAATCCAAACATGTTCAGAATTAAATAAAAGATAAGAAACAAATCCGTCGTCGACGCCGTGTCCGGTCTATCAGACTCCGTCTTCGTTCTTCAGTTAAGCTCCAGAAATCCTTCCTCACGATCAATCTCTGATTTCTGTGTAAGTGTGTTGTGGCGGCCTCCTAAATCTGATGAAAAAATTCCCTTTTATAGTGTCTCCAAAAAGCCCACTCAAAAGCCCATAAAAAATATAAAGCTTTCCTTCCGATAAAAATTTCCAAACGCTGACTTCGCGACAAGCGGCCGCTCCACAATCCATGCGCCCGCGTATAGCCTTCTGATCTCGATTCTTCACGCCTTTAGAATCTTTGCACGATAGCTCTCTTTGCGCGCTAATGGGAAGCGCTGATTTCTTCAAATCAAGGCCCAATAACAAAAGCCCAATTACACTTCCTTGTCTGATCGTTGTTGTCTTTTCTTCTCTTCTTTCTTCTTTTCTTTCTTCTTTTCTTTTATTCTTGTAATTTCTCATTTTTCTTCTTCAATTTCTTCTTTTTCACATAAAATCAATAATTCTCTGTAACCACAAAAACACTAAAATACCCACATAAATCTGCTCGAAACAAGCAATTAACAATTAAAAGCATATATAAATTAAGTGTATAAAATACACTTATCAGTCTGACGAATGCTCCAGCTGTTTTTATGGATCTGATGAACAGATTTTTCCGCGACTTTTTGGATAAGTTCGTGGTGGTGTTCATCGATGACATTTTGGTGTATTCTCGCAGCATGGATGAGCATGCCTACAATCTCTATACTGTACTACAGGTCTTGAGGGAGAGACAATTGTACGCGAAGCTAAGTAAGTGTGACTTCTGGATTGATCGAGTTGTGTTCCTTGGTCATGTCATTTCTCAGGAGGGTGTATCTGTTGATCCTAGCAAGACAGAGGCTATTTTGAATTGGTCACGTCCGACTACAGCTTCTGAGATTCGTAGTTTCCTTGGTTTAGCAGGATACTATCGTCGTTTTGTGGAAAATTTCTCTCAGATAGCTAAGCCTTTGACTCAGTTGACGAAGAAAGACGTTTCTTTCGTTTGGTCTGATGCTTGTGAAGACAGTTTTCGTGAGTTGAGACGTCGTCTGATGACAGCTCCAGTTCTTGCTTTACCGTCTGGATCAGGTGGTTTTGTAGTATTCACTGATGCTTCTCTCCAGGGTTTGTGGTTTGTGTTGACTCAGAATGGCCACGTGATCGCTTATGCCTCCAAACAGCTGAAGACTCACGAGGAGAACTATCCCATACATGATTTAGAGCTTGCAGCCATTGTCTTTGTTCTTAATATATGGCGTCACTATTTGTACGGAGAACGATTTGAGATCTTCACCGATCATAAAAGTTTGAAGTATCTGTTCACTCAGGCTGAGTTGAACATGCGACAGCGTCGTTGGATGGATCTGTTGAAGGATTACGATTGTGAGATCAAGTACCATCCAAGTTCTTCAAATCCTGTTGCTGATGCGCTTAGTCGCAAGGTCTATGCGAGTTCCCTTCGTACCAATTCGGTACGGAAGGCAGTGGAAGAGTGTTGTTCTTCAGGATTCACATTCCGTCATAAGAAAGAACAGCAAGGGATTCGTGTTTCTTCTTTGCTTGCAGAGCCAGCGTTGTATCGACGAATCCGAGAAGCTCAGAATTCTGATCTGAAGACGCAGAAGTTAACCCGTTTGGCTGAGGGTGATAATACTTCTGGTTTCCATTTGCAGGGAGACTATTTGTTGTGTCTTTCTGGTCGAGTTGTGGTACCCGAGGATTCTACTTTGAGGGATGAGATCTTATCGCAAGCTCACCGCAGTCGATTCTCTGTACATCCAGGCAGCATGAAGATGTATAAGGATCTTCGCACTCGATTTTGGTGGAAAGGGATGAAGCGCAGTGTCTATTAGTTTGTGTCCCGATGCCTTGTGTGTCAGCAAGTCAAGGCAGAGTTTAGACGACCCGGAGGGTTACTTCACAGCTTAGATATTCTTGAATGGAAGTGGGAGCATGTGACGATGGACTTTGTCACCCACTTGCATATGTCTTCCAGGAATTGTGATGCTATTTGGGTTGTCGTGGATCGGTTGTCGAAGTCAGCGCATTTTCTTCCCTATAACCGCGATTTCACCTTTGATAGGATGGTGCAATTGTATGTGCGGGAGATTGTTCAATTGCATGGAATTCCGTTGAGCATTGTCAGCGATAGAGATCCGAGATTCACCTCGAGATTTTGGGGTAGTTTCCAGCGAGCCCTTGGTACTACTTTGAGCTTGAGTACGGCTTATCATCCAGAGACGGACGGATAGTCAGAGCGTACTATTCGCACTCTAGAGGATATGCTTCGCGCGGCGGTGATGGATTTTGGTCCAGCGTGGCATGATCATTTACCCTTGGTGGAGTTCGCCTATAACAATAGTTTCCATCGCAGCATTGGCATGGCACCATTCGAGGCTCTTTATGGAAGCCGTTGTCGTACACCTTTGTTTTGGGACGAGGTTGGCGAGCATCAGGTTGAGGGTCCTCAGATGATTCAGCAGATGATTGATGCAGTAGAGTTGATCCGACGCGGGATTAAGGCAGCCCAGGATCGACAGGCTAGCTACGCGAACACTCACCACAGGACACTTCATTTTGAGGTAGGGGAGTATGTATTCTTGCGTGTGTCACCTTTCCGGAAGGTGATGAGGTTTGGTCGCAAGGGTAAGCTGACACCTAGATTTATTAGTCCTTTCGAGATTCTCGAGAAGGTTGGGGATGTAGCTTATCGTCTGGCCTTGCCACCCGATCTTTCGGAGATCCACAATGTGTTCCACGTGTCTTTGTTGAGGCAGTATGTGGCAGACGAGTTGCATATTTTGCATCCGACCGAGGTAAAGGTAGATCGGGATCTATCGTATGTGGAGAAACCCCTGCGGATTCTTGACAGGAAGGACAAGGTGCTTCGTAACAAGCGCATACCGTTGGTAATGGTACAGTGGCAACGCAGAGAGACAGAGGAAGCTACTTGGGAGTTGGAGAACCGGATGTTAGCCGAGCACCCCGAGTTATTTTGAGATTTTGTATTTCATTATATCAAGTTGTACTTGTTCATTTGTAATAAGATTATTTGGTTGACTATTCCTATTTTCCTCTAAGACTTAAATTTCGAGGACGAAATTTCTTAAGTGGGGAGAATGTAGTGACCCGCAATTAATCGAGGTAATTAAGGTAATTAATTACTAAAATGTACCTAAATAGTCCAAGGTAAATCGGACGGTCCGAAGAGGAGTTCGAAGGATCCGAAGTGGATCGGAAGCTCCGAAGTCAGGATCGGAAGCTCCGTCAGCAAGATCGGAAGCTCCGATCGGACTCAGTGTACACGTCATCGCTTACATCAGCAAGGTGACATCATGGATGATGTAATATAGGGCGATCGGAAGCTCCGAAGGGGTGATCGGAAGTTCCGATCGAGTTCGGACGTTCCGAACTAGGTTCGGAGGCTCCGAAAGTTGTCTATAAATATGGGGGCCGATGGTTCATTTGGAGTGCACCAATTCTGTGAGACCTCGTTTCTAAACCACTATTCTCGGAGTAAACAACAATTAAATATACAAGAAACCAAGAATCGAAGCGATCACAATATTTTTTTTTTTAAAAGGAAAACGACCGCGCGCCCGCGCCCTTACCTCGCCAAAAGGCCGCGCGCCCGCGCCGTCCTCTCGCCCAGAAATCCAAGGCACCGAAATAAATCCAACCAAACCTAAACACTTGCATTTAAAGTATCTGACAAGCCAATAACAATACAAGAAAAGTTTAGGGAAGAAAAAAATCCGATTCGGTAGTACCTACATCGATTCTTGCTTACAATACAAAACGAGAAGTTCGAATGACAAAACATGTTCGCAAAACATAAACTAGATTGACATGCTGATTCGACTTCTAAACGAGTCTCACTTCTATCTCTTGCTCTTGACGTTAACCAGGTCTACTCTGACTCGGTCCTGCCCCACCTGTTGCCAAGTACACATACAAACAAAGACAACAGCCGGATAATCCGGTGAGAATACAATCCCCAGTAAAAGAGACAAACATGCATATCAAATAATATATCAAAACATGATACATATATACAAGACAAGCAATTCCAAAAATCATCTCAAAACTTAATTCAATTGCATAATGCAATGCATGTCTTTAAATGTGGGATTATCAAGTCTGGATAATCAAGAAATTGCTGCTTTTGCTTTTGGGGATCCTGAGGATGAGATCACGTAAACAACTCACCGACTCTTCCGATCGAGGTGGTGCTACATACCTCCATCCTCTAGACTTTGGTGCGACTATAAGGAGTATGCTAGCACTAGGTGAAATGGCTATACCCAGGCCACTCACAATATAGCCCCCAAAACGTCTAACATAAAAGGGCCGTCCTGCCCAATAAAATCAAGGATTCTTAGCTCAAGATGAATGCAATGCAAACATAACTCAATCAACTAAATTTGAGTAAAAGCAAATAATGAAAGAGTGGGTGCCCGGTGAGCCAACTTGTGGCTAAGGGCTTTGATGACTCTTTGTATAAACAATCTTTTGTTTAATATAATTTACACTTTTATTAATGGCAATGACTTTATCTTTCTTCATATTGTTATATTGTGATATACTATTGTTGTTTTGATAAAGACCTTGAATATGCTATAGTGTATGTAAGATGTGGTAGAAAATGGGGATGACTATCATGAAACACATCTTATAGTCACTGTATATTCTAAACAGTTCCTAGTCAATTGAGCCGTCCGTTAATAAGGATAAGGATCGCTCGAGATTAAGACTAGCATTTGCGATGCCGAGTACCACGTTTCATTGGTATGGAACATAGAGATGTTCTAAGCATGCAAATGGATATTCATACGATGAATGATCGAACTACCCTATCCGGACTTTTCAAGTGGTTATCACTTATCGAGTGGATGAAGTCCGCGGTTTTGGTTGTACACCATTAGTCCTTACTACTTGAAACATCATTAAGACTCTATATGCTAGTACTGTGCTTTGACTCGTTACCGACTCTATTGGGGTTATCAGGTGTCGGGATTGGGTACAGTTACGACACATATAGGAGTCGATGCTTTGTTGTCAAGGTTTCACCACATACTTGCGAGTGTGGATATCCTATGCAATCTGAGGAGATATTAGTGTGACGAATCTCGGGCCAGAGTACATGATGTGTTTTAAGAAATGGTTTCTTAGTAGCCCATGCGATGTCACTATTTGATCTTCAAGATGCATTGCATAGTTATCGAATCTAGAACGACTCTCGATTTACCAATGGTTGTTGATTCGATCGGGATATATGGATGAAGGGACCATACTGTACGCTAACCAAAATCTATTGGTTCTTGCAGGCACTATCAGTGATACCTAGGGAATCATGGGGCGATGTTGCTAGGCGCTCTTACCATGATTCGATGGGCAAGTCAGAAATTGTTGTTCCGAGTCACAAGGAGTTGTGAGCCCACGGCTAGCTGTATCCCTGAACCATTGAGGGTCACACAAGTAATGGATTTTTAATCCCCGTTGAGATAGTTAAATTTAAAGAGTTAAATTTAATGAACAAAGAAGTGGGACTTCTTATTTAAGAGTAGAGGAGTAAGATTTCCTAAAATGACATAGAGATGGGCATTTTTGGAAACCACTGAATACGGATTCAGAAAAATTTATCTTGACTTTAAAAGATGCAGAAATGGTTTTTGTGCACATTGGTGAAATTGGTTTATCAATCTGAGTCACGATGAATTTTATATTAATTTCTGAACATGCGGGCTTTGCTTGTCAGGCTTGAACTTATGACTAATGGGCCCTAAGCTGTTAGCAGCCCACATTATAAATAAGTTATTGCAGTACAGAAATTACACAACAGAGGCTCACAATTTTCGAAAAACCCTAGCAGTGTTTTTAATAAGTGGCCGCCCCCTCCCTCTCTACTCGGGAAAATCCAGCCAGTTAATTTTGAATTTGCAGTCTGGTTTAACGGATCAAATTCGTTAATTCTCTTCGTAGAAACTTCTGATAGATTTTCTAGTGAAATCTATCAGAGGGATTAAATATCCGTTCGTGGACCTGATTGAAGAACAGTTCGTCCATCAGTTCCTGGGATATACAACAAGAGCAGAGTAATCTGTTGGTGTCCATAATCTCGATTCGAGATTGGAGGTAAAAATTTATAATTGTTATTTAATTTTTACACACACAATTTAATCGTAAAGTTTTGATACCCATTATGGAATCGTTCCATATAAAATTTTTAAACTTTCGCTGCACCGGGTATCAATTTTGATTGATCTGAAACACCGTTCTCCAACAGTGGTATCAGAGCCAGGTTGCTCAGATCAAGCGATTAAATTAATCGATTGTACAAAAAAAATTTTAAGCCTCGGTTTTTGAAACAAAATAAATTTTTAAAATAAATTTTTTTTTTTGGGCAAAACCCGGGCAGTGATTGGATCGCTGCCCGGGGGGGGGGGGGGGGGGGGGGGCACAGCGAGGGTCGCTGCCCCGGGCGGCGACGTGATCGCTGCCCAGGGCAGCGATCGTCGCTGCCCGGCCCGAGCCCTTTTGGGGCGCGGGCAGCCCGGGAGCGTCCCGGGCGGTCCGCGAAAAATTAATTTTTAATTTTAAAATTAAAATTTTAATATGTTAAAATTCTATTTTTGGTCCGATCGAAAATTGTTTTTGATTGGTCCACGAGGCGTCGGATCGAATTGTTCGAGTCCAAAAATTTTAAAATTGATTTTTGGATAAATTTGAATTTTTGGAAAATTTATAGATTTTATCCGTTAAATCAGATTTTATGAAATTAATTATTTTTGGTACAATTGATGATAAGATATGATCTTATGGAAATATTGAGTAAAATATGATTTTATGTATAAAATTGGATTTTATATGTAAAATATGATTTTATTTGATAAAAAGATAAAATATGATTTTGTATGTAAAATAAGATTTTATATATGGAATATGATTTTATCCTTTTAATTTAAATTGTCACTGCATGTTATCCAATAAATTAATTTTGAATTAAATATTATTGGATAAGGATGATCGATTGCCATGACCAATTTTGTAGGTGTATGTTAGGAATTTACATTTGTTTTTATTGTTGTTGGATTTATTAATGGGCTTGGTTTATGGCCTAATATGAGTTGTCATATGTAATAAAAGTGGGTCTGGTTTATGGCCCGTTCCCACCCCTTAAAATGTATCCCCTACTTGTCATGGTTATTTATTGTAAATACATTAGACTTAGTGGGAGATGAAGATTTGAAGACGGAGGTGGGCCCATCAGACAATAAAGACTGAAGAAATGTAAATTGGAAGCTCAATGTAATAGGATTGCATTGCATACCTGCATATTACCTAGGATTGGACTTAGATTCGTGATTGGCAACCACGGGTCGATTAGAAATGGAATCGATCATCCTATATAATATATGATATTATAGTTGTATGCATGTTTTAGACAAAATTGTATGAATCCCGCAAGCATACAAATTTTAAAATGATGAGACAAATTTTCAAAATTAAAATCCCTCATTTTAAATATGATTTAAAATTGATATCAAGATAAATAAAGGAAATTTAAATATTGTTTAAATGTTCCTACCTTCCATCAACGATCAATGTATGAGATGCTACCCGCGGATACGGTCCGGCTCATATTATTGGGGGGGCTCGTTCGTCGGAAAGCTGTACATTGGATCGACACATGTTGTAAGTTGGGTGGAACTCCCATGGGATCGGCTCATATATTGGGGGATCCACATGGCGACCGTCCATCACAACTTAATATTGATGGGTCATCTTGACATGTCACAATAAACGGCGTCATATTATTGGGCCCTTATTGGACATGAGGTAAAAAAAAAACGTGGAGGTTGCTTTGGAAGCAATTGGGCTCTACCTTTTGAAAATTATGGTTGGCTGATATTATTCGGGATCATAGTTTGTCAATTGGACTCCATGTTCCCACTAAGAAAAACAGTTTCCCGTTTTCACTAGAGGGTAGTGAAATCGTTAAAATAGTGGGAGTGAGATTCATAAAATAAATTTCGCCTATTTTATGTCTTAGTAAATTAATTAAACAATCACTGATAATTGTCTGTTTCTTTTCAGTATTTCATTAAGATGAATTCGCGCAATCCACTATTCTCTATCCTCGAACAAAATAAACTGACTGGCGCAAACTATACGGAATGGTTCCGTAAGTTGAAGATTGTCTTGACTTCGGAGAAGATGCTCTACGTGTTAGAAAAATCTCCTCCGAAGGAAGCACCAGCTGATGTAAGTCCGGAAGAGTTGGCCAAACTTGATACATGGTGGGACCATGATATCAAGGCCAAATGCTATATGCAAGCCTCGATGTCTGATGAACTCCAGAGGCGATTTGAGGATACCGTGAATGCTGCTGACATTCACGTACAACTCAAGGAACTTTTTGGGGCTCAATCGAGAGCTGAAAGGTTCGCTACTGTAAAAGAGCTAATGACGTGTCGCATGCGTGAAGGGACTTCGGTCCGTGATCATGGGGTACGAGTGATTTGGCTCATACAGAAGTTGGTAACGCTTGATTTGGTGTTGGAGCATGAACTCAACGTGGACTTATTACTTCTATCTCTTCCTTCTTCGTTTGACGGATTTGTGGTGAATTTCAATATGAACAAGATAGAGGCCTCCCTTGAAGAGATGGTCAATATGCTTGTAACATATGAATCCACTTTAAAGAAGGATAAACCGGCTTTCTTGGTGGGCTCCTCTTCTTCTGCTAAGAAGGGGCCAAGTACAAAGGGTAAGAAACGTTCTGCCCCACCCAAGAAAACCGGACCCGAGAAGAAGTACAAGACAAAGGCTTCAAACATGGAAAAATCCAAGGATGTTTGCCATCACTGCAAGAAACCCGGTCATTGGAAACGTAACTGCAAGGAATATCTAGAGTAGTTGTGAACTGCGAAGGGTATGTTCTATATTGAAATAAATGTTTCACTTAATACTACTTCTTGGGTATTGGATACCGGATGTGGATCTCACATTTGCAATGATTTGCAGGTGATGACAAGAAGTCGCAAGCTTAGAATGGGTGAGACCCAGCTGAGGCTCGGAAATGGTTCTAGAGTCGAAGCTAAAGCTGTGGGAGATGTTTATTTAATTTTGCAGAACGATTTTAAGTTACTTTTGAGAGATGTTTTATTTGTTCCAGATTTGATTAAAAACATTATTTCTGTTTCTATGCTTGATAGAGATGATTATTCTTGCAATTTTGTGAATGGGATTTGCAATATTTACAAGAATGAATGTTTGATTGGAAATGGACAACTTGAAAACGATCTATATAACTTAAAATTAAAAGACGTTCCAATAAATTATGTTGATAAACCGGTAACAACAAACAAAAGGAAAATCTATAGTCAAAACCCGGCAAACCTTTGGCATGCTAGGCTAGGTCATATTTCCTCAAGGAGGATGAACAAGCTAGTGGGAGAGGGCATGTTTGATATGTCTGATATTAACTCTCTACCTACTTGTGAGTCCTGCCTGAAAGGAAAAATGACTAAATCTCCTTTTAAGGGGAAACCTGAGCGTAGTCAAAATCTGTTGGATTTGATCCATTCAGATGTTTGTGGTCCATTTAGAATTGGTACTCAATTTGGCCACACCTACTTCATTACCTTTACTGATGATTATTCTAGGTATGGGTATTTATATTTAATGAAATATAAGTCTGAAGCATTTGAAAAGTTCAAAGAATTCAAGGCTGAAGTAGACAACAAGCTAGGTAAAAGTATTAAAGCACTTCGATTGGATCGAGGTGGAGAATACTTAAGTACCGAGTTTTTGGACTATCTGAAAGAGAATGGGATTCTCTCTCAGTGGACTCCTCCTATGACACCTCAGATAAATGGTGTATCGGAGCATCGTAATCGAACTTTGTTGGACATGGTTCGGTCCATGATGAGCTTCACTGAGCTTCCACCTTCGTTTTGGGGCTACGCGCTTGAAACGGCGGTGTTGTTGTTGAACAACGTCCACACCATAGCAGTGGATAAAACACCATACGAGTTATGGCATGGCAAAGCTCCTAAGTATTCGTACTTGAGGATTTGGGGATGTCCTGCTTACGTGAAGTAGACAGTGGGAGATAAGTTGGATAGTCGATCCACCTTATGTTATTTTGTAGGGTATCCGAAGAATTCAATCGGATATTATTTCTATCATCCTACTGAAACAAAAGTGTTTGTTTCAAGGAATGCCACCTTCTTGGAGAAGGAGTTCTTATTGGATAAGAAAGGCGAGATGATGGAACTCGAAGAAATTCGAGAAGAACCCGAAATACAAAATAATGATCCTACACCTCAGGAACCATTAATGGACACGCCTATACCTAGAAGATCCGAGAGGACTTCTAGACCTCCTATTCGATATGGTCTTTTTCTTGAAGGGGATCAAGATGAACCCGATGTTGGATGTGATCCAAAAAACTTCAAGGAAGCAATTTCTGATGCGCATTCAAATTTATGGCTTGAAGCTATGCAGTCGGAAATAGATTCGATGCATACAAACCAGGTTTGGTCTTTAGTAGATCCTCCCGATGGAATTGTTCCAATAGGGTGTAAATGGATCTACAAGAGAAAGCTTGAGCCTGATGGTAAGGTATTGACCTACAAGGCGCGATTGGTGGCGAAAGGTTATACTCAAAGACAAGGAGTTGACTATGATAAAACCTTTTCACCAGTTGTAATGTTCAAGTCCATAAGAATCCTTATTGCCATAGCTGATTGGTATGACTATGAGATATGGCAAATGGATGTGAAGACTGCATTTCTTAATGGAAACATTAAGGAAGAGATCTATATGACGCAGTCTGAAGGATACACATCCATGGGAAGCGAGCATAAGGTATGCAAGCCTCAGAGATCGATTTATGGTCTCAAACAAGAATCAAGAAGTTGGAACCAGAAATTTGATGAAACAATAAAGGATTTTGGTTTCATCAAGAACCCGGAGGAACCGTGCGTGTACAAGAAAGTAGTTAAGGATGCTGTGACATTCTTAGTACTTTATGTTGATGACATCCTACTCATTGGGAATGACGTAGGGATGTTGCAGTCAACAAAGATATGGTTATCAGGTAGATTTTCGATGAAGGATTTGGGTGAGGCATCCTATATTCTAGGGATACAGATCTATAGAGATAGATCTAAGAGAATGATAGGACTCACTCAAGCAACCTACATCGACACCATATTGAAACGGTTTTCAATGGATGGGTCCAAGAGCTAGAGGACATCTACCTATGTGTCATGGAGTTTCTCTATCCAAGTCTATGTGTCCCAAGACTGATGAAGAGATAGAGAAAATGACACATGTACCATATGCGTCAGCCATAGGTAGTATCATGTATGCGATGATATCTACCAGACCGGATGTAGCATTTTCTCTGAGTGTCACGAGCAGATATCAAGCTAATCCCGGTCAAATGCATTGGAAAGCCGTGAAGGACATTCTTATGTACTTACGAAGGACTAAGAATATGTTCATGGTATATGGAGGAAGAGAACTGAAATTGGAAGGCTATACCGACTCTAGCTTCCGAAGTGACGTGGATGACTCGAAGTCAACCTCTGGATTTGTGTTCATGCTCAATGGCGGTGCTGTCTCTTGGAAGAGTTCCAAGCAGGACACCACAGCGGATTTCACCACTGAGGCAGAATACATTGCGGCATCAGCTGCTGCTAAAGAGGCCGTTTGGATGAGGAATTTCGTCCAAGAGTTGGGCGTCATTCCTGAAGTTGTTGGTCCAGTCCCGGTGTACTGTGACAACACGAGTGCCGTTGCTCAGGCAAAGGAACCAAGGTCTCATCGAAGATCCAAACACGTACTGAGGAAATACCACATCATCCGGGAGATCATGGAAAGAGGAGACATCACTGTCGAAAGAGTGGCCTCTGCAGACAATATCGCTGATCCACTTACTAAGCCCTTGCCAGGACCATTATTTGACAAACATCGCGAAGCAATGGGACTGCGTAGTATGACTAGTTGGCTATAGGGCAAGTGGGAGATTGAAAGAGTGGGTTCCCGGTGAGCCAACTTGTGGCTAAGGGCTTTGATGACTCTTTGTATAAACAATCTTTTGTTTAATATAATTTACACTTTTATTAATGGCAATGACTTTATCTTTCTTCATATTGTTATATTGTGATATACTATTGTTGTTTTGATAAAGACCTTGAATATGCTATAGTGTATGTAAGATGTGGTAGTACATGGGGATGACTATCATGAAACACATCTTATAGTCACTGTATATTCTAAACAGTTCCTAGTCGATTGAGCCGTCCGTTAATAAGGATAAGGATCGCTCGAGATTGAGACTAGCATTTGCGATGCTGAGTACCACGTTTCATTGGTATGGAACATAGAGATGTTCAAAGCATGCAAATGGATATTCATACGATGAATGATCGAACTACCCTATCCGGACTTTCCAAGTGGTTATCACTTATCGAGTGGATGAAGTCCGCGGTTTTGGTTGTACACCATTAGTCCTTACTACTTGAAACATCATTGAGACTCTATATGCTAGTACTGTGCTTTGACTCGTTTACCGACTCTATTGGGGTCATCAGGTGTCGGGATTGGGTACAGTTACGACACATATAGGAGTCGATGCTTTGTTGTCAAGGATTCACCACATACTTGCAAGTGTGGATATCCTATGAAATCTGAGGAGATATTAGTGTGATGAATCTCTGGCCAGAGTACATGATGTGTTTTAAGAAATGGTTTCTTAGTAGCACATGCGATGTCACTATTTGATCTTCAAGATGCATTGCATAGTTATCGAATCTAGAACGACTCTTGATTTACCAATGGTTGTTGATTCGATCGGGATATATGGATGAAGGGACCGTACTGTACGCTAACCAAAATCTATTGGTTCTTGCAGGCACTATCAGTGATACCTAGGGAATCATGGGGCGATGTTGCTAGGCGCTCTTACCATGATTCGATGGGCAAGTCGGAAATTGTTGTTCCGAGTCACAAGGAGTTGTGAGCCCACGGCTAGCTGTATCCCTGAACCATTGAGGGTCACACAAGTAATGGATTTTTAATCCCCGTTGAGATAGTTAAATTTAAAGAGTTAAATTTAATGAACAAAGAAGTGAGACTTCTTATTTAAGAGTAGAGGAGTAAGATTTCCTAAAATGACATAGGGATGGGCATTTTTGGAAACCACTGAATACGGATTCAGAAAAATTTATCTTGACTTTAAAAGATGCAGAAATGGTTTCTGTGCACATTGGTGAAATTGGTTTATCAATCTGAGTCACGATGAATTTTATATTAATTTCTGAACATGCGGGCTTTGCTTGTCAAGCTTGAACTTATGACTAATGGGCCCTAAGCTGTTAGCAGCCCACATTATAAATAAGTTATTGCAGTACAGAAATTGCACAACAGAGGCTCACAATTTTCGAAAAACCCTAGCAGTGTTTTTAATAAGTGGCCGCCCCCTCCCTCTCTACTCGGGAAAATCCATCCAGTTAATTTTGAATTTGCAGTCTGGTTTAACGGATCAAATTCGTTAATTCTCTTCGTAGAAACTTCTGATAGATTTTCTAGTGCAATCTATCAGAGGGATTAAATATCCGTTCGTGGACCTGATTGAAGAACAGTTCGTCCATCAGTTCCTGGGATATACAACAAGAGCAGAGTAATCTGTTGGTGTCCATAATCTCGATTCGAGATTGGAGGTAAAAATTTATAATTGTTATTTAATTTTTACACACACAATTTAATCGTAAAGTTTTGATACCCATTATGGAATCGTTCCATATAAAATTTTTAAACTTCCGCTGCACCTGGTATCAATTCTGATTGATCTGAAACACTGTTCTCCAACAAATAACATGCAAGTATGTGATTCCTCGGAACACTCGAATCAAGTCGGATTCGAGTCACACGTTCCATTCCAGTCTAAGTCATCTTATACCTCTTTCAAACGTCAATGCTCCAACCTGGAAACAACAACAATTCCTCAATCAAGATTCAATCAAACTTCCTCAAGCGATAATAAGAAATCGATACTATACCGGCTACAATCTTCAAAGCGATACAACTCTTGAAATCTCGCAACTCAACGGCCTTCAAACGAATCTGTCAAAAGAAGTAATAAAGGCTCGAGATCAAAATACAACTCAATCGAAGACTTGGCTCAAACACTACAAACCAATTGATAATCCAAAACTCAAACCGGCGGCATAACGGCTGTATTCTGATCAAACCGGAAACGCAGACAGCAAAATATCAATCCAAACAACTCTTATCAATCAACATTCAACCATAACAATCCAATTCCAACAAATCATAAAAACTCAACATTTTGAAAATCCCTTCAAAAATCATAACAAATCCGAACGACTCTCTATTTCGAAATCGACAGATAATAAACGATCAGAACTCTGCCAAGAACAACATACTAGCAACTCAATCAATTCTAACGACATCCCAAAAATGAAACGTATCTGATCGGAGAAATACTTACGGTAGAACGAAGCTCTCGCAGCCGTGATCGCTAATCTGCCTTCAGAAATAAATTCCAACGGACGGATCGAGCTCGGGGAGAAATCTGGAAGCTTGAACTCACGTTGGGGAGTCTTCAATGGGGGAGGAGGCGTGTAGGAAAGAAGGTGAAGTGAAGAGGAAGGCCAACACTTGCTTAAATATCTATTTAAGTCCAAAATTGCATTTTAGTCCCTGAAAAATTTGAAATTTGCAAAAAGGACCCTGATCAAAATCAAGTCGGCTCTTGAACTCTGGAATCTCCGATTATCTCAAATAAAGTCAATTAAGATAAAATCGGGGCGTTACAATTCTCCCCATCTTAGAAAAGATTTCGTCCTCGAAATCAAACACGGTTCTAACTCGAACTGTGTCTCTCAATTACTCCTTCAAGTCTGCCAATCAAAAGTCGACTCATTCTCGTCAGCATAATCCTCATCTGCTTAGTCACAATCCAATCGTCTCTGGTTCCAACTCAAAACATGCATCTTAGTTCGACTCGTCTGATCTGGTTGTCCGTCATTCTGAGGATATCGAACTGAAAGAGTTGAAATCAGACAACAAATATCATCAAAGTCCTTGCCGAAAGAACGAGTGCATCGAGGATCTCTGACTAAACTGACAGTCTTCGGCAAAAACATGACATCTGACGACCTCTGACAAGATATCAATCCTCTAGTCTTGACTGAAAGTCATTCTGTACAGAAAATGGTAGCCGATTCCAACAATCGGTCAATCGAAGTTAGATAGTAGATAAAATAAGAACAGCTCAAAACATCAGTTGCTGCATATAATTCCTCAGATAAAGATTCACAGTCAGAAATCTCAAACAATCTAATCCTCTTTTCTGCCTCCAAATCAGCTCCAACTGTGAAAACAATTACTCCAACTCCCAAATCATAGAAAAGATCACGGAAATCTCTTCATAATAAAAATATATAACAGATCCCCAAATCAATAAGATCGCTGCGAGCTCGAAGTCCAGATTCAAACATTGAGTCTCGAGCGTCTTCAGCTGTCTCGATGTCCAGACTATAGCGCGATTCCTCTGAATAAGAATACATCCCAAAATCTCGATAAGAAGAGAGCGCTGATCGGCACAAATTCCATCATTAACTCAAACAATCGAAGAAGACCATTCAATCCAAAAGAATTCCGAAATTGAAGAATAACAAACAACTGCTTGGTACTAATATCTGCTATACGATTCTCAAAAACTCTGAAAGATCAGCAAAATTCTCATTCCAAAAGATAAGAAATCAACGATAAGAATTCCTAATCTCAACTAATTCTTCTGAAAGATCCGGTTAATAGAAAGATTAACAACATTACTGGAGTATTCATCAATTTAAATGATTCAACAAAAGTTTAGAGGCACGATAAACGTTAAACAGATTCTTCAATAAGAAGGCAATTAACTCGCCAGTATCTAACAGTCCAGTAAGAATAGAAAACCAAAATCAAACGTTACCTGATCTATCATTATCGGGTGCAGCCTGAGTCTGCGGGTCCTCAGACAGAGCAAAGACTCGTGCCTGCTATCTGGGAGGCTGGCTTGCATACTAATTACCTTCATGTCTATTCTGCTGCTGAGGTTGAAAAGAGTGGATAGTAGGAGCTTGTTGCTGAGGCTGAGCTGTCTGTCTCGAAAAACTTCCACTCTGAGCTTGCTCAGGGACACGCTGAGGACACGCTCTGGCAAAGTGCCCCGCCTGGTTACAGATATAGCAGCTTCCAAAAATACCTCTACACTGATCACTGTAGTGACGACCTCCGCAGTTGGCACAAGACATGCCTGACTGACCCGAACTCTGTCCCAATCCATGCTGCCTCGAGCCACTAGAGCTCGAAGAACTGGTTCTGTGATTCTTAAACTGCTTCCACTTCGGGAGATAGTAATCCTTCCTATTACCTCCACTGCTACCACCCTCAGAACTCGGTGGTTGGTTCTGAAACTGAAAGGATTGATTCTGGTAATGGAATGATTGGTTCTGATATTGAGAAGATTGTGCCTGAAACTGTTCTTGCTGCTGCTGAGGCACAAACTGATTTCCTCTCTATCTCCACAAACCTACTTCAGCTCCTTTTGCGTGATTCATGGCATCCGCAAAATTATCTGGCCTAGCAGTGTTTACCAATGTGAAGATATCCGGGTTCAAACCATGAATGAACTGATCAGCTTTTGCTTCTTCGTTGTCGGAAATGTGCGGTGCAAATCTCAGCAAACTATCAAACTTGGCCACATACTCCTCAATATTCAAATTTTCTTGTCTTAGATTTGCAAATTCGGCTCCCTTGTCTTTTCGGTACGATACTGGGAAAAACCGTTTATAAAACTCAGACTTAAATAGATTCCAGTTAATAGCTGTACCTCGGTTCTCCAAGGACCTCTCATGATCCACCAGTCCTTAGCCATACCACGAAGCTGATGAATGACTAACCTAGTTCGGCGGTCGTCGGAGTAATCAAGGGAATCGAACAACTGATCAATGTTGTCCAACCAGCTCTCACTGTCAACTGGATTCTCTGTACCCAACAACAATGGTGGATTAAACGACTGGAACCTCTTCAGCAAGGTTTCCATCGGCATCACTGTAGCATCAATCTGAACAGTTTCGGTACTAGCTTGCTCATTCGGTGGAGTAACTGGCGGTGGGTTCCTGTTAATAACTCGTCGATGACCCATCTGATAATCAAAGGTTAGGACACAAGATATCTCAATCGCTGCAATTCGATGTCCTTGCAATCTCTCAAAATTCCGGATACAGGTGAATTACAGTTCATATCTTAAATAATTCATGCTTTATAAATTAAATCACATAGTCATGTAATTCAAATAATTCTCAATTAATAAAGCATGCTCGCATGGTATTTAAACAAATCAATTTAAATAACTCAATCACATGAGAGAATTCAATTCATGCGGACTCGATCTACCCCGCTCACTTCTAAATTCAGTCTAAGAATCTTATCGCTCTGATACCACTTAATGTGAGACCTCGTTTCTAAACCACTATTCTCGGAGTAAACAACAATTAAACATAAAAGAAACCAAGAATCGAAGCGATCACAATATATATTTTTTTTAAAAAGGAAAACGACCGCGCGCCCGCGCCCTTACCTCGCCAAAAAGCCGCGCGCCAATATCCGCGCGCCCGTGCCGTCCTCTCGCCCAAAAATCCAAGGCACCGAAAATAAATCCAACCAAACCTAAACACTTGCATTTAAAGTATCTGACAAGCCAATAACAATACAAGAAAAGTTTAGGGAAGAAAAACATCCGATTCGGTAGTACCTACATCGATTCTTGCTTACAATACAAAACGAGAAGTTCGAATGACAAAACATGTTCGCAAAACATAAACTAGATTGACATGCTGATTCTACTTCTAAACGAGTCTTACTTCTATCTCTTGCTATTGACGTTAACCAGGTCTACTCTAACTCGGTCCTACCCACCTGTTGCCAAGTACACATACAAACAAAGACAACAGCCGGATAATCCGGTGAGAATACAATCCCCAGTAAAAGAGACAAACATGCATATCAAATAATATATCAAAACATGATACATATATACAAGACAAGCAATTCCAAAAATCATCTCAAAACTTAATTCAATTGCATAATGCAATGCATGTCTTTAAATGTGGGATTATCAAGTCCGGATAATCAAGAAATTGCTGCTTTTGCTTTTGGGGATCCCGAGGATGAGATCACGTAAACAACTCACCGACTCTTTCGATCGAGGTGGTGCTACGTACCTCCATCCTCTAGACTTTGGTGCTACTATAAGGAGTATGCTAGCATTAGGTGAAACGGCTACACCCAGGCCACTCACAATATAGCCCCCAAAACGTCTAAAATAAAAGGGCCGTCCTGCCCGATAAAATCAAGGATTCTTAGCTCAAGATGAATGCAATGCAAACATAACTCAATCAACTAAATTCGAGTAAAATCAAATAACATGCAAGTATGTGATTCCTCGAAACACTCGAATCAAGTCGGATTCGAGTCACACGTTTCATTCCAGTCTAAGTCATCTTATACCTCTTTCAAACGTCGATGCTTTAACCTGGAAACAACAACAATTCCTCAATCAAGATTCAATCAAACTTCCTCAAGCGATAATAAGAAATCGATACTATACCGGCTACAATCTTCAAAGCGATACAACTCTTGAAATCTCGCAACTCAACGGCCTTCAAACGAATCTGTCAAAAGAAGTAATAAAGGCTCGAGATCAAAATACAACTCAATCGAAGACTTGACTCAAACACTACAAACCGATTGATAATCCAAAACTCAGACCGGCGGCATAACGGCTGTATTCTGATCAAATCGGAAACGCAGACAGCAAAATATCAATCCAAACAACTCTTATCAATCAAAATTCAACCATAACAATCCAATTCCAACAAATCATAAAAACTCAACATTTCGAAAATCCCTTCAAAAATCATAACAAATCCGAACGACGCTCTATTTCGAAACCGACAGATAATAAACGATCAGAACTCTGCCAAGAACAACATACTAGCAACTCAATCGATTCTAACGACATCCCAAAAATGAAACGTATCTGATCGGAGAAATACTTACGGTAGAACGAAGCTCTCGCAGCCGTGATCGCTAATCTGCCTTCAGAAATAAATTCCAACAGACGGATCGAACTCGGGGAGAAATCTGGAAGCTTGAACTCACGTTGGGGAGTCTTCAATGGGGGAGGAGGCTGTTGGAAAAAACGTGTTCAGATCAATTAAGAATTGATACCCGGTGCAGCGGAAGTTTAAAAAATTTTTATTTTTCGATATGGAACGATTCCATATCATGGGTATCAAAACTTTACGATTAAATTATGCAAGTAAAAATAAAATCACAATTAAATTTTTACCTATTCAAGCAATGGCTTGATTATGGACACCAACAGAATTTAATCTGCTCTTCTTGTCTATCCCGGGAACCGATGACTTCACGATCAATCTACGGAATCAGGTCCACGAACAGAAAACAGAAACCCTCTGATTGATTGCACTAGAAATCAATCAGATGTTTATCGAAGAGAATAAACAGATTTGATCTGTTAATTCGGAATGTAATTTTTCACAAAAATCACAGACCAAATTTTCTCTAAAGGGACAGAGGAATTTTCGAAAATTCCCCTTGAAAATATATGTGTGATTTCGAAAATTGCAAGAGAGGAATTCTTATGATTTTCGAACACTACACATGTATTTATAGATAATTTCTAGACTAGATTAAGTTATGATTGTATTAGGACTCTAACTCCTTAGGTCCCACAATCCATAACTCAAGCCCAACAAGCCAAGCCTGTTAATATAGAAATTAATATAAAATTCATCGTGACTCCGATTGATAAAGTGATTTCACCAATGTGCACAGAAATCATTTCTGCATCTTTTAAAGTCAAGATAATTTTTCTGAATCCAAATTCAGCGATTTCCAAAAATGCCCATCCCTATGTCATTTTAGAAAATTCCACTCCCTTTTAGTTAAGAAGTCCAATTTCTCTTTCATTAAATTTAACTCTTTAAATTTAACTATCTCAACGGGGTTTAGTAATCCATTACTTGTGTGACCCTCAATGGTTCAGGGATACAGCTAGCCGTGGGCTCACAACTCCTTGTGACTCGGAACAATAATTTCCGACTTGCCCAACGAATCATGGTAAGAGCATCTAGCAACATCGCCCCATGATTCCCTAGGTATCATTGATAGTGCCTGCAAAAACCAGTAGATTTTGGTTAGCATACAGTACGGTCCCTTCATCCATATATCCCGATCGAATCAACAACTACTGGTGCATCGAGAGTTGTTCGAGATTCGATAACTATGCATTACATCTTGGAGATCAAATAGTGACATCACATGTGTTATTAGGAAAACCGAGTAACCTAAAACACATCATGTACTCTGGCCAGAGATTTGTCACAATAATATCTCCTCAGATCGCATAGGATATCCACACTCGCAAGTATGTGGTGAATCCTTGACAACAAAGCATCGGCTCCTATATGTGTCATAACTGTACCCAATCCTGACACCTGATGACCCCAATAGAGTCGATAAACGAGTCAAAGTACAGTACTAGCATATAGAGTCTCAATGATGTTTCAAGTAGTAAGGACTAATGGTGTACAACCAAAACCGCGGACTTTATCCACTCGATAAGTGATAACCACTTGGAAAGTCCGAATAGGGTAGTTCGATCATTCATCATATGAATATCCATTTGCATACTTTGAACATCTCCATGTCCATTACCAATGAAACATGGTACTTGGAATCATAAATGCTAGTCTCAATCTCGAGCGATCCTTATCCTTATTAGTGGACGGCTTAATTGACTAGAAACTGTTTAGAATATACAGTGACTATAAGATGTGTTTCATAATAGTGATATCTCTTTATTCACTATCTCATCTTACTTACATTATAGTATATTCAAGGTCTTTATCAAAACATCAATAGTATATCACAATATAACAATATGAAGAAAGACAAAGAAAATGCCATTAATGAATATAA
This sequence comes from Henckelia pumila, assembly GCF_033568475.1. Lineage (NCBI taxonomy): Eukaryota > Viridiplantae > Streptophyta > Magnoliopsida > Lamiales > Gesneriaceae > Henckelia > Henckelia pumila. The sequence goes on along the minus strand of NC_133123.1, from coordinate 128,781,972 downwards.
ATTATATTAAACAAATATTGTTTATACATAGACTCACAAAAGCCCTTAGCCACAAGTTGGCTAACCGGGCACCCACTCTTTCAATCTTCCACTTTCCCTAAAGCCAACTAGTCACACTACGCAATCCCATTGCTTCGCGATGTTTGTCAAACAATGGTCCTGGCAAGGGCTTAGTAAGTGGATCAGCGATATTGTCTGTAGAGGCCACTCTCTCGATAGTGATGTCTCCTCTTTCCACAATCTCCCAAATGATGTGGTATTTCCTCAGTACGTGTTTGGATCTTTGATGAGACCTTGGTTCCTTTGCCTGAGCAATGGCACCAGTGTTGTCGCAGTACACCGAAACTGGACCAACAACTTCAAGAATTACGCCCAACTCTTGGACGAAATTTCTCATCCAAACGGCCTCTTTAGCAGCAGCTGATGCTGCAATGTATTCTGCCTCAGTGGTGGAATCCGCTGTGGTGTCTTGCTTGGAACTCTTCCAGGAGACAGCACCGCCATTGAGCATGAATACAAATCCAGAGGTTGACTTTGAGTCATCCACGTCGCTTTGGAAGCTAGAGTCGGTATAGCCTTCCAATTTCAATTATCTTCCTTCATAAACCATGAATATATTCTTAGTCCTTCTCAAGTACTTTAAGTTTCTTGGATCACATCCAATGTCGGGTTCACTTTGATCCCCTTCAAGAAGAAGACCACATCGAACAGGAGGTCTAGAATTCCTCTCGGATCTCCTAGATATAGGCGTGTCCGTTGAAGGTTCTTGAGGTGTGTGGTCGTTATTTTGTATCTCGGGTTCTTCTCGAATTTCTTCGAGTTCCATCATCTTGCCTTTCTTATCTAATAAGAACTCCTTCTCCATGAAGGTGGCATTCCTCGAAACAAACACTTTTGTCTCATAAGGATGATAGAAATAATATCCGATTGAATTTTTCGGATATCCTACAAAATAACATAAGGTGGATCGACTATCCAACTTATCTCCCACTGTCTGCTTCACGTAAGCAGGACATCCCCAAATCCTTAAGTACGAATACTTAGGAGCTTTGCCATTCCATAACTCGTATGGAGTTTTATCTACTACTTTAGTGTGGACATTGTTCAACAACAATACCGCCGTTTCAAGCGCATAGCCCCAAAAAAAAGGTGGGAGCTCAGTGAAGTTCATCATAGATCGAACCATGTCCAACAAAGTTCGATTGCGACGCTCCGAGACACCATTCAGCTGAGGTATCATAGGAGGAGTCCACTGAGAGAGAATCTCATTCTCTTTTAGATAGCTCAAAAACTCGGTACTTAAGTATTCTCCACCTCGATCCGATCGAAGTTGTGGGGGCCTGGGTTGCTAATCTTATCTTAGGGCAATTTATTGTAATTAACAATTAAACAAGTACTTAAAAGAATTAAAGAAATAAGAGCTAAAAAAAAATTTTTTGTTTTAAAAGGCAGGGTCTCGCTCGATCGGGGAATATGCTTTCAAAAATCTGCTGCCAAAGAATGGATAAACAAGTCATAATCTTTTATACATGCTACAAAATCAAATACATGCTATCTTATAACGTCTTACAAGCTTCTAAACATAATAAACATAAACTAGCATGTATTCAAGCCATAATATACAAAGTTCTTGTATCACTTCTAGCATGGTTCAACAACATAAAGTACAAGTCGTGCTACTTAAGCCCGTGTCCTCACTTGCTATGCCTCTATCTCGAGCTATCCTTGTCTTTTCTGACTAGCTCCTGCCCCACCTATTGCCATGCACACATACAAAACAAAGCAATAGCCGGATAACTCCGGTGAGAATAAAATCCCAGTATAAACAACTTTAAACGCGAGATAATAAACGTGAATGCAATGCAAATGGCAAACGAAGGCTATCAAGCTGATATCAATAAAATTTAGTTCTTTGGGATCCCAAGGAATAAAATAACTATCAAACCACCGATACTCCCATTCGAGGCGGCATCAAGTATTTTAGTCCTCTGACTTTGGTACAACTATAGTGAGTCTTCTGGCTCTGAACATAAATCCATATTCTGTGCCATGAGTCAAGCTGACTCTAGAAATAAATTTACAGTCCATGCCACTCACTACAGCTCTCCAAACGTCATCTGCACTCTAGGCGATGGCTGCCCTCTGTGCTATTAAGGCTGGAGTTCAAGATGAATGCAACATAAGCTGTATGCATTAAAAGCTATAAAACACATCTTGAACAACTAAGCATATAAGCAAACAAAGCAGTACAAACAAATAATCACATAAGAAATATAAAGAAACAAGTATGTGATTGACATGGGAATACTTGAAATGAAAGCTATTTCAAGCGTTTTATCCCATCTGGATTTGCTGTCATTTATACCTTTCTATGTCACGTCTGAAAGTACTTCAAATCTGCAAGTGCATCAATGAAAATTCATATCAAAAGGTTGTTCCACTTCTCAACTCAATCTCAAGTGCAAATGCTAGCAAACCTTGCTTCAAATCCTTCTCGGTTTGACTCGGAGATCTCGAGTTCGGCAACTTCGATAGAAAGCTGATAAATTACATATCGAATAACTAACAAGATCAGATGCCATTCAAACCATGCTTCGTTCAATCAACAATATCAAAGTCTTGACATTTTGCAAATCGACGGCATAACGGCTAAAACCGGCAATCCAAACAATATCCAAATCAATCCAACAATCTAGATAACTTATAATCTCTAACATATCATCTCATTATCATAAAAATCAGTATCAATCAAACATGGTAGTGTTCGAATTATTCTTCCCAAATTCATATAAAATCCGAACGACAGTCTTTTTCCGAACCGTCTGCGAATACACGATCGGTACAGCTGATATACGCATATATGATAAAATCATAATTTTCCATCTTTCACATAAAAATAAAATCTGAGATATGTGAATAAAACATGTACCAAATCGAAGGTCTCGGAGCTGTGATCGCAGATATATATTTATCTGGAATTTCTGATAACCGGAACGCAAGTTATCGAAGCTTGAACGGGACGAAAATGGAGTTCTTGAAGGTTTGGACGATTCCTCTGTTTCTTTTCCTTTCCAAAATCTGATATGCACGTGTATTCAGCTTAATTCAAGTGGAAATTGAGATATATATATCATATTTGCAGTTTAGTCCCTGAACTTTTGACTATTTGCAATTCAGTCCCCGGAAAAGCGATTTAATTCAATTTCAATCCTTTCCAATTTAAGAATATTAGAATTTAATTCTAAACTCTAAATATTCCCAAATTAAATATTCTCGGATTAAAATTAAATAATCCCGGGCCTTACATTTCTCCCCCACTAAGACATGAGTTCGTCCTCGAAATCATAAGCAAGCTGTATAGACAATCTGTATACACATAAGATAATGAAATAGCATAAAACAAAATAAGAACTCACATCAATGAAACAACTCTGGAAATCTCTGTCTCATGTCTGACTCAGTCTCCCAAGTCGCTTCTTCGATGCCATGTCGACTCCACTGAACTTTGACTAGCTGAATTATTTTGTTTCTGAGCTGTTTTTCTTTGCGATCAAGAATCTGAATAGGCTGCTCAAAATAACTAAGAGTCTCGTCAAGTTCAGCTTCATCAGGCTGAAGAATATGGGAAGGATCAGGCTGATACTTCCGCAGCATAGAGACATGGAATACGTCATGAATACCAGACAAAGATGGAGGAAGAGCAAGTCGATAAGCAAGATCACCTATCTTCTCGATAATCTCATATGGACCGATAAAACGTGGAGATAACTTTCCTCTCTTTCCAAATCTGACCGTACCTCTAAACGGAGAAATCTTCAAGAAAACTCTGTCTCCCTGATCAAAAGATAGAGGCCGTCGTTTGATATTTGCATACTTTGCTTGTCTATCCTGAGCTGTTTTCATTCTTTTCTGAATAAGCTTTACTTTCTCTGTCATTTCTCGGATCATATCAGGCCCAACATCAGGAACATCTGAGATATCATCCCAGTACAACGGTGATCTGCATTTCTTTCCGTACAATGCTTCAAAAGGAGCCATCTCAATGCTCGTCTGATAGCTGTTATTATAAGAAAATTCTGCAAGTGGTAATGAATCTTGCCAACTAGTACCAAAATCTAGTACTACAGCTCTCAACATATCCTCAAGTGTCGGGATAGTCCGCTCTGACTGTCCGTCTGTTTGAGGATGATAAGCTGTACTCAGATACAATTGAGTACCAAGAGCTTGTTGCAAGCTATGCCAAAAGTGTGATGTAAATCTAGGGTCTCGATCTGAAACAATAGATTTAGGCACACCATGTAATCTTACCACTTCTCTGACGTAGATTTCTGCCATCTGATAATGTCTGTACGTCATTCTGTACGGAATAAAACATGTTGATTTTGTCAAACGATCAATAATCACCCAAATGGCATCGCACCCTCTGGATGAACGTGGTAGCTGTATAACGAAATCCATGGAAATGTGATCCCATTTCCATTCTGGAACTGATAGACTCTGCAATAGACCACCTGGTTTCTTTCTTTCTGCTTTTACCTGTTGGCAATTCAAACATCTGGCTACAAATTCAGTCACATCTGACTTCATTTGTTTCCACCAATACTGCATTTTCAAATCATTATACATTTTTCTGCCACCAGGATGAATACTGAATCGACTACTGTGAGCCTCTTTCAAGATTTGTTGTTTCAAAGCTGAAACATCTGGAACAACAAGTCTGTTATTCACATATAACACATTATCAGCACTGACCTGATATTCAGATTGATGTCCAGATCTGACCATAGCAATCGAATTCTGAATATTCTGATCCTCTTTCTGTGCTTCTTTGATTCGTATCAAAAGTTCTGGCTCAGCTCGTATAGCACAAACACAGATAGGGTGCATATCTGTTGCAAATATTAATCCAGAAAGACAACAATCTTCCACCATTCGATACACCTATCGTAGACAAGGATAAAGAACATACCTTTCTACTTAAGGCGTCCGCAGCTGCATTAGATTTTCCTGGATAATATTTAATCTCGCAATCGAAATCTTTCAATAAATCAAGCCATCTACGCTGTCTCATATTCAATTCTGATTGCGAAAACAGATATTTCAAACTTTTGTGATCTGAAAAGATTTCAAACTTCTCACCATAAAGATAATGTCGCCATATCTTCAATGCAAAGACAATAGCGGCAAGCTCCAGATCATGGATAGGATATCGAGTCTCGTGTGGCTTTAACTGTCTCGAAGCATAAGCGATAACATGACCTCTCTGCATAAGCACACAACCCAGACCCTTGTGAGAAGCATCACAATATACAACAAAATCACCTGTACCTGATGGAATCGTCAAGACAGGTGCACTTGTAAGCCTTTTCTTCAACTCCAAGAAACTAGTTTCACAGGCTTCAGTCCAGACATACGGCTTATTCTTCTGAGTCAGTTGCATAATAGGCTTCGCAATGCTGGAAAAATCTCTGATAAAACGTCTATAATAACCTGCCAAGCCCATAAAACTCCGTATTTTTGGCACTGATGTAGGTCTAGGCCAATTCAATACAGCCTCGACCTTGCTTGAATCCACTGAAATCCCATCACCTGAAATAATATGCCCAAGAAACACAACTTTCTGCAACCAAAATTCACATTTCGATAACTTAGCATATAATTTCTCATTTCTCAAAGTCTGTAAAATGAGTCGGAGATGTTCAGCATGCTCATGTACATTCTTGGAATAGATCAAGATATCATCGATAAAAATAATTACAAAGTCATCCAAATATTTCTGAAATACCCGATTCATCAATCCCATAAATACTGCAGGAGCATTGGTTAAACCAAAAGGCATGACGATAAATTCATAATGTCCATACCTTGTTCTAAAAGCAGTTTTAGGAATATCTTCATCTCGTACTCTCAGTTGATGATATCCAGATCGCAAATCAATCTTCGAATAGATAGTTGAACCCTGTAGTTGATCAAACAAATCATCTATTCTAGGCAGTGGATATTTATTCTTGATGGTTACCTTGTTCAATTGACGATAATCAATGCATAAGCGCATGGAACCATCTTTCTTGCGTACAAACAGTACCGGAGCACCCCAAGGTGAAACACTCGGTCTAATGTACCCCTTGGCTAACAAATCTTCCAATTGATCCTTCAACTCCTTCAATTCAATAGGTGTCATTCTGTAAGGAGCCTTGGATATTGGTTGCGTACCTGGCATTAGATCAATACTGAAATCTATATCTCGTACTGGAGGTAAACCAGGAATTTCATCAGGAAATACATCAGCAAATTCATGCACAACTGGAATATCTGTTACTGCTGGACTGGATTTCAATACATCGACTGCATAAATCAGAAATCCTTTCGCCCCTCTCTGCAATAAACGGGTCATAGATAACACAGATATCAAAGGAATCTTGGCTCGAGAACCCTTACCGTAGAATTTCCATTCAGATGCCATTTCTGGTCTAAATCGAACCACTTTCTGGAAACAATCTACAGTTGCTCTGTACTTGGTTAACATGTCGATACCAACAATACAATCGAAATCTGATAATCCAAGTACTATACAATCTATATTAATCACATTCCTGTCATATTGCAACGCACAATTTCGAATCATTCGAACAGATATAATACCTTCACCCAACGGTGATGAAATAGAAACAACAGTAGGCAATGGCTCAGAAGATAAAGAATGCATCATAACAAATTTTTCAGAGATGAATGTATGAGATGCACCTGTATCTATCAAAACATAGGCAGGATAACCATAAATAAAGCAGTTACCTGCTATGACATCGTCAGGTGCCGCCTGTGCCTGTTCCTCAGTAAGTGCAAAAACTCGAGCCTGTTGTCTAGGAGGTTGAGTCACAATCTGGCTTCCTCCTCCTCTGGTCTGTTGCTGAGGTTGCTGAGGCTGAAATGAATGCACTGATTGCCTTTCGGCCTGAGGTATTGGTCGAGAAGAACTTTCACCTATAGCTCTTTGAGGACATACCTTGGCATAGTGACCAGGTTGACGAAAAATATTGCAATTACCTGTCACACCCTTGCACTGATCACTTGAATGTTTTCCACCACACTTAAAACAGAATGCTCCTGATTCACCAGTTCTCTGACCTGCCCCAAACTGTCTCTGTCCACTAGAACTTGAAGAACTACTACCTGGCTTCTTAAATTTCTTTCCCTTTGGCCTGAATCTAGAATCCTTTCTGCCACTGCTTCCTCCCTCAAATCTGGGAGATGTTTGCTGAAACTGTGGCGGATTATGTGGAATGAAAGCTGATACAGGCTGGGGAAATGGCTGTGGAATGAACGGTGTTCCTCTTTGTCGCAAAATACCTGCTTCGGCTCCCTTAGCTTTGTTCAAGGCATCAGCAAAAGTATTTGGTCGTCCACTGTTCACCAAGGTAAACACATCTGGATTAAGGCCATTGATAAACTGATCCGCCATTGCTTCATCAGTAGCTGCTATATGTGGTGCAAACTTCAAAAGACTTGAAAATTTGGCCACATATTCCTCGATATTCAAATTACCTTGCCTTAGATTGGCAAATTCAGCACCCTTATCCTTCCGGTAGGAGACTGGAAAGAAACGTTGATAGAACTCAGTTTTAAATACAGTCCAGGTGATAATCGTACCTCGTTGTTCCAATGCCCGTTTGGTAGTAATCCACCAACTTTTGGCAACTTCATGAAGTTGATGTATTACCAGTCGGATACGACGATCATCTGTATAGTCAAGTGATTCAAATAGTTGTTCTATATCTTCAAGCCAATTTTCACAATCAACTGAGTTTTCTGTTCCTTTTAGTTTTGGCGGTTTGAATGACTGAAATCGCTTTAACAAAGTCTCCATTGGAGTAGCAGTAGGATCCAACGGGTCAGTAGATGTACTACCCTGTGCATTCTGAGTTTCAACAATTGGCGGTGGTACTTGTACTGGTTCAGCTGGAGGAATCACTAATGGATGTCTAATGACCGGTGCTTTACGGGGAGGCATATCTGATTGTCAAACAGATTAGTGCATAAACAATATAATATGCAGAAATTTATTCCATCCTTCTCTGATAAGCATTCTCATGCATTCTCATGAGAATTCAGGTTCTGACTAAGGATATTCTGGAATACAATTGCATATATATAGCATGCAGTAGCAATAAAAGCACATAATCATGCAATCACATATATAGCATGCAGTAGCAATAAAAGCACATAATCATGCAATCACATAATTATTGCTATATATAAAGCATGCTAGCAGATAATGCACATAATCAGATATAACATGTACTCTCATGCAATATTAAACAATCAGACAGACTCAAACTACCCCGCTCATCAACTTCTATCTAAATCCAGAAACTTATGCTCTGATACCACCTATTGTGGGGACCCGGGTTGCTAATCTTATCTTAGGGCAATTTATTGTAATTAACAATTAAACAAGTACTTAAAAGAATTAAAGAAACAAGAGCTAAAAAAAAAATTTTGTTTTAAAAGGCAGGGTCTCGCTCGATCGGGGAATATGCTATCAAAAATCTGCTGCCAAAGAATGGATAAACAAGTCATAATCTTTTATACATGCTACAAAATCAAATACATGCTATCTTATAACGTCTTACAAGCTTCTAAACATAATAAACATAAACTAGCATGTATTCAAGCCATAATATACAAAGTTCTTGTATCACTTCTAGCATGGTTCAACAACATAAAGTACAAGTCGTGCTACTTAAGCCCGTGTCCTCACTTGCTATGCCTCTATCTCGAGCTATCCTTGTCTTTTTTGACTAGCTCCTACCCCACCTATTGCCATGCACACATACAAAACAAAGCAATAGCCGGATAACTCCGGTGAGAATAAAATCCCAGTATAAACAACTTTAAACGTGAGATAATAAACGTGAATGCAATGCAAATGGCAAAGGAAGGCTATCAAGCTGATATCAATAAAATTTAGTTCTTTGGGATCCCGAGGAATAAAATAACTATCAAACCACCGATACTCCCATTCGAGGCGGCATCAAGTATTTTAGTCCTCTGACTTTGGTACAACTATAGTGAGTCTTCTGGCTCTGAACATAAATCCATATTCTGTGCCATGAGTCAAGCTGACTCTAGAAATAAATTTACAGTCCATGCCACTCACTACAGCTCTCCAAACGTCATCTGCACTCTAGGTGATGGCTGCCCTCTGTGCTATTAAGGCTGGAGTTCAAGATGAATGCAACATAAGATGTATGCATTAAAAGCTATAAAACACATCTTGAACAACTAAGCATATAAGCAAACAAAGCAGTACAAACAAATAATCACATAAGAAATATAAAGAAACAAGTATGTGATTGACATGGGAATACTTGAAATGAAAGCTATTTCAAGCGTTCTATCCCATCTGGATTTGCTGTCATTTATACCTTTCTATGTCTCGTCTGAAAGTACTTCAAATCTGCAAGTACATCAATGAAAATTCATATCAAAAGGTTGTTCCACTTCTCAACTCAATCTCAAGTGCAAATGCTAGCAAACCTTGCTTCAAATCCTTCTCGGTTTGACTCGGAGATCTCGAGTTCGGCAACTTCGATAGAAAGCTGATAAATTACATATCGAATAACTAACAAGATCAGATGCCATTCAAACCATGCTTCGTTCAATCAACAATATCAAAGTCTTGACATTTTGCAAATCAACGGCATAACGGCTAAAACCGGCAATCCAAACAATATCCAAATCAATCCAACAATCTAGGTAACTTATAATCTCTAACATATCATCTCATTACCATAAAAATCAGTATCAATCAAACATGGTAGTGTTCGAATTATTCTTCCCAAATTCATATAAAATCCGAACGACAGTCTTTTTCCGAACCGTCTGCGATTACACGATCGGTACAGCTAATATACGCATATATGATAAAATCATAATTTTCCATCTTTCACATAAAAATAAATCTGAGATATGTGAATAAAACATGTACCAAATCGAAGGTCTCGGAGCTGTGATCGCAGATATATATTTATCTGGAATTTCTGATAACCGGAACGCAAGTTATCGAAGCTTGAACGGGACGAAAATGGAGTTCTTGAAGGTTTGGACGATTCCTCTGTTTCTTTTCCTTTCCAAAATCTGATATGCACGTGTATTCAGCTTAATTCAAGTGGAAATTGAGATATATATATCATATTTTCAGTTTAGTCCCTGAACTTTTGACTATTTGCAATTCAGTCCCCGGAAAAGCGATTTAATTCAATTTCAATCCTTTCCAATTTAAGAATATTAGAATTTAATTCTAAACTCTAAATATTCCCAAATTAAATATTCTCGGATTAAAATTAAATAATCCCGGGACTTACAGAAGTGCTTTAATACTTCTACCTTGTTTGTTTTCTACTTCAACCTTGAATTCTTTGAACTTTTCAAATGATTCAGACTTATATTTCATTAAATATAAATACCCATACCTAGAATAATCATCAGTAAAGGTAATGAAGTAGTGTGACCAAATTTAGTACCGATACTAAATGGTCCGCAAACATCTGTATGGATCAAATCCAACAGATTTTGACTACGCTCAGGCTTCCCTTTGAAAAGAGATTTAGTCATTTTTTCTTTTAGGCAGGACTCACAAGTAGGTAGAGAGTTAATATCAGACATATCAAACATGCCCTCTCCCACTATCTTGTTCATTCTCCTTGAGGAAATATGACCTAGCCTAGCATGCCAAAGGTTGCCGGGTTTTGACTATCGATTTTCCTTTTGTTTGTTGTTACCGGTTTATCAACATAATCAACTGGAACTTCTTTTAATTTTAATTTATATAGATCGTTTTTAAATTGTCCATTTCAAATCAAACATTCATTCTTGTAAATATTGCAAATCTCATTCGCAAATTTTCAAGAAATATCTTCTCTATCAAGAATAGAAAAAGAAATAATGTTTTAATGAAATCTTGGTACAAATAAAAACATCTCTCTCAAAATATAGCTTAAAATTGTTTTTGCAAAATCAAACAAATGTTTCCCATAGCTTTTGGATTCAACTCTGGAACCATTCCCGAGCCTTAACTGGGTCTCACCCATCCTAAGCTTATGACTTCTTGTTATCATCTGCAACTCATTGCAAATGTGAGATCTACATCTGGTATCCAATACCCAATAAATAGTATTAAGTGAAACATTTATAAAATATATCCTTTGTAGTTCGTAACTACTCGATATACATTCTTTGCAGTTGCGCTTCCAGTAACCGGGTTTCTTGCAGTGATGGAAAACTTATTTAGACTTGTCCATCTTTGCATGTAGCATTTGGCCTTGAGATCATGGTCCTACCATTTCTCTAGTTTGGCCAAACTTTCCGAAGTTACATCAGCCGGGGCTGTTTTCGGAGGAGCCTTTTCTAACACTTAGAAAATCTTTTCCGAGCTCAGGACAATCTTAACTTATGGAACCATTTCTTATAGTTTGCGCCAGAAAGTTTATTTTTTTCGATAATTGAAACATGTGGATTACGAAGATATACTGAGATGAAACAGACAATAACCGATGATTGTTTAATTAATTTACTAAGACATAAAATATGGCGAAATTTATTTTATGAATTTCACTCCCACTATTTTAACGGTTTCACTACCCTCTAGTGAAAACGGAAAACTAGTTTTCTTAGTGGGAACATGGAGTCCAATTGACAAACTATAGTCCCGAATAATATCAACCAACCATAATTTTCAAAAGGTAGAGCCCAATTGCTTCCAAAGCAACCCCCATGTTTATACCTCATGTCCAATAAGAGCCCAATAATATGACGTCGTTTAATGTGACATGTCAAGATGACCCATCAATTTTAAGTTGTGATGGACGGTCGCCATGTGGATCCCCAATAATATGAGCCAATCCCATGGGAGTTCCACCCAACTTACAACATGTGTCGATCCAATGTACAACTTTCCAACGAACGGGCCCCCCAATAATATGAGCCGGACCGTGCCCGCGGGTAGCATCTCATACATTGATCGTTGATGGAAGGTAGGAATATTTAAACAATATTTAAATTCCCTTTTGTTTATCTTGATATCAATTTTAAATCATATTTAAAATGAGGGATTTTTAATTTTTGAAAATCTGTCTCATCATGCAATTTATGTATGCTTGCGGGATTCATACAATTTAGTCTAAACATGCATACATCAATAATATCATATATTATTTAAGGATGATCGATCCCATTATCTAATCGACCCGTGGTTGCCAATCACGAGTCTAATTCCAATCCTAGGTGATATGCAAGTATGCAATGCAATCCTATTACATTGAGCTTCAATTTACATTTATTCGGTCTTTTTCGTCTGCTGGGCCCACCGTTGTCTTCAAATCTTTATCTCCCACTAAGTCTAACAAATTTACAATAAATTTCGATGACAAGTAGGGGATACATATTTAAGGGGTGGGAACGGGCTATAAACCAAGCCCACTTTTTATTACAAATAACAATTCAAATTGGGCTATAAACCAAGCCCATTAATAAAACTCAACAACAATAAAACCAAATGTAAATCACCTAACATACACCTAAAACATTGATCATGGCAATCGATCATCCTTTTATCCAATAATTAATTCAATAATTAAAACATTGGATAACATGCAATGGCATCATAATTAAAAGATAAAATCATATTTTATCTAATACATACATAAGATCATATCTTATCATCAATTGTACCAAAATAATTAATTTTATAAAATCTAATTTAACGGATAAGATTTACAAATTTTCCAAAGATTTAAATTTATCCAAAAATCAATTTTAAAAAAAATTTCGGACTCAAACAATTTGATCCGATGCCTCGTGGACCAATCAAAAACAATTTTCGATCATACCAAAAACTAAAATTCCAAAATATTAAAATTTTAATTAAAAAATAAATTTTAATTTTTCCTGGCTGCCCGGGACATTCCCGGGCAGCCCCCCTCCTCCACGTGGGACAGGGCTGCCCACGTGGAGGCGGGCAGCTTCGTCGCTGCCTGTGGGCAGCGATTTGCCCCTGTTCCATCAAAATTTTAATTTTTTTTAAAATTCGTTTTGTTTTCAAAAAACCGAGGCCAAATATTTTGTACAATCGATTAATTTAATCGTTAGATCTGAGCAACCTGGCTCTGATATCACTGTTGGAAAAAACGTGTTCAGATCAATTAAGAATTGATACCCGGTACAGCGGAAGTTTAAAATTTTTTTATTTTTCGATATGGAACGATTCCATATCATGGGTATCAAAACTTTACGATTAAATTATGCAAGTAAAAATAAAATTACAATTAAATTTTTACCTATTCAAGCAACGGCTTGATTATGGACACCAACAGAATTTAATCTGCTCTTCTTGTATATCCCGGGAACCGATGGCTTCACGATCAATCTCCGGAATCAGGTCCACGAACAGAAAACAGAAACCCTCTGATTGATTGCACTAGAAATCAATCAGATGTTTATCGAAGAGAATAAACAGATTTGATCTGTTAATTCAGAATGTAATTTTTCACAAAAATCACAGACCGAATTTTCTCTAAAGGGACAGAGGAATTTTCGAAAATCCCGTTGAAAATATATGTGTGATTTCGAAAATTGCAAGAGAGGAATTCTTATGATTTTCGAACACTACACATGTATTTATAGATAATTTTTAGACTAGATTAAGTTATGATTGTATTAGGACTCTAACTCCTTAGGGCCCACAATCCATAACTCAAGCCCAACAAGCCAAGCCTGTTAATATAGAAATTAATATAAAATTCATCGTGACTCCGATTGATAAACTGATTTCACCAATGTGCACAGAAACCATTTCTGCATCTTTTAGAGTCAAGATAATTTTTCTGAATCCAAATTCAGTGATTTCCAAAAATGCCCATCCCTATGTCATTTTAGGAAATTCCACTCCCTTTTAGTTAAGAAGTCCAACTTCTCTTTCATTAAATTTAACTCTTTAAATTTAACTATCTCAACGGGGTTTAGTAATCCATTACTTGTGTGACCCTCAATGGTTCAGGGATACAGCTAGCCGTGGGCTCACAACTCCTTGTGACTCGGAACAACAATTTCCGACTTGCCCAACGAATCATGGTAAGAGCATCTAGCAACATCGCCCCATGATTCCCTAGGTATCACTGATAGTGCCTGCAAGAACCTGTAGATTTTGGTTAGCGTACAGTACGGTCCCTTCATCCATATATCCCGATCGAATCAACAACCATTGGTGCATCGAGAGTCGTTCGAGATTCGATAACTATGCATTACATCGTGGAAATCAAATAGTGACATCGCATGTGTTACTAGGAAAACCGAGTAACCTAAAACACATCATGTACTCTGGCCAGAGATTCATCACACTAATATCTCCTCAGATCGCATAGGATATCCACACTCGCAAGTATGTGGTGAATCCTTGACAACAAAGCATCGACTCCTATATGTGTCGTAACTGTACCCAATCCTGACACCTGATGACCCCAATAGAGTCGGTAAACGAGTCAAAGTACAGTACTAGCATATAGAGTCTCAATGATGTTTCAAGTAGTAAGGACTAATGGTGTCCAACCAAAACCGCGGACTTTATCCATTCGATAAGTGATAACCACTTGAAAAGTTCGAATAGGGTAGTTCGATCATTCATCATATGAATATCCATTTGCATGCTTTGAACATCTCCATGTCCATTACCAATGAAACGTGGTACTTGGCATCACAAATGCTAGTCTCAATCTCGAGCGATCCTTATCCTTATTAGCGGACGGCTCAATTGACTAGGAACTGTTTAGAATATACAGTGACTATAAGATATGTTTCATAATAGTGATCTCTCTTTATTCACTATCTCATCTTACTTACACTATAGTATATTCAAGGTTTTTATTAAAACATCAATAGTATATCACAATATAACAATATGAAGAAAGACAAAGAAAATGTCATTAATGAATGTAAATTATATTAAACAAAGATTGTTTATACATAGAGTCATAAAAGCCCTTAGCCACAAGTTGGCTAACCGGGCACCCACTCTTTCAGAGGCGTGTAGGGAAGAAGGTGAAGTGAAGAGGAAGGCCAACACTTGCTTAAATATCTATTTAAGTCCAAAATTGCATTTTAGTCCCAGAAAAATTCAAAATTTGCAAAAAGGACCCTGATCAAAATCAAGTCGGCTCTTGAACTCTGGAATCTCCGATTATCTCAAATAAAGTTAATTAAGATAAAATTGGGGCGTTACAAATTCCTCTCTTCTCTCTGATTCCTAAGCCTTCTAACTCAGATCTAGGAAGATCTAGGCGTCCTATCGGTAATCCGGAAGTGGCTTAGTGATCTAGGCGTCGTCGCGGAGCTATGACCTAGTTTTGAGGCTATCGACAGCAAAGGGCTAACGACGGACGCAGGTATAGCTATGGCATCCTAAAAATATTTAGGAGTACGCTTTAGCTTAGTTAAGACTTTTAGAGCTTTATTGCTGATGCATGGATATTTGCATTGTAGTAGCAGTAGACTGGACTAGTAGGCTTGGAGTATAGGCCAGTGGAGCTAGGTTTGTCCAGCAGTGTTAGAGGTACGTAAGTACTGACCGAGATAGCCGACATGATATATTTGCATGTATGTTGCATGAGTATGTGCTATATATTTTATCATGTTTTAGCATGTTTTACCGTCTTAGCACATGCATGATTTTACGTATGACTGTATCTGGAGAGATGTGAGTCATTGAAAGTCTCCATAGGGAACTATGATCTCATTTTTGGACTCGAGTCAGGTATGACAGTTTCCATATGGGGCTTGTATCCTGTTTTGGATTCGGGTCAGGATGGGGTTGGCTCAGCCCTGATATGGAGTATACGAGTACCCCGCGGAGCCACTCTCTAGCCGGTACTGTATATTCTCGGTGCCATGAGCAAGTGTTTTCACTTGAGCTTTAAATCATCTGTGTGCGCATATTTGTATTTATATCATTGCTTCGTATTGAGCGTTCTAGCTCACGCCCCTGTGTTTGGGTATTCGTTGTGTACTTTGTGGCGGGGCAGGTTTGAGGCTGGATGGTCCAGGCGGCTCTCAATAGGATTGAGCTTGAGAGGGTGTGAGGTTGTAGAGGGTAGGGATTTATTTACCCTGAACCTTCGATTTGGTTGTATAACAGTACTTATACACTTGTGATATCGTCGGTTGTATTCTGCCGATTGGATTTGTTGTATTTTAATTATCCGCACTTTACGCTTTAAGCTTTTATTGCGTGCGCTTTTACTGTAACTCTGATTAGGTAGTGGATCCGGGTTGGGTCACTATAGAAGCAGTCAAAGGGAAATCTGTCAAAAAACCATCAACCAAAAATTGAGAATTTTGTAGAATTGAATGTACTCTCTGGTGGGATCGTAGCTGTAATTATAACTCAAATAGTTATCATTAGCAAAATCCAAAGCGTAAACCGTAAGGCCTTGCTTGTGAGTCTTGTACGAGGTTTGTTCCAAGCTGCAAGACTCTTGCCTTGTCCATAGGCCAAATGTATGACTGAGGTACAAAAATCCCAGATGCAATAGATTTGATCAGAGAGAGCTTGTTAGCAAGTAAACCGTACGTCTCGTTAGTCATGGGTTCTTGAACATCTTGTGCAAGAAACTGGAAAATGATTTTTGTTTTGGCCGCCCCCAACTTTGGTCGAATGCTCTTCAAGAAACCTATCTCAGGAGATGAGATGAACTCTGGTAATACATCAGTTCTCTCTAGCAGAAACTTCTCCGGACTAATTTTATTTTGCTGATAGAAGTGAAAGAGTGGGTGCCCGGTGAGCCAACTTGTGGCTAAGGGCTTTGATGACTCTTTGTATAAACAATCTTTTGTTTAATATTATTTACACTTTTATTAATGGCAATGACTTTATCTTTCTTCATATTGTTATATTGTGATATACTATTGTTGTTTTGATAAAGACCTTGAATATACTATAGTGTATGTAAGATGTGGTAGAACATGGGGATGTCTATCATGAAACACATCTTATAGTCACTGTATATTCTAAACTGTTCCTAGTCGATTGAGCCGTCTGATAATAAGGATAAGGATCGCTCGAGTTTGAGACTAGCATTTGCGATGCAGAGTACCACGTTTCATTGGTAAGGAACATAGAGATGTTCGAAGCATGCAAATGGATATTCATATGATGAATGATCGAACTACCCTATCCGGACTTTCCAAGTGGTTATCACTTATCGAGTGGATATAGTCCGCGGTTTTGGTTGTACACCATTAGCCCTTACTACTTGAGACATCATTGAGACTCTATATGCTAGTATTGTGCTTTGACTCGTTTACCGACTCTATTGGGGTCATCAGGTGTCGGGATTGGGTACAGTTACAACACATATAGGAGTCGATGCTTTGTTGTCAAGGATTCACCACATACTTGCGAGTGTGGATATCCTATGCGATATGAGGAGATATTAGTGTGACGAATCTCTGGCCAGAGTACATGATGTGATTTAAGAAATGGTTTCTTAGTAGCACATGCGATGTCACTATTTGATCTTCAAGATGTATTGCATAGTTATCGAATCTCGAGCGACTCTCGATATACCAATGGTTGTTGATTCGATCGGGATATATGGATGAAGGGACCGTACTGTACGCTAACCAAAATCTATTGGTTCTTGTAGGCACTATCAGTGATACCTAGGGAATCATGGGGCGATGTTTCTAGACGCTCTTACCATGATTCGATGGGCAAGTCGGAAATTGTTGTTCCGAGTCACAAGGAGTTGTGAGCCCACGGCTAGCTGTATCCCTGAACCATTGAGGGTCACACAGTGTAATGGATTTTTAATCCCCGTTGAGATAGTTAAATTTAAAGAGTTAAATTTAATGAACAAAGAAGTTGGACTTCTTAATTATGAGTAGAGGAGTAAGATTTCCTAAAATGACATAGGGATGGACATTTTTGGAAACCACTGAATTCGGATTCAGAAAAATTTATCTTGACTTTAAAAGGTGCAGAAATGGTTTCTGTGCACATTGGTGAAATTGGTTTATCAATCGGAGTCACGATGAATTTTATATTAATTTCTGAACATGCGGGCTTTGCTTGTCGGGCTTGAACTTATGACTAATGGGCCCTAAGCTGTTAATGGCCTACATTATAAATAAGTTATTGCAGTACAGAAATTAAACATAACAGGTCATAAAATAATTTTCGAAAACCCTAATTTTATTTATTGTGGCCGCCGCCCCCTCCCCTCTGCTTGAAAAACCCAGCCTGTGAATTTTGAATTTGCAGTCTGGTTTAACGGATCAAATTCATTAATCTCTTCGTAGAAACTTCTGATAGATTTTCTAGTGCAATCTATCAGAGGGATTAAATATCCGTTCGTGGACCTGATTGAAGAACAGTTCGTCCATCAGTTCCAGGGATATACAACAAGAGCAGAGAAATCTGTTGGTGTCCAAAATCTCGATTCGAGATTAAAGGTAAAAATTTTATAATTGTTATTTAATTTTTACACACACAATTTAATCGTAAGGTTGATACCTATTATGGAATCGTTCCATACAAAATTTTTAAACTTCCGCTGCACCGGGTATCAATCCTAATTGATCTGATCACCGCGTTTTCCAACAGTGGTATCAAAGCCAGGTTGCTCAGATCAAGCGATTAAATTAATCGATTGTACAAAAAAATTTTAGGCCTCGGTTTTTGAAACAAAATAAATATTTTAAAAATAAAAATATTTTTTTTTCGGGCAAAAACCCGGGC
Source organism: Henckelia pumila (assembly GCF_033568475.1). NCBI lineage: Eukaryota > Viridiplantae > Streptophyta > Magnoliopsida > Lamiales > Gesneriaceae > Henckelia > Henckelia pumila. The sequence continues at coordinate 128,763,185 of NC_133123.1, read as the reverse complement.
AGCGATTGGATCGCTGCCCGGGGCAGGGGCAGCGATCGTCACTGCCCGGCCCGGGAATGTCCCGGGCAGCCCGCGAAAAAAAATTAATTTTTAATTTTTAAATTAAATTTTAATATGTTAAAATTCTATTTTTGGTCCGATCGAAAATTGTTTTGATTGGTCCACGAGGCGTCGGATCGAATTGTTCGAGTCCGAAAATTTTTAAAATTGATTTTTGGATAAATTTGAATTTTTGGAAAATTTTAATATTTTATCCTTTAATTGAATTTTGAAATTAATTATTTTTGGTACAATTGATGATAAGATATGATCTTATGGATATATTGAGTAAATTATGATTTTATGTATAAAATTGGATTTTATAGATAAAATATGATTTTATTTGATAAAAAGATAAAATAAGATTTTATATATGAAATATGATTTTATCCTTTTAAATTTAAATTGCCATTGCATGTTATCCAATAAATTAATTTGAATTAAATGTTATTGGATAAGGATGATCGATTGCCATGACCAATTTTGTAGGTGTATGTTAGGAATTTACATTTGTTTTTATTGTTGTTGGTTTTATTAATGGGCCTGGTTTATGGCCCAATATGAATTGTCATATGTAATAAAAGTGGGCTTGGTTTATGGCCCGTTCCCACCCCTTAAAAATGTATCCTCTACTTGTCATTGTTATTTATTGTAAATACATTAGATTTAGTGGGAGATGAAGATTTGAAGACGGTGGTGGGCCCAGCAGACAATAAAGACAGAAGAAATGTAAATTGGAAGCTCAATGTAATAGGATTGCATTGCATACTGCATATTACCTAGGATTGGACTAAGACTCGTGATTGGCAACCACGGGTCGATTAAAAATGGAATCGATCATCCTATATAATATGTGATATTATAGTTGTATGCATGTTTTAGACAAAATTGTGTGAATCCGACAAGCATACAAAATTTTAAAAATGATGAGACAAATTTTCAAAATTAAAATCCCTCATTTTAAATATGATTTAAAATTGATATCAAGATAAATAAAAGAAATTTAAATTTTTTTAAATGTTCCTACCTTCCATCAACGATCAATGTATGAGATGCTACCCGCGGATACGGTCCGGCTCATATTATTGGGGGGGCCCGTTCGTCGGAAAGCTGTACATTGGATCGACACATGTTGTAAGTTGGGTGGAACTCCCATGGGATCGGCTCATATTATTGGGGGATCCACATGGCGACCGTCCATCACAACTTAATATTGATGGGTCATCTTGACATGTCACAATAAACGGCGTCATATTATTGGGCCCTTATTGGACATGAGGTAAAAACGTGGAGGTTGCTTTGGAAGCAATTGGGCTCTACCTTTTGAAAATTATGGTTGACTGATATTATTCTGGACCATAGTTTGTCAATTGGACTCCAGGTTATCACTAAGGAAAATAGCTTCCCGTTTTCACTAGAGGGTAGTGAAATCGTTAAAATAGTGGGAGTGAGATTCGTAAAATAAATTTCGCCTATTTTATGTCTTAGTAAATTCATTAAACAATCATCGATTATTATCTGTTTCAACTCAGTATTTCATTACAATGAATTCGTAATCCACATGTTCTCGAACAAAACAAACTTACTGGCGCAAACAATACAGAATGATTCCATAAGTTAAGATTGTCCTAAGTTCGGAAAAGATTTTCTAAGTGTTAGAAAAGGCTTCTCCGAAAACAACCTCGGCTGATGTAACTGCCGAAAGGTTGGCCGAACTAGAGAAATGGTTGGACCATGATCTCAAGGCCAAATGTTACATGCAAAATTGGACAAGTCTAAACAAGTTTGCCATCACTGCATGAAACCCGGTCATTGAAAACGTAACTGCAAGGAATACCTCGAGCAGTTGCGAACTGAAAAGGGTATGTTTTACATTGAAATAAATGTTTTTCTTAATACTACTTCTTAGGTATTGGATACCAGATGTAGATCTCATATTTGCAATGAGTTGCAAATGATGACAAGAAGTAATAGGCTAAGGATGGGTGAGACCCAGTCAAGGCTCGGGAATGGTTCTAGAGATAAATCCAAAGCTATAGGAGACATTTATTTAATTTTGCAGAACAATTTTAAGTTATTTTTGAGAGATGTTTTATTTGTTCCAGATTTGATTAAAAACATTATTTCTGTTTCTATGCTTGATAGAGATGGTTATTCTTGCAATTTTGTAAATAGGATTTTCAATATTTACAAGAATGAATGTTTGATTGGAAATGGACAACTTGAAAACGATCTATATAACTTAAAACTAAAAGACGTTCCAATAAATTATGTTGATAAACCGGCAACAACAAACAAAAGGAAAATCGATAGTCAAAACCCGGCAAACCTTTGGCATGCTAGGCTAGGTCATATTTCCTCAAGGAGGATGAACAAGCTAGTGGAAGAGGGCATGTTTGATATGTCTGATATTAACTCTCTACCTACTTGTGAATCCTGCCTGAAAGGAAAAATGACTAAATCTCCTTTTAAGGGGAAACCTGAGCGTAGTCAAAATCTGTTGGATTTGATCCATACAGATGTTTGTGGTCCATTTAGAATTGGTACTAAATTTGGCCACACCTACTTCATTACCTTTACTGATGATTATTTTAGGTATGGGTATTTATATTTAATGAAATATAAGTCTGAAGCATTTGAAAAGTTCAAAGAATTCAAGGCTGAAGTAGAAAACAAGCTAGGTAAAAGTATTAAAGCACTTCGATCAGATCGAGGTGGAGAATACTTGAGTACCGAGTTTTTGGACTATCTGAAAGAGAATGGGATTCTCTCTCAGTGGACTCCTCCTATGACACCACAGCTGAATGGTGTATCGGAGCGTCGTAATCGAACTTTGTTGGACATGGTTCGATCCATGATGAGCTTCACTGAGCTTCCACCTTCGTTTTGGGGCTATGCGCTTGAAACGGCGGTATTGTTGTTGAACAACGTCCACACTAAAGCAGTGGACAAAACACCATACGAGTTATGGAATGGCAAAGCTCCTAAGTATTCGTACTTGAGGATTTGGGGATGTCCTGCTTACGTGAAGCAGACAGTGGGAGATAAGTTGGATAGTCGATCCACCTTATGTTATTTTGTAGGGTATCCGAAGAATTTAATCGGATATTATTTCTATTATCCTGCTGAAACAAAGGTGTTTGTTTCAAGGAATTCCACCTTCTTGGAGAAGGAGTTCTTATTGGATAAGAAAGGCGAGATGATGGAACTCGAAGAAATTCGAGAAGAACCCGAAATACAAAATAATGATCCTACACCTCAGGAACCATTGATAGACACGCCTATACCTAGAAGATCCGAGGACTTCTAGACCTCTTATTCGATATGGTCTTCTTCTTGAAGGGGATCAAGATGAACCCGATGTTGGATGTGATCCAAGAAACTTCAAGGAAGCAATTTCTGATGCGGATTCAAATTTATGGCTTGAAGCTATGCAGTCGGAAATAGATTTGATGCATACAAACCAAGTTTGGTCTTTGGTAGATCCTCCCGATGGAATTGTTCCAATAGGGTGTAAATGGATCTACAAGAGAAAGCTTGGGCCTGATGGTAAGGTATTGACCTACAAGGCGCGATTGGTGGCAAAAGGTTATACTCAAAGACAAGGAGTTGACTATGATGAAACCTTTTCACCAGTTGCAATGTTCAAGTCCATAAGAATCCTTATTGCCATAGCTGCTTGGTATGACTATGAGATATGGCAAATGGATGTGAAGACTGCTTTTCTTAATGGAGACATTAAGGAAGAAATCTATATGAAGCAGCCTGAGGGGTACACATCATGGGAAGCGAGCATAAGGTATGCAAGCTTCAGAGATCAATTTATGGTCTAAAACAAACATCAAGAAGTTGGAACCAGAAATTTGATGAAACAATAAAGGATTTTGGTTTCATCAAGAACCCGGAGGAACCATGCGTGTACAAGAAAGTAGTTAAGGATGCTGTGACATTCTTAGTACTTTATGTTGATGACATCCTACTAATTAGAAATGACGTAGGGATGTTGCAGTCAACAAAGATATGGTTATCAGGTAGATTCTCGATGAAGGATTTGGGTGAGGCATCCTATATTCTTGGGATACAGATCTATAGAGATAGATCTAAGAGAATGATAGGACTCACTCAATCAACCTACATCGACACCATATTGAAACGGTTTTCAATGGATGGGTCCAAGAGAGGACATCTACCCATGTGTCATGGAGTTTCTCTATCCAAGTCTATGTGTCCCAAGACTGATGAAGAGATAGAGAAAATGGCACATGTACCATATGCGTCAGCCATAGGTAGTATCATGTATGGGATGATATCTACCAGACCGGATGTAGCATTTGCTCTGAGTGTCACGAGCAGATATCAAGCTAATCCCGGTCAAATGCATTGGAAAGCCGTGAAGGACATTCTTAAGTACTTACGAAGGACTAAGAATATGTTCATGGTATATGGAGGAAGAGAACTAAAATTGGAAGGCTATACCGACTCTAGCTTCCAAAGTGACGTGGATGACTCGAAGTCAACCTCTGGATTTGTGTTCATGCTCAATGGCGGTGCTGTCTCTTGGAAGAGTTCCAAGCAGGACACCACAGCGGATTCCACCACTGAGGCAGAATACATTGCAGCATCAGCTGCTGCTAAAGAGGCCGTTTGGATGAGGAATTTCGTCCAAGAGTTGGGCGTCATTCCTGAAGTTGTTGGTCCAGTCCCGGTGTACTGTGACAACACGGGTGCCGTTGCTCAGGCAAAGGAACCAAGGTCTCATCAAAGATCCAAACACGTACTGAGGAAATACCACATCATCCGGGAGATTGTGGAAAGAGGAGACATCACTGTCGAAAGAGTGGCCTCTGCAGACAATATCGCTGATCCACTTACTAAGCCCTTGCCAGGACCATTATTTGACAAACATCGCGAAGCAATGGGTCTATGTAGTATGACTAGTTGGCTATAGGGCAAGTGGGAGATTGAAAGAGTGGGTGCCCGGTGAGCCAACTTGTGGCTAAGGGCTTTGATGACTCTTTGTATAAACAATCTTTTGTTTAATATTATTTACACTTTTATTAATGGCAATGACTTTATCTTTCTTCATATTGTTATATTGTGATATACTATTGTTGTTTTGATAAAGACCTTGAATATACTATAGTGTATGTAAGATGTGGTAGAACATGGGGATGTCTATCATGAAACACATCTTATAGTCACTGTATATTCTAAACTGTTCCTAGTCGATTGAGCCGTCCGATAATAAGGATAAGGATCGCTCGAGTTTGAGACTAGCATTTGCGATGCAGAGTACCACGTTTCATTGGTAAGGAACATAGAGATGTTCGAAGCATGCAAATGGATATTCATATGATGAATGATCGAACTACCCTATCCGGACTTTCCAAGTGGTTATCACTTATCGAGTGGATATAGTCCGCGGTTTTGGTTGTACACCATTAGTCCTTACTACTTGAGACATCATTGAGACTCTATATGCTAGTACTGTGCTTTGACTCGTTTACCGACTCTATTGGGGTCATCAGGTGTCGGGATTGGGTACAGTTACAACACATATAGGAGTCGATGCTTTGTTGTCAAGGATTCACCACATACTTGCGAGTGTGGATATCCTATGCGATCTGAGGAGATATTAGTGTGACGAATCTCTGGCCAGAGTACATGATGTGATTTAAGAAATGGTTTCTTAGTAGCACATACGATGTCACTATTTGATCTTCAAGATGTATTGCATAGTTATCGAATCTCGAGCGACTCTCGATATACCAATGGTTGTTGATTCGATCGGGATATATGGATGAAGGGACCGTACTGTACGCTAACCAAAATCTATTGGTTCTTGTAGGCACTATCAGTGATACCTAGGGAATCATGGGGCGATGTTGCTAGACGCTCTTACCATGATTCGATGGGCAAGTCGGAAATTGTTGTTCCGAGTCACAAGGAGTTGTGAGCCCACGGCTAGCTATATCCCTGAACCATTGAGGGTCACACAGTGTAATGGATTTTTAATCCCCGTTGAGATAGTTAAATTTAAAGAGTTAAATTTAATGAACAAAGAAGTTGGACTTCTTAATTATGAGTAGAGGAGTAAGATTTCCTAAAATGACATAGGGATGGACATTTTTGGAAACCACTGAATTCGGATTCAGAAAAATTTATCTTGACTTTAAAAGGTGTAGAAATGGTTTCTGTGCACATTGGTGAAATTGGTTTATCAATCGGAGTCACGATGAATTTTATATTAATTTCTGAACATGCGGGCTTTGCTTGTCGGGCTTGAACTTATGACTAATGGGCCCTAAGCTGTTAGTGGCCTACATTATAAATAAGTTATTGCAGTACAAAAATTAAACACAACAGGTCATAAAATAATTTTCGAAAACCCTAATTTTATTTATTGTGGCCGCCGCCCCCTCCCCTCTGCTTGAAAAACCCAGCCTGTGAATTTTGAATTTGCAGTCTGGTTTAACGGATCAAATTCGTTAATCTCTTCGTAGAAACTTCTGATAGATTTTCTAGTGCAATCTATCAGAGGGATTAAATATCCGTTCGTGGACCTGATTGAAGAACAGTTCGTCCATCAGTTCCAGGGATATACAACAAGAGCAGAGAAATCTGTTGGTGTCCAAAATCTCGATTCGAGATTAAAGGTAAAAATTTTATAATTGTTATTTAATTTTTACACACACAATTTAATCGTAAGGTTGATACCTATTATGGAATCGTTTCATACAAAATTTTTAAACTTCCGCTGCACCGGGTATCAATCCTAATTGATCTGATCACCGCGTTTTCCAACAAGAAGAAATCCTACTGAAAATGACATCTCAAGATAAGCCAAAACATATTATGAACCTTAACGCAAACCAAATATATATGCGAAGATAAAGGGAGACCTGAATGTTCAGCCACATTCTTGGAGGAATTTTCAGTGGAATTGCATGTTCTCGTTGATTACCAATTGGGAAGGACTTATGATCGGTGTACCATCGTATACTTCTGTTCTTGTGTATATATTATGGTGTACTGCAGGAGAAGAAGTTTACATATCAAGACAGCTACAATAATCGAAATAAGCCCTTATTTTCATTACTTTACCATGCAGAGAACAGGACCTAGACCAATTCGTAGTTACAAAATCTTGATTTCTTGGGGTAAAGACTATAATTTATTGCTTACTACATCGAAGAGTGAAGGAAAAAATATGCATTATTTCAAGAACTTACGTCCTACTTTCTGGAAAATGACTTCGGCGGGGTAATCCAAGCCGAACGATCCATGGATTTTCTATCCATTTATGTTGTACACCTTTTCTCCTTTAGAATCCACATCTTGAATATTCGTTGTGTTCATAAGATTGATTTCAGAAACACAAAAACCTTAATTGTCCTTTCTAAAATGCAGATTGCAATACAAAATCGTTCCATGGAAAAAAAAATTAAATTCCAAATGAACTTCGAATGCAGAGAAATATGGTGGAGGTAATCTATGCCCACATAAATTCATAAATTCAGAGCCCATGATTCAAAATCAATCGCTTCGAAAAATTAAGAATTACTTACCCGCCAAAACAAATAAAGGCTGAAGACAACTGAAACTCACGAAGAACAGAACTCGCACTACTTCAATTTGCGACAAGGCTTCGAGTTGCACAAATCGGACTCGCAAAGTTTGATCCATACCATGGTTGATGTCGCCTGTGCCTGGACTAAAGGTCACGAAGATCGCCGGCCTGCTTACGACGGATTAAGGGCGGCGAGGGCGGCAGATTGGAGATTGGGTTAGGGCACCACGAGAAATCTTAGTTTGAGAATGAATGTAGGAAAATACTTATGTTTATTAGATATTAGATTTAATTTAATTTTTTTAAATAAAAAATTAAAGACAACATTTTTATTCAAATTGTTGTCTTTTTACCTTAAAAAAATTTCAGAAAGACAACATTTTTAACAAAAATTGTTGTCAATGAGCGTCTTTTTTAAAATTTGTTGTCTTCAATTTTAGAAAAACTCTCAAATACAACCGTTTTCGTTAAAATTGTTGTTAAAAGATAAAAGACAACAGTTTATCCTTAAAAATGTTGTCTTTTTACTATTGTTAATTCAGGATTTTTTTGTAGTGATATTTTTTTAGACTAATAACAAATTTTTTGATTTAAGAACTGTGCAATAGTCAAAATATTTCTATTTTAATTGAATAATAAGATCAAATATGTACAAAATGATTACTATAAAACAACTCGTCTAACAGTTTAGAGCTAACAATATTCATGATCAAATTGTTCAGAAATTTTTTTCTCAATTAATGGCATAACCAATTCATTCAATCTTTTCATATAACATGGTTTATTGAGAAAATATTTTTTGTTTATATTGGGCACGAGAAATATAATTTATATTTGAAAAAAATTGTCAAGAGACATAGGAATAATAAACTTCATAAATAAATTATTCAAAAAACCCAAAAATAATTTTAAAAAAAGTTTATATTAGGCAGTAGGCAAGGAAAAAATAATTTCCTGAGATATGAATGAAAAAAACCCAAAATAATTAATTTATATTGGATCAATTTACACTTTTATATAATAATTTTTTTTTCAAAATTATGGGCCCCGAAAAAAAAATGGGCCCTAGTCAGACGACTCTTCGGCCTCCAAATAGGAACGGCCCTGCTAGCAGCCTTGTATCTGATGAATTTGACCTGATGAATTTGACACCACACCCATTTCTTTTATATGTTATAATTTTTTATATTTTATAAAGAAACCTACGTCAAATTACAAATATATTTATCCTCTGATTAGTAATCTTGTTCCCAACGTAACGTTAACGTTCTGTCAAAGTTTCAAATAAACATGCTATAAAAAATACAGGAAACGGACCTAAAATAAACAAAATGTTAAATATGTTTTTTAAAAATAAAATTTTAATTAAATCCTACTTGATGTATAAAAAATTGGGAAAATTAAATAGACATCCTGCAGGCCGCAAGTAGTTACATATAAATTATAATTAAGTATAACAGCAGGGATCGAAAATTTGTTTAATTGAAGTGGTTATATATATTATATACACACTTAAAAAAAACGTTGGCTTTTACGACGAAGAAACCATCGCAAATTAATATTTTATTTACGATGGTTTTCAAAGACATCTTTAAATAAAATATCTCCTTTTATATTACTTTCACTAAATTTTGCGAAGCCATTGCAAATATTTTATTAATTACGATGATTTTGAAAGTCATCTTCAAACAATTTTTCTACGCAACCACGGGTGTAAGGGCGAAGCCAGAACTAGATACCGGAGGCCGGAGGGGCCAATAGCAAACTCGAAAAAGATTAAATATTTATTATATATAACAATAAAAATTTTAAATATATTATATTTGTATCAAATACTACATTAATATTCATCATAAAAAATTATAAATATATCATTATTTCTCGAATCTATTAGAATTTAGAATTCTCTTTGCAAATCACGAAAATCATCCACGAAATTCGATTCCGACGATCAATGTAGATGATGGTGCTCAACGATCATCGATAACAGTCGTCTTTGATACTTGAGAGGGTCATCAATAAAGGCCGTATATGATATTTGAGGCGTTTTAATGAAATCATCTCAAAACCGACAATTATATATGTATATATATAATTAATTTTCATTATACGATTAATTTTTGTAAAAACAAAAATTAAATTTGAATGTAATTTGAACCAACAACTTCGCAACAAATGTGATCGAGATACCGTCTCAAGTTTACTTGAGAATTTAAATAAAGTTCCCAATAATCAGTCAATTGAGAAATTTATAGTAAAACACGAACGATGCATTTGTGTGGACATCAATATATCGATGTAAGTTTTAAATTTTAATTTGGAGCAAATATTTTCTTTGGTCAGATAACAGCACTCGTCAAGCCTTAACTTATAACTGGTGCGACATGCACACGTCCGAAAAATGTAACTGGTAGAGAAAATCAAACTTTTTATTATTAATTAAACATTCACTTACTCCATTAACTCGACATTTTTTTAATCAATACACGAGGAACGTGTTAGTTGTTATAATTAAAATTTTTAATGATATACGTTGGATGACAGCCATGCAAGCATGCCATTTCAAAGAAATAAAAAGTCGTGGCGTGTGTATTAGATTAATGAAGACTTTATATTGGACACAAATAAAGTCACGACCTGCACAAGTTGCCAATGGGCCGTTCATATCAAAACTCATCCTATTAATTAAATGAGGATTTTCTCAAATACGTACCGACGTTAAATTACTATAATCAATTTTAGTCTTCTAATGAATATTAATCACAAAAAATTTGTTATTATATCAAATTACAAACATATTCTTTAAACCATTTAATTTATTCTCTATTCACTATCAATTTCTTCATCTCAAACTTTTTACTTTGTTTTCTAATCAATTTCGTACGAATTAAACTTTGAAACACGTCGATCCTATTTTGAACAAGCGTGAATTTCATTCCCCCCGCTCCCACTTAATCTTTTAAGCAAATAATTGTTACTTTATGATTATATTAATATTTTATTGTATATCCATATACATATGGCAAATCATTTTTGTCCATGTCATATCGTTGAATTGAATATATTGCCTCCAATTAATTGCTCTAATTTTATTTTTTATTTTTTCAAATATTTGACTTGATTATTGTACATTATGATTTTTATATAATTTTTAAGGTTCTTAAAAATTATATATGAACATTTGAAGTCGAAATATTAAGTGAATGATTTGCGAGTTATGACTGCAGTTGTAGAAGTATTTTTACGGATATATACGAGAAATTGGAACAGCAGCCTTACAGTGCACTTATTATTTGCATTCGAAATATAGGAGAACATCTTACTATTTTTATTTAGGATTTAGGATTTTTAAAATAGGAGAAGGGTATTTTAGTATTTTTGAATAATCTAAGACATACTGAAAAAAAATGTTTAGTAAAGAATGCCACTTCATGACTTTCAAATGGGTTACTTAGAGTAATCAATTTCTATTAATATTAATTACTTCACTAGCTAGATAAAATACCAACTTCTATATATCCATGAAAAGATTGCATTTTTGATCTTATATATTTGTTTCTTTAAAAAAAAAATTGGTTCTTCAAATTAATGAGGTTTCAGTCTTAATTCATTATATCTTTATTTTTTTAAAATCAATTTTAGTTATTTTTTTGAAGTAATGACTTTCAGATTTAGAATGACTAAAATTGTCAAAAACCAAAAGATAGATGATTGAAACTAGCTAAAATTTGATAACGTAGAAGTTAAAAAAACACAATATATACATATATAGACACATTACCAAATTATAATTTATTTTGTGTCTAAATATGATAGTATTTACAATGATGGACAAAGTAGGTAATTAATTATACGCATACATATATATGACGTAATAGTTGATTGATTTCCATGAATCTAAAAATGGAGACGTGAAAATTGAAATGGTGTATCATAAAAAAAGGCACACTTTGGAATGCGAGAATGGCTTGTTGCGAGCAGCGATTTTCCATTTACAGTAAAACAAGTACGGTTGCATTAATGCATAATCTCACGTAATTAAAAACGCAGGTTAATTTCCCTGACGAGAGATACTGTTTGTTTTCTACTCAACTTCTCCCTCTATCTGCACACACATGTTTTTCCCAAGTCGTCTCCTGAAATTAATATACCATTTTTGTATATAAAATACTAAACAAAATTACATATGTAGAATGTAATTAATAAATATCCAATGGCCATACATTTTGGACTATATATTAATTATATATCCAAAACAGAGATCTTAATCTTGAACTGATAAATATAGATATAATATTTGAGATATTTCTTGTTATATATATATATATATATAGTTGTATTACATCTTGGATTAAATCTTTATCTCACTTTGTGCTAGCTTTTAAGAGTGGAGTTAAGTCAAAGTCCATGATTTAATTAATATATGGCATTATCAGAGCTAAGACACACTATTTTATATATATATATATATATATATATATATATATATAGAGTTTTGTTATGCTGCCCACCTTCATGCCCACCTATGAGGTGACAATCATCCATTGGATTCATCTCATCCATTGGATGATTGTCACCTCATAGGTGGGCATGGAGGTGGGCAGCATAACAAAACTCTATATATATATATATATATATATAAAATAGTGTGTCTTAGCTCTGATAATGCCATATATTAATTAAATCATTGGACTCATGTACTGATGGATCAATATTTATTAATTAATTATTAATATTTTGCGAAGTGTGTCAACTGTCTGTCATTCTATGCTAGTTCGAGAGTGTTACTCATCGTGTAATTTTATAAATGATGTTCATATGCTAGTCTAAAATCAAATCACACGAGTCACTGTTCAGACGATCATACTTCATTTAAAATGCACCAGAGTTATTCCTTACCATAGCCAAAACTAGCAATATGCAACATATTTTTAACCCTGGTCTTCGTGTCAGGCAAAAGAATAGTACTAAACTTTTTTGAATCACTAGGGCTAGAAGACTATACCGTCATTTCCTCTGTTGTAATTTGAAAAACAATTAACATACATCCCTCAAATTAAATATAATAAAATTTGGTGATCAATATATATTTTATAAAGAATTATAAGTTGCATTAATGAGAATAATATGATCATTTGCAAAATATTTAATTAAAAAGCACAATCATGTGAGCAGGCATGCATCGTCCATTTTGGTTTAAAAACTGATATTAAAGAACATGCATATATAATAGAAGGATCCTTATACATGTTTGTTTTAAGAAGCTAATCTTTTACAGAAATTTAAACCGACACATTTGTCCAAAAATAACAAATAGAAACAGATAATAATTAATAATAAAATTGGTATAAGGGTAAAAATAATAATCTAGGAGACATATTTACGTTAGCGTGAATGAAGAAATTAGAAAGGAATATATTCTTACAAAAGCTTGCATGAATAAAGGTATCCCAAATCTTATCACTTATTCTTTGCTCCTGCTCCACATTCAATTACACCAGCTGCTCAAATCTTCATACTAATTAAATGCATGTTTCATTACTCGAAAAAAAAAATATTTAAATAAAAACAAATAGACAACGAAAACAAAATGCCCATCTAGCTAGGGTTTAATTCATCCTTCTACAATGAGAAAAAAAAAAAAAAGAACTTGTAATAAACAAACTCCAGCATGTAATTCATGAGGGGTGTGTGTGTGTGTGTGTGTGTGTAAGCTTCAAGATTTAGTCATGAGTGTTGAATTTGAAGAAACAAAATGATCACAAATATATATGCATGTGTGTGTAAATCTGTCTCTGCTGTGTGTGTGTATGTTTTGTATGTATTTACACAGAAACACACACACAGCAGAGACTTGTAAAACTGATATTGTATTTTGAGTGGCTTGTAAGCGGCTTGAGGGGTGGCTAGCTAGCTTGGACTAAAAAATTGAGGGGAATGAAGCCTGGTCCGACCAAACCGAACAAATTTAAAATTAGAAGAAGAATTTGTTACTTGATTTCGTCGAGCCAGACGACATTCCCCTCAATAAATCAAATGCAGAGAGCAAATTCTTCATGGTTTAATTTGGTTGCTGCAATGGATATATATATATCTGCTATTATGGATATATATATATATATATATATATATATATATGTATATAATGATGATATATATATTGATATGTAGGAGACGAAGAGAAAACGATAGAATGGGTAGGGCTACACTTAAAGCTGATCCATCCATATATACATATCATGGCATGTATGATGATTTTATGAGATGACAATGACAACACGGACAACTGTGGGCTCCTTTCTCAATCACAAATAGTACCATATTATTATTATTTTTATATTATATAATTGATTGCAATATCGATTCATATTTATAATTAAAGATAATATTTTTAGTGTAAAAAATAATTTTTTTTAATGAGTTGGGTCGAATTATAAATTCATCATACAAAATTGACTTCTGTATTTGTCTAATAAGAATTTATGCGTATATCTGATTTGCGATAAATTTGATTTATAGTAAAATAAGAGTGATCTTGAAAGTTTACAACCGTTTGAGAGCTTGGCCGTTCCGTGAGACCAAAATATACAACCGACGCTTATTGATAGATTAACAGGATTATTGGCCCCTTCACATGTTTTAAATGCAAACACGTATCCTTTTTTAAGTACAATTAAGTACAATTTTTATCCAGATGACAAAGATACAATGTAATTGTCCGTATTACAGACGTGATTTGAGCATGAACTAAAGATTTGCTTACCCATCCCGATTAGAGAAATTATAAAGAATCTTTTAAATCTACCTAGGGGTGCAATCGAGTCGAGCCGAGTATCATAATGCTTGAGCTCGAGCTCGACTCATATTTGACTACTCGAACTTAATCTTGAGCTCGATCGAGTAATTAATTTCGTACTCGAGCTCGAAAAATAAATAAATAAATATATATAAAAAATATATGAATAAATAAATATAATATAATATTATATATATTATATTTATACCTCAATCACATACATTTAAAACTCGAGCTCGAGTTCAATATATGTTCGAGTTACTTGAGCTCGAGCTCGATCAAACCGAGCTCGAGTCGAGTTTTGACCGAGCTACTCGCGATCTGCTCACGAGTAGCTCGGCTCGTTTGCATCCCTAAATCTACCTAAACAAATTAGAAAAACTATTTCCTGTTAGCGGCAATCGAATCTCAAGGCGGTTTTGTTCATGCCACCCGCAGGGTAGTACCCTGCGGATGATGTGTAACCCCATAATTGGTCAAAATTAGTGAGTTCCATGTGGGGCCCATAGATTTTGACCAATCATGATCCGCCACGCTACCCCCAGGGCACTACCCTAGGCTAGCATCGAACTAACCCCTCAAGGCCTCAACCTTAGCCATTGACTAAGACTTCGTCGGCAAATGCATACATGTACAATAGCATTGAACCCTGTACAAATTAGAAGGTTTCCAACTTTGAAAGAGAATTCATTGGGATTGTAGAAGGAAGGGGACTAGGATATGTTGCAAGGGGCAGTTAACTGGGTCATGTGTTTTTGTCGATTTTATCAACACTAAATCATTGCATATTAAACAAGGACAAAAAAAATAATCATAGTAATGTTAGTACAGTGTCTGTTCGTCCCAACATAATAATTTTGAGAGGCAGTGCGGTACTACTACTTTCTTGTATCATATATCATGTGTATTGTAGTAGCAAGAAGTTCTCTGTAAAAATAAATGGCAATCTTTTCGTTTTGTTTGTTCTTAAAAAAATATTCGTGCTTTTAAAACAAAATAAAATTGAAGTTTATTTATATTTTAACCTTTTATGTTTGGTTGTATCTTTTTTGTTGCACTCGGTAAATTAAAAGGTCTTCGACTATCCATTGTAAGTAAAACGAAGTCGGTTTCCTCATAAAAAAAAAAAAAAAAAAAAAAAAAAAAACTTATGTTAACACCTAACAATAAAATCGGTATTTTAAATTTAAATTTTCGTTTATTCTAAAAAATAATTCATTTTAAGATTTTATTTGGATAACATGCACCAAAAATATCATTATGTTTGACTTGATTTTGAATTTTGATTACAGTGTTCTGCCAGTTTTGCTCTTTAATTAGCATCTCTATCAGGAATCAAATTTGTACAAGTTCCAACCACTTCACTCGAGAGAGGATTCAGTCAACAAAGTATACTAATTATTGGGTCGTATTCAACATTAGTTTCTCAGCTTCAAAACTCTCAAAAAATCAAAATTAGGCATAAAGGCCTTCATTGGAAGGATAATGTGTGTCATTTTGAACACAGATTTTCAGGGGTAATAACCGGTAAATGTGAAGCCCCTTCCCACAATCTCGCCGGCACAAAACCATGCAAAACACTCGAGCCCAAATAAAGCCGCAATGCCAGCATCCTCAACCTTCAGCTCATGCCTGTGTTTCCACATATTCTTGACATGATCAAATTCCTTCCAGAATGACTCGGTACGACCTGGGATGCTGCGAACGGAGCAAACTAATAAAAACACATACATGGAAAAACATAAAATACATCCTTGTACAAATTCTCACAGCATGCTTGGTTTGACAAAGCTCAGTTGACAATCAGTAGCATAGTTCGCAATATGTGAACCGTCATAAACCAGAATAGCTAAGTATGACAACAAACACACCACATATTGATTACTTTCAGTAACCATACTATAACAGTTTGATCGATTTATTTAATTTTAAGTAATAACGTCAACGGTTTCTATACCATTAGCGACACAACATACACAAGTACCTACATAATAAACCAGAATGAGTCCCTTGTCACATTGAGATATCCGATGCACATGCTGGTGTGCAATACATGCAATTGATTGTCATAAACTAATGCATCGTGACATAAATGAATCTCAAATCGAAAATATGCCGACAGACACGATCTCAAGTTGTGATAAATTTTTTTTTAAAAAAAGACAAAAATCAAAGCAAGCTATGCGACCGTCCATAGAGTAAGGGGCAAACACAAAGATTACAATCTGATATGTAAAATGTAATGACAAAAACATAAAGCATCCTATACTGAAAAATGTTGGCTCATAAATAACACATTAAAATCAAAATTTTGTCAAATCTAAATAATCACAAAAGATGAGAGATCAAACTTTGGTTGTAACTTTGCAACGAATGGATTACATAATTTTCGAGTTCCAATGAAACACGTGAGTTCAAATTAAAAATAAATATACTGCAAGGAGCAACCTGGCAAGACGAGTGTAAAACAACTGCTTGGACAGCACATTACATTTCTCCACAGTTGGCGGCTCCACAATGTTCTGTTTGTTCTGCTCCAACAATTGCTTGTAGTAGGCGGTTCCATTCTTGGCCACGAATTGTGAAGCTTGGCAAGCCTTGGCTTGCACTTGCTGTAACTTGGATGCTATTTGCGGTAACTTAGATGCCATCACCCCCCAAAATAAATTCTACATGAACAGTTTCAAACAAAAAGTTAACAAGAATTGAGGTACTGACCAATCACAACAATGTGATCATCAATCCAACCCCATGGTTTGATTCATATTCAAGCAAAAATTAAGTCAGGCCTCTTGCACCTAAGCCACAGCTAATCTCGGTTCCACCTTTCAAAAATTCCACTAATAGGAAGATCAAGTGTGCAGCAATACGTCGGAATGAAAATTGAATTTTGAAAGCATATGGAATAACTCAACATTTAACAGCAAAAACAATGATCAATCAAACGACCGTCCAACCAAACAGATGACCATTTCACTTCAAACATTTTAAAAAAATAGCCAATTCTTGTGCGATAACTCAGGCTCCAAATCAATTCTTCATTTTAAAATTTTGTGAGAAAAGTTGTAAAGAAAGGATGTCTTTAATGAAATAGCCCATTCTTGTTTGAAGCTGAGATAGAGTCTAAATTAGTAAGAATAATAATTTACTCATCAATCGCCACATGGGCCATGGATGGTTAATTTACCTAAAGAGCATGCTCAAAAAAACATAACCACACACCTGAAGCTGTCAATTCATTAAAATTAATCTAATAAAAAAGCGTTAATGTAGAAGTAATCCGAGTTCCACATAATGCCATTCCTCAATAAGTCCACACTCAAAAAAAAGAAAAAAATAATCGAATTGACACCTAGCCGACGAACAAAAACTATCAAATCAAACCCCAGAATCAAATTATAGATCTGATCAACATTAACAAATGAAATCGTTGTTGCCAAAATCAACGCCGTGGTCGAGTCAAAACTACATAGAAGTATCAAGTTACCTTGATTCTGGCCGGAGGAGAAGCTCAATGGGCGAGGGTTTATCACTTCTCTCGCCGCTAAGCTGTTAGCTTTTTATGAGAAAAGAAACAAAATATTTAGCCCACTTGTTATTTACTCCTTGCCCAATTCGATCTAGGCCGCCAAAAACCGGCTTTTTGGCAGGTCGGTCGGCCCACAATCTGGGCGAATTAGAAATTCTCAATCCAATCTAGGTGACAAAAATAAATAAAAGTCATTATAATTGATT
This sequence comes from Henckelia pumila, assembly GCF_033568475.1. Taxonomy (NCBI): domain Eukaryota; kingdom Viridiplantae; phylum Streptophyta; class Magnoliopsida; order Lamiales; family Gesneriaceae; genus Henckelia; species Henckelia pumila. The sequence continues at coordinate 128,745,045 of NC_133123.1, read as the reverse complement.
ATAAATTTTATTTCATAAATAAATATTAATAGAAACATATTAATAAAAAATTAATTATTGATTTTATATGTGTAAATTTTATATAAAGTAATTAATACAAAAAAAATCACAACTTTCATTAAAAAATACATATATCACAATAAAAATAAAATAATAATTTTCCAGGCCCGTGGGATGGGCCGACTCGGCAGGCCTAACCCAAATTAACGGCTCTAATAATAATGTTGAAATATCTTTACTATTCTTTACTATTAATAGAAGAACATATTATAATAACTGCTGTGGATGACACCAAAATTTCTTTCTCAAATTGCCCCCCAAGGCTTTGGATGGATAGAATTCAATATGGACAAAATAGTAATTTATGCTTCTCCCACATTTTTTTCTCTCAAACCACTCCATATGTTCTATTTTCACATATTTCAAAAATTAAACCTTTTAACTTCTTTCAATCTTCTCAACCGCTCACATGACCTTTTTTATCCTCTTTCTTTCCGTCAGTTTTTTTACACACACAACGTGTAGCTGTGTATACCATGTTGCTAGTTTTAATAAAACTAGGTCATTTCGTTAAGGGATAATTGTACACACTTGGGATGGCAATGGGCCGACCCCACATTAAACCTGACCCACGGGACGAGTCCACAAGCGGGTCCGAGACGGATCCCGAATTTGGCCAAACCCATCCCGGACTCGCCCCCTCCCGCCAATGTATGTATATATATAAATATAAAATATATATGTAATATTAATAATATATAATTATATTTTTATACTAAATAATTAATATTTTATACATAATTTGAGTGTATAATATTATTGGATTGAAATGAATTTATTTTATGATAGTCTTAGTATGAAAATGTATCATTATAATGTTTTTGGCTAATAATTATTAATAAATTATAAATTGATAATTTTAACTTGTGTGAATATTTTTTTATCTTAAATATTATCAATATATATTTAAAATTAAATTTAATGAATTTTGTTAATTTAATAAATTTAAAATTATTTAATTTTTGACGGGTCCAACGAGTCTAATCTAGATTGGACCCGCCGGGTTTGCGGGGCGGGGCGGGGCGGGGCGGGGCTCAGGTTTAGCCAAACCCGCCCTGTTTCCATCCCTAGTATACACTACCCAGTGAAATACATAGATTACTAAAAATCCTTATGAAAACAGAATCATTTATTAGCTTCTTTTGTTTTTTAATCTTGAGCATACCTCTCAAATTTTGAGCACAACCCCTTGTTCGTACGTATTTTCAAAGGTTTTTGTGCTCAAAATTTCAAAACACAAAGGATTATAAACAATCAAAAGTTTTAAGCAATCTCATGATTTTACTGAGATAATAATTGCAATTATCCCTTTCGCTAATAATGCAATGAGTAGACCTAAAAATTTCACGAAAACTATTTTATAGGAGTTTTTATGTAATACTATTATATTAAAAAAATTAATCAACGTCATTTTGCTAATAATGTTGTTACATTAAGAATTATAATCAATTTGTTTTACTATCATTGAAGGAAAAATAAGCCATAATTTTTTTTACACATCACATTCTTAAGTTCAATTAATACATCTGATAACTAACATGGAAATTATTTGCTTTAATAATATAATTAATTTTTTTCATTATTTTATTTTATTTTGTTTTGAGAAGAACAGAAACCGTCAATTAAGATGCTTGAACAAACTCATAAAGTACAACTTATTGACTACACGTGCTAGCATACGTACAACTTCATTCGTGATCTACACCTATAATGTAAAGATAAAAAATCCAGAGTCTCGAGTGACCGAATTTCTAAGGCTAGCGTCTCCTCAGGTCTAAATATAAAGATATTATTAAATTAACTTTCAAGCAGAATTAATTAATATATACGTGGGATGATTTTCTTTCTTTTTTTTTTTTTTTTCTGAAATATTTTCCTTCTTCCTTTGAAAATTGATGAAATTCTATAGCCAAGCTATGGTCTCAAGTTGCCCAACAAATTCAAATTTATCGATTCAAAAGTAGTTGAGAAGTACACGAGCCAAGCTATCGAGCACCAATTTTTTCGCCAGTCAAGTTTGATCATTGTGCTAATGAACTCGATTCTTTCTTCACGGTTGAGATGTGCTTTCTATGATGGGTATATTTTATTCATCCCCAACCTTCAGCTCTTGCTTGTGTTTCCACATTTTCTTGACACAATAAAATTCCTTCCAGAATGACTGGGTACGGACTGGGATGCTGCGAATGGAACAAACTAAATAAAAAATAAAAAAAAATTACATCTTTGTACAAATTCACACAAAAGGTCAGTTAACAATTGGTAGCATGGTTTGCGATATGTGAACGATCATAAACCAGCCTAGCTAAGTACGATAACAAACACACCACACCTTGATTCCTTTCAGTTGCCATACTAAAACAGTTTTGTTTAATTATTTAAGTAATACCGTCGACGGTTTCTATACAATCTATGACACGACATACAGAAGTACCCCATCCCCATTTAATAAAACAGAATGAGTATTGAGTCCCTTGACGCATTGAGATATCCTATGTGCATGCTGGTGTTCAAGCGAGAGACATCAACTAATGTATCATGACAGAAATGAAATCTCAAATGTGATTGATGTTAAAAGGAAATCAATAATCTTGCACTAAAATCAAGCGGACACACAACTGTGATTAAGAGAAACAAATGAAAAGACGTGTGCTATTTATGGTTTAGATTGATTAAAGGAATTTTCTTGTAATATTCTTAAATTAGTTTATTACTCCTCTGTATAAAGGCTCTGTACAAAAGACTTAGTAACACATATACAAGATTTATCTCCATTTCATATTTCAACATGGTATCAAAGCAGGTTATCCTAGTGATCAGACATCAAAACACCTTCCGTTACAAACACATCATTATGGGTGAAACAAAAGAAACACCCGTTGATGTTTCAGATCCCATCATTTTGCACCATTCAGATCATCCTGGGATGATTTTGGTTTCTAAACCACTTGAAGGATACAACTACGGGCAATGGAGTCGTGCTATGCTCATTAGCCTCAGTGCGAAGAACAAGATAGGCTTCGTAAACAGATCCGTGAAGGTTCCAGAATCAAAAGACCCAAAGTTTCCAATATGGCAACGCTCCAATGATATGGTACTCTCTTGGATACTAAATGCTATTCATCCTGACATAGCAAGCAGCGTCATTTATGCCGAAACCGCTGCCGATGTTTGGAAAGATCTCAAAGATAGGTTCTCACAAGGTGATGATTCCAGAATTTTTCAAATTCGACAAGAAATTGTCGAACACCGACAGGGACAACAATCTGTCTCTACTTATTACACGAAGATGAAGTCTCTTTGGGATGAATTGGCTTCATATCAAAAACCCATTTGTTGCACTTGTGGAGGATTGAAAACTCTTGCTGAACGAGAGGAAAAAAAAAGAGTTATGCAATTCCTTATGGGGTTGAATGAATCGTACTCTACCATTCGCGGATCGATCTTGATGATGAGTCCTCTTCCAGACACTCGTAAAGTACATGCTCTTGTACTTCAACAAGAACGACAAGTTGATGTTGCCACTAAGCGTGAAATGAACATTACGCACCATGCAATGCAATCCACCCAAGTAGCTCAAGTAAATCGACCTCCCACGGCCTTCGGAAATGGAAATTCAAAAAGACAATACAAGTGTAGCTATTGTGATGGTGATAACCATAACACCGATCGTTGTTTTTATTTACACGGATTTCCCTTGGGTCACAAATTACATGGAAAAAATGTGAAGCCAAAAGGAAAAAAGGCTGCTGCCCATAACACTCATACCACCATCACCGATCCACCGAAGACGCATAATATAGAAGCGGTGACTTTTACTGCTGAGGAGTACAATCAACTTATGGCACTACTTCGAAAAGAAAATGGTAATGAACTAGCTTCTGCGAACAGTTGTGTTGAATTCATTGATGTGTGCCGCCACCGAAGCACCTTCCTCCATCTTCAAGTTGAATAACTTTTTCATGAGGAACACTTTATTATTTGCAGATGGCTTCTCGTACATGTCCGACAAAATGGACATCATCTCCTCCGTGGTTTTTGCCTCAGCCACGTTGTGGGCCATGTTCTTTGTTAGGGTCAATCGTATTACCCCTAACACTTGTCGGTCAAGAAGCTCCCACTCATCATCCTCCATCTTTTCTGGCTTCACCCCGGATAGAGGTTGATGTAGCTTCTTGCTATACAGATAATCTTTAATCTGTAACCGCCAAAACGTGAAATCTGTACCGTCGAACTTATTGATTCCCGGTCCCGATCCGTCATTTCCGGCCATCGCTTCACCTGCCTTAATAAAATTTCAAAAAATCTTTTTTGATGTGGAAGATCAGACAAAGCTGCAACCACAGAGCATACTCAGAATTTTAAGAAATTTTCACCAAGGCTCCCGAACACCGTAACAGCTTTCACATAGCTTGTGTTCGACGGACTTTAAATCCGGTAGCTTCCCTTTTGATATCAGCATCTTCATTCCCTTTTCACTCATATGTCCAAGTTTACAGTGCCATAGACTTGAGTTAACTCCAGCATCCATAGCTGCTAACACATCTCTGCAACTGGAAGTCATGTAGAGCGTTCCAGTCTTCTGTCCTCGAGCAACAATCATGGCTCCTTTGCTCACTTTCCAAGAGCCTTCACCAAAGGTCACTTTATGGCCTTCGTCATCAAGCTGTCCCACTGAGATCAGATTTCTGGTCAACTTTGTTACATGCCTCACTTTGTTGAGCTTCCAGATGGATCCGTTTGACATTTTCAAACTGATATCACCCATACCAGCTATTTCCAACGGTTTTCCATCAGCCAGAAAAACTTTTCCGTAATTACCAGCAGTGTAATTACTGAATACCTCACGATCACCGGTGGTATGAAATGAAGCTCCCGAATCCATAACCCATGAATCAATCGGGCTTTCCATGGATAGTACTAAGGCATCATGTACATCCTCAGTAACAACATTTGCATTATTCTTGGGTGATCTGCAGTCCTTTTTCATGTGACCAGTTTCACCACAGCTCCAGCACTTCAATTTCTTTTCAAAGATATTTTTGTCTTTTCCATTCCTTGACTTGGATCTGCCACGCCATCGGTTAGAATTTTTTTCAGCACTTCTACCCCTACTTCTGTTTTCGAGATTTAGGGCAGATCTCGATGATGTTGCTTCTCCCGAATCCCTCCGGCGAACTTCTTCACCAAGGATTCGATCTCTGACATCATTGAATTGTAACTTTCCTTTTCCAGCAGAATTGCTAACCGCTGCCCGCATCGGCTCCCAAACATTTGGTAAAGACGCCAAAAAAATAAGTGTACGAATTTCATCATCAAATTTAATTTCAACTCCATCCCAAAACGAAGCAATACAAAGCTTCTACAAATAGAGAGAGCATAAGAAAAATAGTGAGAGTTTTCTTAAGTGTTCTTTTGTGTGAGTTAGAGAATTATTTCTCGATAATACTCGGGATTTGGGTGTGGTGAGATATAGTGTTTTGTATACACTTGTAATATTTCTCCGGTTATAAATATTTGCAGCAGCTCTGTGGACGTAGCCTATCTTGGGTGAACCACATAAATCTTTGGTGTTCTTGTTGATTATTTTATTCCGCAATTATATTATCGTCATGATCACTCCGGAATAATCCTTAACACCAACAACACAGGTACACTCGAACCCACTTGTAATACTACTCAAAATGGCTCCATTTGTTCTTTGTATTGGATTATTGACAGCGGTGCAACAGATCATATATCCACATTCCCACCAACACATAATGTGTCGAACAAACATTGTGATTTCGTCCAGCTACCCAATGGTGGTAAAACAGAGATTAGATCTGCAGGATCTATCAAATTATCTTCTAAATTGACTTTGGATGAAGTGTTGCATGTACCAAATTTTCGAGTTAACTTATTATCAGTTAGCAAACTTACCCGAAACTTGAGATGCAATGTAATTTTCTACCCTGATTTTTGTGCGGTACAGGACGTGGACACGAAGAAGACGATTGGTTTGGGTAAGCAGTATAACGGGCTTTACTATCTCAAGCCTAGCCAAAATCCTCATCTTGCCCATATTGTCAACTCTACCTCAAGTCTTTGGCATCGACGACTAGGACACCCTTCATCTGTCCCTTTGCAAGAATTATCAAAAAATATCCCTGAAATATTTTTTGATTCTCAACATGTTTGTGATGTTTGTCCCTTAGCAAAACAAACACGCTTACCTTTTTCTCGTAGTTCTATCTCATCAGCTGCACCTTTTGATTTAATTCATTGTGATATTTGGGGGCCTCACCGAGTCGATTCTAATATTGGTACACGATATTTTTTTAACCATTGTAGATGATTTTTCTCGTTTTACATGGGTTTCTCTGATGACTTTCAAATCTGAAACACAATCTTTGTTAAAAAAATTTTTCTCTTGGGTGAAGACACAATTCAATCGTGAGATTAAAGCTTTTTGATCTGATAATGGAAGTGAATTTATATCTATGTTGTCATTTTTTAATGCTCACGGAACTGTTTTTCAACATTCTTGCATTAGTACTCCACAACAAAACGGGGTGGTGGAGCGAAAACACCGTCATCTTTTAAATATAGGTCGTGCACTTCGATTTCAAGCACATATACCTTTAAAATTTTGGGGTGAAAGCATACAAACAGCATGCTATCTCATTAATCGACTACCCATACTTTTATTGTCTCGCAAGACACCCTATGAACTTTTACATCACAAACCACCCACTTATTCCCATTTTCGAGTTTTTGGTTGTTTGTGCTATGCGACTAACCTCGCACCCCTGCATAAATTTGATGTACGTGCTCGTCGGTGCGTGTTTATTGGTTATCCTCTCGGTCAAAAAGTATATCGAGTTTATGACTTCGAAACAAAGAAATTTTTCACCTCTCGGGATGTCGTTTTTCACGAAAATTCTTTTTCTTTTTCTACTTCCCAACCAGAAACTCAAACCGATTGTCCTGTTATACCCATACCATCCGATGGAGATACAACTCCCCTAACCATTAATCCACCAACAACATCAGCTCACCCCACCTCACCACCCAGTTGCGATCCAAATCGTACAACTCATGATACTTCAGAAAATGATTCCTTATCCTCAACACGTATCATATTTGATACAGATCATCCACAAACCTTGTCACCAAAAGAGGTTCCTCTTCGTCGCTCTAGTCGATCCATCAAGGTACCAACTCATCTCCATGACTACCAAGTAAACCATGCTATATTGCTTACTCCAGGAATCATCTCCTCTTTCGCGTCGAGTACGAAACACCCTCTCAGTCGGTACATTTCTTACTCAAATATCTCTTCTACACATCAAACATTTGTGCAGAATATATCTCACTTAGTTGAACCAGAAACTTATGAGCAGGCCATTCAAAACCCCAAGTGGACTCAAGCAATGAAAACAGAACTTAAAGCCCTTAAAGAAAAACAATACATGGACCATGGTTTCTCTTCCTCATGGTCATAAACCCATTGGATGCAAATGGGTCTTCAAAATTAAATACCATTCTGATGGAACCGTTGAACATTACAAAGCACGACTTGTTGCTAAAGAATACACAAAACGGGAAGGAATCAATTACACTTAAACATTCACTCCGGTTGCAAAACTCACTACAGTACGTTGCCTTTTGGCTATAGCTGCTATTCGTAATTGGAGTCTTCACCAACTTGATGTTCAAAACGCTTTCCTTTTTGGAGAACTTTCTGAAGAATTTTACATGCAACCTCCATGTGAGGCCTTGGTTCTAATATTCTATTCTTAAGATAATATAAACAATTATCATGCACCATCTATAAGATAAGGCAACAAGTAAAATTTTTTTTTTTTTGATGAACAGTACTGCGCTCGATCCTATAAAAGTCTAGGATCGAGCGCACCAAACTTTAAAACTCAATGCCCAAAGAATGCAGTGTGCCGCGCTCGATCCGGCAAAAATCCAGGATCGAGCGCACCATTTTGTGAAAGTCTCTGCCTCGGAAATCATAGGGGCCGCGCTCGATCCTGCAATAACCTAGGATCGAGCGCACCCCCTTGCCCAGAAAATTTCAGAACATGGAATGCCTTTCCTTACAAACTCAATCCAATCAATAATCATAACAACATGCATTAATCCAAATTCAAACATAATCTCGACTACTCGATACAACAAGATACAGCCAAGGTTCGAGTCTAGTAATTACTTCAAAACATAACTAGATTCGCATGCATTACAAAATATCAAAAGTTCGAATACATTCGACTTCTAAAAACCAAGCCTCACTTCTATCTCTCGGTCCTCTATCCACGAGGTCTCTGACTGGTACCTGCCCCACCTGTTGCCAAGTACACATACAACAAAGACAACAATCGGATAATCCGGTGAGAATTGATATTCCCAGTAAAAGAGACTAACATGCTATCAAATAAACATATCAAGTCATAACATGAACTCATTCTTCATATAATCACTTAATCCAATCAAATGCTGAATTCAAATGATATGCATGTCTTTAAAACTTCTGGATTATCAGACTCAGATAATCAAATGCAATTCTTCTATTCTTTCTTTCTTTCTTTGGTTTGGGATCCCGAGGTTAAAACATCCAACGATCACACCGACTCCCCTCTCGAGATGGACGTGGCATGTTTTAATCCTCTAGACTCCAAGGCATTACAGTGAGCTACTCGACAAGGTAGTAAATCGCCTACCAAGCCACTCGACCACAATCCCTAGATCGTCTAATTCAAATTGAATAAATCAGGGCTCAATATGAATGCATATGTAATCTCATGCACTCAATATAAATTCAATCATATAATCAATAATCAATCAAATCATGCAATATGTGATTTCTTCTAGGACACTCGAATCAATCCCGACTCGAGTTAATCGTCCTATTCCATTCCAAAGTCATCTTATACCTCTTCTTTGTCGTTCCAAAAACTTCAATCTGAAAACAACAATTCTCAATTCAAAAACTATCCAATCAAGTTCATTAATCGATATAGAACCGGCTCAACTCTTTCAAACTTGCCAAAAGCTGCAACTCTAGCAACTTCAAGGACTCCCAATCAATCTATCAGAAGAAGTCACGGATCAAAATCGATATCAAAACTCAATATGATCAAAACATCGAAACGATATCCAAAACTCAAACTGACGGCATAACGACTATAAACTGACCAATCCGGAAATGCAGACAGCAAAACAACAGCTCAACATACTCATTCCAATCCTCAAACATCAAACCCAACACAAAATCAACACATCTCAAAATCATCATTTTCGAAAATGACAAGAAAAATTATAACAATTCCGATTGTCGTTAGATCTTCGAACCGTCTTAGATAAACGATCACTGCTAACTCATAATCATCATCTCCGAATATAAACAAATTCTGACAACATCAATAAATTCAAACTTCTCAGAATTAATATAAACTTACTTCCAAACGGAGCACTCGTCGCTGTGATCGCAGATATCAAGTCAAAAATCAATTCTATCGGACGGATTGAGCTAGAAATGAAATCACAAAAGCTTGGAAAATCTTTGGGCGCCTTCCATGGAGTAAAACCGAGTTGGAGGAGATAAGGGAGGAATGATAGACTTAGTAAACAAGTCTCTAATATAACAAATCCACTTTTTGCGTTTTAGTCCCTGAAATTTCCGAAAATTGCAAAAAGAACCCTGATCAATAAAAAGTCCGGTCTCGAATTCTGAAATCACTGATTATCTCAAATAACATCAATTAAAATAAAAACGGGGCGTTACAATTCTCCCCTTCTAAGAAAAGATTTCGTCCTCGAAATCATCGATATCAACTCATAAGAAGATAATTAAGAATTCAAGAACAGAATTAAGAACTCACATCAGATGAATAAATCAGGAAATCTCTGCCTCATATCAGATTCTGTCTCCCAAGTCACTTCTTCGACTCCGTGACGACTCCACTGAACTTTTACCAAAGGAATCGTTTTGGTTCTGAGCTACTTCTCCTTTCTGTCCAGGATTTGAATCGGTTTCTCAAAGTAACTCAGAGTTTCATCAAGTTCGGCTTCGTCAGACTGAAGCACATGAGAAGGATCGGGATGGTATTTCCTCAGCATCGAGACGTGAAAGACGTCGTGAATACCAGATAAGGAAGGAGGAAGTGCTAATCGGTAGGCTAGATCGCCTATCTTCTGTAAAACTTCGTACGGGCCGATGAATCTAGGTGCCAACTTCCCTCTCTTCCCAAATCTAACAGTACCTCTAAACGGAGAAATCTTCAAGAATTCACGGTCTCCCTGATCAAAAGATAGAGGTCTGCGATGGATATTCGCATACTTCGCTTGTCGGTCCTGAGCAGTCTTCATTCTCAATCGAATAATCTTCATTTGCTCAGCCATATCACGAATCATATCTGGTCCCAAGTCTGGGGACTCAGATATCTCATCCCAATACAGAGGAGATCTGCACTTCTTTCCGTACAACGCTTCGAATGGTGCCATTCCTATACTCGTCTGGAAGCTGTTGTTGTACGAAAACTCAACGAGAGGCAATGAATCTTGCCAAGCAGTGCCAAAGTCAAGCACCACTGCTCGTAACATATCCTTCAGAGTCTGAATCGTCCGTTTTGATTGACCGTCGGTCTGAGGATGGTATACTGTACTCAAGTGCAATCTAGTACCAAGAGCCTCTTGCAGACTGTGCCAGAAGTGAGAAGTAAACCGAGGATCTTGGTCAGAAACAATGGATCTCGTCACACCGTGCAATCTGACGATCTCTCTGACGTACAACTCTGCCATCTGGTCGTGTCGATAAGTCATCCGATATGGAATAAAACAAGCAGACTACATCAACCTATCAATCATAACCCAAATAGCATCACAACCCCAAACAGACCGGGGTAGTTTCGTGACGAAGTCCATCGAGATGTGATCCCACTTCCATTCCGGGATAGACAAACTGTGCAGAAGACCTCCCGGCCTTTTTCTCTCGGCTTTCACTTGCTGATAGTTCAGATATCGGGAAAAAAACCTCGCAACATCACTCTTCATCTTCTTCCACCAAAACTGACTCTTCAGGTCGTTATACATCTTTCGGCCTCCGGGATGAACACTGAACCGACTGCAATGCGCCTCTCTCAGAATACGCTGTCTTAACTCATCAATCTCAGGCACAACAATACGGCTATTCACAAACAAAACATCATCCCTGACCTGAAACTCAGACTGGTGTCCTGATCTCACTTTCTCTATCGACCTCTGAATACTCTCATCTGATTTCTGTGCTTCTCTGATCGACACAAACAACTCTGGCTCGGCCTGAATCGCACAAACTCTGATCGGATTCCTATCTGACTCAAACTCCAATCCAGAATTGCAGCAGTTGTCAATCAAACGAGACACACCGATCGTCGAAATAGATAAAGAGCAAAGCTTGCGACTCAAAGCATCGGCAGCTGCATTCGACTTCCCCGGGTAGTACTTAATCTCGCAGTCGAAGTCCTTCAATAAATCTAGCCATCTTCTCTGCCTCATATTCAACTCAGACTGTGAAAATAAATACTTCAGACTCTTATGATCCGAAAAGATCTCAAAAGACTCACCGTACAAGTAGTGACGCCAGATCTTCAAGGCAAAAACAATAGCGGCGAGTTCAAGATCATGAATTGGATAGCGAGTCTCGTGCGGTTTCAACTGCCTCGATGCATAAGCTATCACGTGCTTCCTCTGCATAAGAACACAACCAAGACCTAGATGAGAAGCATCGCAATAAACTGTGAAACCTCCAGAACCAGATGGAATAGAAAGAATCGGAGCACTGGTTAATCTTTTCTTCAATTCCACAAAACTGTCTTCACACTCATCTGTCCAAAGAAAAGGAGCATTCTTTTGAGTCAACTGGGTAATGGGCTTCGCAATGAAAGAGAAACCCTGAATAAATCTGCGATAGTACCCCGCTAAGCCCATAAAACTTAGGATCTCGGGCACAAAAGTCGGCCTTTGCCAGTTCATCACTGCTTCTATCTTACTGGGATCAACAGAAATTCCATCTCTTGAAATAATATGCCCCAGAAAGACAACTCTGTCAAGCCAAAACTCGCACTTCGAAAGCTTGGCAAATAACTATTCTGTCCTCAAAATCTGCAACACAGTTCTCAAATGCTCTGCATGCTCGGAACGGCTCTTAGAATAGATCAAGATATCGTCAATGAAGATAATTACAAATTCATCAAGAAAGCGTTGAAAGATTCGGTTCATCAACCCCATAAAGACCGCTGGGACGTTCGTCAAACCGAAAGGCATGACAAGAAATTCAAAATGTCCATACCTTGTTCGAAACGCAGTCTTAGGAACATCTTCTTCACGAACTCTCAGTTGGTGATAACCCGATCTCAAATCTATCTTCGAATAAATACAAGAACCCTGCAACTGGTCAAAAAGATCATCTATACGAGGTAAAGGAAACATGTTCTTAACCGTCGCCTGATTCAGTTGGCGGTAGTCAATGCAGAGACGCATAGAGCCATCTTTCTTTCTAACAAACAGGACAGGAGCACCCCAAGGCGATACACTGGGTCGAATGTATCCCTTGGCAATCAAGTCTTCCAATTGCTCCTTCAGTTCTTTCAATTCGATCGGAGCCATTCGGTACGGACCTTTCAAAATCGGCTGAGTACCTGTCATCAAGTCAATGCTAAACTCAATCTTTCTAATCGGCGGCAAACCTGGAATTTCATCTACAAACACATCAGGGAATTCTCTAACCACTGGTATATCGTTCAGCTCAGGGCTAGACTTCAGAATATCGATCGCATAAACAAGGAATCCTTCGGCTCCTCTCTGTAATAATCTAGTCATAGATAAGACAGATATCAAAGGAATTTTAGAACGAGAACCCTTACCGAAGAATCTCCATTCATCTTCCATATCTAGTCTGAACCGAACTACCTTCTGAAAACAATCCACGGTAGCCCTGTACTCAGTCAAAACATCTATCCCCACAATGCAGTCAAAATTAGATAGGCTAAGTACAATACAGTCAAACTCGATCGAATTCTCTCCAAACTTCAACTCACGGTTTCTAACCAAATTCTTCGACACAATTCCTCCACCCAAAGGTGAAGTAACCGAAACAAATGAAGGCAAAGGCTCAACAGGTAAAGCATGCATCAAAACAAATTTCTCTGATATAAACGAGTGAGATGCACCTGTATCTATCAGAATATAAGCAGAATATCCAAAAATCTTACAGTTACCTGAAATCACGTCATCAGGTGCTGTCTGAGCCTGATCCTCATTCAGAGCAAACACTCTAGCCTGCGGTCGGGAAGCTTGGTTCGAACTTTGATTACCTCCCAGACGGTTCTGCTGCTGAGGTTGGAACGAGTGAACTGCAGTCGATTGCCTCTGAGGCTGAGATGACTGTCGAGAGGCATTTCCACTCTGAGTCTGGTCAGAACCCTTTTGAGGACACTGTCTGGCATAATGTCCCGTCTGCTAGCAGATGTACCAGTTCCCAAAGATTCCCCTACACTGGTCGCTGGAGTTTCGTCCTCCGCACTTGCTACACAAAGCTCCAGAAGATCCTGAACCCTGACCAGAACTGAACTGTCTCGAACCACTCGAGCTCGAAGAACTGCTTCCAGACTTCTTGAACTGCTTTCCTTTGGGACGGAAATAGTTCTTCTTGCCACCACCACTGTTACCACCCTCATTCATCTGCGGCTGATTTTGATACTGCCTCTGCTGTTGCTGTTGAGGCTGGTACTGATTCTCCCTCTTCCTTAACATTCCCGCTTCTGCCCCCCTGGCCTGATCCATCGCATCTGAAAAGTTATCTGGCCTCCCAGTATTCACCAGAATAAAGATGTCAGGGTGCAAACCGTTAATGAACTGGTCTGCTTTTGCCTCCTCATTGTCGGCAATATGCGGAGCGAACCTCAGTAAACTGTCAAATTTCGCAACATAGTCCTCGATACTCATACTACCTTGCTTCAAATTTTCAAACTCGGCACCTTTGTCCTTTCGATAGGAAACTGGAAAAAATCTTTTATAGAATTCAGATTTAAAAAGTGCCCAAGTGATTTCCGTACCTCTGTTCTCTTTGGCTTTCTTGGTTGTCATCCACCAACTTTTTGCCACTCCCTGCAGTTGATGAATTACCAGTCTAGTTCTGCGGTCATCCGAGTAGTCAAGCGACTCAAAGAGCAGATCAATATCTTCCAACCAACTCTCGCAATCGACCGGATTCTCCTTCCCATTCAAATACGACGGCCTAAAAGATTGGAACCTCTTCAGTAAGGCTTCCATAGGCGTGATTGAATCATCCATCTCCACCACCGCTCTATACCTGGAACCAACGGAGGAGTCATAACCGGTGGAGTTTCTGTCGTAGGGATAATTGGTGGAGTATTCATGTCTAGCCTTCTTCGAGTACCCATCTAAAATGACAGGGTTAGAACATGGATAATTCAATTCACATCTCATCATTCCAGTGTCTCAAAACCTCTGATCTTCTTATTCGATTCAAAGATGGAACTCAGATCAATTGCATGAATACAGTTCATATCTCAATTAACTCATGCTTTATTATTTAAATCACCGAGTCAAGTAATTCAAATAATTTTCAATCAATAAAGCATGCTCGCATATTCTTTAATCAGAGAATTAATCAAGCACATGCGAGAAATTAAGGTCAAGCAGACTCGATCTACCCCGCTCACTTCTAGAACAAAATCCAAGAACTTATTGCTCTGATACCACTTAATGTGAGGCCTTGGTTCTAATATTCTATTCTTAAGATAATATAAACAATTATCATGCACCATCTATAAGATAAGGCAACAAGTAAAATTTTTTTTTTTTGATGAACAGTATTGCGCTCGATCCTATAAAAGTCTAGGATCGAGCGCACCACACTTTAAAACTCTCTGCCCAAAGAATGCAGTGTGTCGTGCTCGATCCGGCAAAAATCCAGGATCGAGCGCACCATTTTGTGAAAGTCTCTGCCTCGGAAATCATAGGGGCCGCGCTCGATCCTGCAATAACCTAGGATTGAGCGCACCCCCTTGCCCAGAAAATTTCAGAACATGGAATGCCTTTCCTTACAAACTCAATCCAATCAATAATCATAACAACATGCATTAATCCAAATTCAAACATAATCTCGACCACTCGATACAAGATACAACCAAGGTTCGAGTCTAGTAATTACTTCAAAACATAACTAGATTCGCATGCATTACAAAACATCAAAAGTTCGAATACATTCGACTTCTAAAAACCAAGCCTCACTTATATCTCTCGGTCCTCTATCCACGAGGTCTCTGACTGGTACCTGCCCCACCTGTTGCCAAGTACACATACAACAAAGACAACAGTCGAATAATCCGATGAGAATTGATATTCCTAGTAAAAGAGACTAACATGCTATCAAATAAACATATCAAGTCATAACATGAACTCATTCTTCATATAATCACTTAATCCAATCAAATGATGAATTAAAATGATATGCATGTCTTTAAAACTTCTGGATTATCAGACTCAGATAATCAGATGCAATTCTTCTATTCTTTCTTTCTTTCTTTGGTTTGGGATCCCGAGGTTAAAACATCCAACGATCACACCGACTCCCCTCTCGAGATGGACGTGGCATGTTTTAATCCTCTAGACTCCAAGGCATTACAGTGAGCTACTCGACAAGGTAGTAAATCGCCTACCAAGCCACTCGACCACAATCCCTAGATCGTCTAATTCAAATTGAATAAATCAGGGCTCAATATGAATGCATATGTAATCTCATGCACTCAATATAAATTCAATCATATAATCAATAAGCAATCAAATCATGCAATATGTGATTTCTTCTAGGACACTCGAATCAATCCGACTCGAGTTAATCGTCCTATTCCATTCCAAAGTCATCTTATACCTCTTCTTTGTCGTTCCAAAAACTTCAATCTAAAAACAACAATTCTCAATTCAAAAACTATCCAATCAAGTTCATTAATCGATATAGAACCGGCTCAACTCTTCCAAACTTACCAAAAGCTGCAACTCTAGCAACTTCAAGGACTCCCAATCAACTATCATAAGAAGTCACGGATCAAAATCGATATCAAAACTCAATACGATCAAAACATCAAAACGATATCCAAAACTCAAACTGACGGCATAACGACTATAAACTGACCAATCCGGAAATGCAGACAACAAAACAACAGCTCAACATACTCATTCCAATCCTCAAACATCAAACCCAACACAAAATCAACACATCTCAAAATCATCATTTTCGAAAATGACAAGAAAAATTATAACAATTCTGATTGTCGTTAGATCTTCGAACCGTCTTAGATAAACGATCACTGCTAACTCATAATCATCATCTCCGAATATAAACAAATTCTAACAACATCAATAAATTTAAAATTCTCAGAATTAAGATAAACTTACTTCCAAACGGAGCACTCGTCGCTGTGATCGCAGATATCAAGTCAAAAATCAATTCTATCGGACGGATTGAGCTAGAAATGAAATCACAAAAGCTTGGAAAATCTTTGGGCGCCTTCCATGGAGTAAAACCGAGTTGGAGGAGATAAGGGAGGAATGATAGACTTAGTAAACAAGTCTCTAATATAACAAATCCACTTTTTGCGTTTTAGTCCCTGAAATTTCCGAAAATTGCAAAAAGGACCCTGATCAATAAAAAGTCCGGTCTCGAATTCTGAAATCACTGATTATCTCAAATAACATCAATTAAGATAAAAATGGGGCGTTACAATTCTCCCCTTCTAAGAAAAGATTTCGTCCTCGAAATCATCGATATCAACTCATAAGAAGATAATTAAGAATTCAAGAACAGAATTAAGAACTCACATCAGATGAATAAATCAGGAAATCTCTGCCTCATATCAGATTCTGTCTCCCAAGTCGCTTCTTCGACTCCGTGACGACTCCACTGAACTTTTACCAAAGGAATCGTTTTGGTTCTGAGCTGCTTCTCCTTTCTGTCAAGGATCTGAATCGGTCTCTCAAAGTAACTCAGAGTTTCATCAAGTTCGGCTTCGTCAGGCTGAAGCACATGAGAAGGATCGGGATGGTATTTCCTCAGCATCGAGACGTGAAAGACGTCGTGAATACCAGATAAGGAAGGAGGAAGTGCTAATCGGTAGGCTAGATCGCCTATCTTCTGTAAAACTTCGTACGGGCCGATGAATCTCGGTGCCAACTTCTCTCTCTTCCCAAATCTAACAGTACCTCTAAACGGAGAAATCTTCAAGAATACACGGTCTCCCTGATCAAAAGATAGAGGTCTGCGACGGATATTCGCATACTTCGCTTGTCGGCCCTGAGCAGTCTTCATTCTCAATCGAATAATCTTCACTTGCTCAGCCATATCACGAATCATATCTGGTCCCAAGTCTGGGGACTCAGATATCTCATCCCAATACAGAGGAGATCTGCACTTCTTTCCGTAAAACGCTTCGAATGGTGCCATTCCTATACTCGTCTGGAAGCTGTTGTTGTACGAAAACTCAACGAGAGGCAATGAATCTTGCCAAGCAGTGCCAAAGTCAAGCACCACTGCTCGTAACATATCCTCCAGAGTCTGAATCGTCCGTTCTGATTGACCGTCGGTCTGAGGATGGTATGCTGTACTCAAGTGCAATCTAGTACCAAGAGCCTCTTGCAGACTGTGCCAGAAGTGAGAAGTAAACGAGGATCTTGGTCAGAAACAATGGATCTCGGCACACCGTGCAATCTGACGATCTCTCTGACGTACAACTCTGCCATCTGGTCGTGTCGATAAGTCATCCGATATGGAATGAAACAAGCAGACTACGTCAACCTATCAATCATAACCCAAATAGCATCACAACCCCGAACAGACCGGGGTAGTTTCGTGACGAAGTCCATTGAGATGTGATCCCACTTCCATTCTGGGATAGACAAACTGTGCAGAAGACCTCCCGGCCTTTTTCTCTCGGCTTTCACTTGCTGATAGTTCAGACATCGGTAAAAAAACCTCGCAACATCACTCTTCATCTTCTTCCACCAAAACTGACTCTTCAGGTCGTTATACATCTTTCGGCCTCCGGGATGAACACTGAACCGACTGCAATGCGCCTCTCTCAGAATACGCTGTCTTAACTCATCAATCTCAGGCACAACAATACGGCTATTCACAAACAAAACATCATCCCTGACCTGAAACTCAGACTGGTGTCCTGATCTCACTTTCTCTATCGACCTCTGAATACTCTCATCTGATTTCTGTGCTTCTCTGATCGACACAAACAACTCTGGCTCGGCCTGAATCGCACAAACTCTGATCGGATTCCTATCTGACTCAAACTCCAATCCAGAATTGCAGCAGTCATCAATCAAACGAGACACACCGATCAATGAAAGAGATAAAGAGCAAAGCTTACGACTCAAAGCATCGGCAGCTGCATTCGACTTCCCCGGGTAGTACTTAATCTCGCAGTCGAAGTCCTTCAATAAATCTAGCCATCTTCTCTGCCTCATATTCAACTCAGACTGTGAAAATAAATACTTCAGACTCTTATGATCCGAAAAGATCTCAAAAGACTCACCGTACAAGTAGTGACGCCAGATCTTCAAGGCAAAAACAATAGCGGCGAGTTCAAGATCATGAACTGGATAGCGAGTCTCGTGCGGTTGTTGGAGAACGCGGCGATCAGATCAATTAGAATTGATACCCGGTGCAGCGGAAGTTTAAAAATTTTATATGGAACGATTCCATAATGGGTATCAAAACTTTACGATTAAATTGTGTGTGTAAAAATTAAATAACAATTATATATTTTTACCTCCAATCTCGAATCGAGATTATGGACACCAACAGATTGCTCTGCTCTTGTTGTATATCCCTGGAACTGATGGACGAACTGTTCTTCAATCAGGTCCACGAACGGATATTAATCCCTCTGATAGATTGCACTAGAAAATCTATCAGAAGTTTCGGCGAAGAGAATTAACGAATTTGATCCGTTAAACCAGACTGTAATTCAAAATTCACAGGCTGGATTTTTCCCGAGTAGAGGGGAGGGGGGCGGCCACTTTAGAGAGAAAATAACTAGGTTTTTGAAAATTGTGACCTGTTGTGTGTAATTTCTGTACTGCAATAACTTATTTATAATGTAGGCTGCTAAAAGCTTAGGGCCCATTAGTCATAAGTTCAAGCCCGACAAGCAAAGCCCGCATGTTTAGAAATTAATATAAAATTCATCATGACTCCGATTGATAAACCGATTTCACCAATGTGCACAGAAACCATTTCTGCACCTTTTAAAGTCAAGATAAAGTTTTCTGAATCCGAATTCAGTGATTTCCAAAAATGCCCATCCCTATGTCATTTTAGGAAATCTTACTCCTCTACTCTTAAATAAGAAGTCCAACTTCTTTGTTCATTAAATTTAACTCTTTAAATTTAACTATCTCAACGGGGATTAAAAAATCCATTACTCTGTGTGACCCTCAATGGTTCAGGGATACAGCTAGCCGTGGGCTCACAACTTCTTGTGACTCGGAACATTAATTTCCGACTTGCCCATCGAATCATAGTAAGAGCGCCTAGAAACATCGCCCCATGATTCCCTAGGTATCACTGATAGTGCCTGCAAGAACCAATAGATTTTGGTTAGCGTACAGTACGGTCCCTTCATCCATATATCTCGATCGAATCAACAACCATTGGTAAATCGAGAGTCGTTCGAGATTCGATAACTATGCAATGCATCTTGAAGATCAAATAGTGACATCGCATGTGCTACTAAGAAACCATTTCTTAAATCACATCATGTACTCTGGCCAGAGATTTGTCACACTAATATCTCCTCAGATCGCATAGGATATCCACACTCGCAAGTATGTGGTGAATCCTTGACAACAAAGCATCGACTCCTATATGTATTGTAACTGTACCCAATCCCGACACCTGATGACCCCAATAGAGTCGGTAAACGAGTCAAAGCACAGTACTAGCATATAGAGTCTCAATGATGTTTCAAGTAGTAAGGACTAATGGTGTACAACCAAAACCGCGGACTTTATCCACTCGATAAGTGATAACCACTTGGAAAGTCCGGATAAGGTAGTTCGATCATTCATCATATGAATATCCATTTGCATTCTTCGAACATCTCTATGTTCCTTACCAATGAAACGTGGTACTCTGCATCGCAAATGCTAGTCTCAAACTCGAGCGATCCTTATCCTTATTATCGGACGGCTCAATCGACTAGGAACAGTTTAGAATATACAGTGACTATAAGATGTGTTTCATGATAGCCATCCCCATGTGCTACCACATCTTACATACACTATAGTATATTCAAGGTCTTTATCAAAACAACAATAGTATATCACAATATAACAATATGAAGAAAGATAAAGTCATTGCCTTTAATAAAAGTGTAAATAATATTTAAACAAAAGATTGTTTATACAAAGAGTCATCAAAGCCCTTAGCCACAAGTTGGCTCACCGGGCACCCACTCTTTCAATCTCCCACTTGCCCTAAAGCCAACTAGTCATACTACGTAGACCCATTGCTTTGCGATGTTTGTCAAATAATGGACCTGGCAAGGGCTTAGTAAGTGGATCAGCGATATTGTCTGCAGAGGCCACTCTTTCGACAGTGATGTCTCCTCTTTCCACAATCTCCCGGATGATGTGGTATTTCCTCAGTACGTGTTTGGATCTTTGATGAGACCTTGGTTCCTTTGCCTGAGCAACGGCACCCGTGTTGTCACAGTACACCGGGACTGGACCAACAACTTCCGAAATAACGCCCAACTCTTGGACGAAATTCCTCATCCAAACGGCCTCTTTAGCAGCAGCTGATGCTGCAATGTATTCTGCCTCAGTGGTGGAATCCGCTGTGGTGTCCTGCTTGGAACTCTTCCAAGAGACAGCACCGCCATTGAGCATGAACACAAATCCAGAGGTTGACTTCGAGTCATCCACGTCACTTTGGAAGCTAGAGTCGGTATAGCCTTCCAATTTTAGTTCTCTTCCTCCATATACCATGAACATATTCTTAGTTCTTCGTAAGTACTTAAGAATGTCCTTCACGGCTTTCCAATGCATTTGACTGGGATTAGCTTGATATCTGCTCGTGACACTCAGAGCAAATGCTACATCCGGTCTGGTAGATATCATCCCATACATGATACTACCTATGGCTGACGCATATGGTACATGTGTCATTTTCTCTATCTCTTCATCAGTCTTGGGACACATAGACTTGGATAGAGAAACTCCATGACACATGGGTAGATGTCCTCTCTTGGACCCATCCATTGAAAACCGTTTCAATATGGTATCGATGTAGGTTGATTGAGTGAGTCCTATCATTCTCTTAGATCTATCTCTATAGATCTGTATCCCTAGAATATAGGATGCCTCACCCAAATCCTTCATCGAGAATCTACCTGATAACCATATCTTTGTTGACTGCAACATCCCTACATCATTCCCAATGAGTAGGATGTCATCAACATAAAGTACTAAGAATGTCACAGCATCCTTAACTACTTTCTTGTACACGCATGGTTCCTCCGGGTTCTTGATGAAACCAAAATCCTTTATTGTTTCATCAAATTTCTGGTTCCAACTTCTTGATGCTTGTTTTAGACCATAGATTGATCTCTGAAGCTTGCATACCTTATGCTCGCTTCCCATGGATGTGTATCCCTCAGGCTGCGTCATATAGATTTCTTCCTTAATGTCTCCATTAAGAAAAGCAGTCTTCACATCCATTTGCCATATCTCATAGTCATACCAAGCAGCTATGGCAATAAGGATTCTTATGGACTTGAACATTGCAACTGGTGAAAAGGTTTCATCATAGTCAACTCCTTGTCTTTGAGTATAACCTTTCACCACCAATCGCGCCTTGTAGGTCAATACTTTACCATCAGGCCCAAGCTTTCTCTTGTAGATCCATTTACACCCTATTGGAACAATTCCATCGGGAGGATCTACTAAAGACCAAACTTGGTTTGTATGCATCGAATCTATTTTCGACTGCATAGCTTCAAGCCATAAATTTGAATCCGCATCAGAAATCGCTTCCTTGAAGTTTCTTGGATCACATCCAACATCGGGTTCATCTTGATCCCCTTCAAGAAGAAGACCATATCGAATAGGAGGTCTAGAAGTGTAGTGACCCTGCATGGAATCACCTACTAACTGGCAACTAATAGCATGCATTAAACTTAATACAACAATTACTTAACAGAGTAAAACGTGCGGAAACTTAACCATAATTTACATATCAGCTTAGTAATATAATCCAGGCTTAAATCTGTAGTGATACAACCATATCGAAATTCTTAAAAGTAAACATTGTACAGCTAATAAATCATGCTGTATAAAGACTTTCAAAGATCCTGCTCCCTAGTCCTGCCTTGAACTACCAGTTCCGTCCATCCTGCGACCTGCCCCATGGAATAGTGTGTCCAAGATAACAACTAAGACGTGAGCGCTACGCCCAGTACATAAACATGAGTAAACATATGTATATAATGCATGCAACATGATGACTGGTAAAAGATCATCTGAAAAGTCATGCTCAGAACCGGCGCCATATGAGTTCTGCCACCGCACGGATCAACCTCTGGGTGCAACCACACTCGTATAGTACACCAGAGTAGACAGACATAAATGCCCCCGCCGTCGCGGTACTCTCAGTGACAGACTATCGAGTATAGAGCTGAGCGGCTCTATAATCAGGTATAACAAGGACTAGGCTCAACGTGTATATGCACATGACATATGAGTATAGAAAACGGTAAATTATACATCATGCCATATAATAATGCCAAATAAATGCAACATATAAACATGTATACTCGCTGGCAATCTCAGTCAATGTGTACGTACCTCTAGGCTAGTTCAAGTATAATAGGTCCTAGGTTCCAAGCCTATATTCAAAAGTTCACCGTATCACTACACAAGTTCTATAAGCCTTAACTAAGCTAATAAGTACTCCCAAAACTTAAATCGATTCCCAGACCATACCTTCGTCCGAAGTAAGCCCTTTGAAGACGCTAGTCCCGGATGACTATAACCACAACTTGGTTATTCCAGAACTTCGATTATAACCGATAGGGCCCTCAAGGGTATAACTCATACTATATAACTGAAGAAGGAAACTCGGGAATTCGTAATTGAAAATGAACTCTGAACGTGTAAGAGTGGGTGCCCAGTGAGCCAACTGTGTGGCTATGGGCTTTGATGACTCTTTGTATAAACAATCTTTTGTTTAATATTATTTACACTTTTATGGCAATGACTTTATATTACTTCATATTGTTATATTATGATATACTATTGTTGTTTTGATAAAGACCTTGAATATACTATAGTGTATGTAAGATGTGGTAGAACATGGAGATGTCTATCATGAAATACATCTTATAGTCACTGTATATTCTAAAACCGTTCCTAGTCGATTGAGCCGTCCGATAATAAGGATAAGGGTCGCTCGAGTTTGAGACTAGCATTTGCGATGCGGAGTACCACGTTTCATTGGTAGGGAACATGGAGATGTTCGAAGCATGCAAATGGATATTCATAGGATGAATAGTCGAACTACCCTATCCGGACTTTCCAAGTGGTTATCACTTATCGAGTGGATAAAGTCCGCGGTTTTGGTTGTACACCATTAGTCCTTACGACTTGAAACATCATGGAGACTCTATATGCTAGTACTGTGCTTTGACTCGTTTACCGACTCTGAGGGGGTCATCAGGTGTCGAGATTGGGTACAGTTACGACACATATAGGAGTCAATGCATTGTTGTCAAGGATTCACCACATACTTGCGAGTGTGGATATCCTATGCGATCTGAGGAGATATTAGTGTGACAAATCTCTGGCCAGAGTACTTGATGTGATTTAAGAAATGGTTTCTTAGTAGCACATGCGATGTCACTAATTTGATCTTCAAGATGCATTGCATAGTTATCGAATCTTGAGCGACTCTCGATATACCAATGGTTGTTGATTCGATCGGGATATATGGATGAAGGGACCGTACTGTACGTTAACCAAAATCTACTGGTTCTTGTAGGCACTATCAGTGATACCTAGGGAATCATGGGGCGATGTTGCTAGGCGCTTTACCATGATTCGTTGGGCAAGTCGGAAAGTGTTGTTCCGAGTCACAAGGAGTTGTGAGCCCACGGCTAGCTGTATCCCTGAACCATTGAGGGTCACACAGTGTAATGGAGTTTTAATCCCCGTTGAGATAGTTAAATTTAAAGAGTTAAATTTAATGAACTAAGGAGTTGGACTTCTTAAATAAGAGTAAGGGAGTAGGGTTTCCTAAAATGACATAGGGATGGACATTTTTGGAAACCACTGAATTCGGATTCAGGAAAATTTATTTTGACTTTAAAACGTGCAGAAATGGTTTCTGTGCACATTGGTGAAATCGTTTCATCAATCGGAGTCACGATGAATTTTATATTAATTTCTGAACGAGCGGGCTTTGCTTGTCGGGCCCCAGCTTATGACTAATGGGCCCTAAGGTGTTAGTGGCCTGCATTATAAATAAGTTATTTCAGTACAGAAATTAAACACAACAGGTCATTATTTTGAGAGCAATTTTCGAAAACCCTAGCCTCTCAAAACGTTTTTGGCCGCGCCCCTCCCTACTCTGTCAGAGAAAATTCCGGTCTGTGATTTTGAATCGCAGTAAGGAATAACGAATCAAATTCGTGTATTCTCTTCGCAGAAAACTTCTGATAGATTTTCTAGTGCAATCTATCAGAGGGATTAAACCTCTGTTCGTGGACCTGATTGAAGGCGTTCATCGGTTCCAGGGAGAGACAACAAGAGCAGAATTGTTCTGTTGGTGTCCATTAATCTCGTTGCGAGATTTGAGGTAAAATTTATTTAATTGTTATTTAAATTTTACACACACGTAATTCAATCGATGAACGGTTGATACCCATACCATGGAAACGTTCCATGAAAAAATTTTTAAACTTCCGCTGCACCGGGTATCAATCGTAATTGGTCTGGGAACTCGCCAGTTTTTCCAACAGTGGTATCAAAGCCAGGTTGCTCAGATCAATCGATTGAATAATCAATTGTACAAAATTTTTGAGTCTCGGTTTATGAAACAAAATAAATATTTTTAATAAAAAAAAAAATTTTTTCGGGGCAAAACCCGGGCAGCGATTGGATCGCTGCCCGGTGGGGCAGCAATTGTTGCTGCCCCGGGCGGCGCACGGCGCCGCCCAAAGGGGGCGCACAGCGCCGCCCAAGGCGGCGACCGTCGCCGCCCAGGGCGGCGCACGGCGCCGCCCAAGGCAGCGCTGTGCGCTGCCCAGCGCAGCGCTGGGCGCTGCGCAGGGCAGCGCTCGGCGCTGCCCAGGGGCGGCGCTCGGCGCCGCCCAGGGCAGCGCACGGCGCCGCCCAGGGGCGGCGCCAGGCGCTGCCCTAAGGGGGCAGCCGGGCTGCCCCCGGCCCGCGCCCCGGGTGCGGGCCGACCCGGGAGTGTCCCGAGTGGCCCGCGGGAAAAATTAATTTTTAATTTTTTATTAATTTTAATATTTAAAATTTTATTTTTGGTCCGGTCAAAAATTGTTTTTGATTGGTTCACGAGATTTCGGATCGAATTGTTCGAGTCCGTAAATTTTAAAATTGATTTTGGATAAATTTGAATTTTTGGAAAATTTTAATATTTTATCCGTAAATTGAATTTTGAAATCAATTATTTTGGTACAATTGATGATAAGATATGATCTTATGATATATTAGATAAAATATGATTTTATTTGTAAAATTGGATTTTATAGATAAAATATGATTTTATTTGATATGGAGATAAAATATGATTTTATATGTGAAATGTGATTTTATATATAAAATATGATTTTATCTTGTTTAAATTTGAATTGCCACAGCATGTTATCCAATAAATTAATTTTGAATTAAATGTTATTGGATAAGGATGATCGATTGCCATGACCAATTTTGTAGGTGTATGTTAGGAATTTACATTTTGTCTTTATTGTTGTTGGTTTTATTAATGGGCCTGGTTTATGGCCCGATATGAATGTCATATGTAATAAAAGTGGGCTTGGTTTATAGCCCGTTCCCACCCCCTAAAAATGTATCCCCTACTTGTCATTGTTATTTAATTGTAAATACATTAGATTTAGTGGGAGATCAAGATTTGAAGATGGTGGGTCCAGCAGACAATGAAGACTGAAGAAATGTAAATTGGAAGCATATGTAATAGGATTGCATTTGCATACTGCATATTACCTAGGATTGGACTAAGACCCGTGATTGGCAACCACGGGTCAATTAGAAATGGAATCGATCATCCTATATAATATGTGATATTATGATTGTATGCATGTTTAGACATAAATTGCGTGAATCCGGCAATGCATGCAATAAATTAAAAATGATGAGACAAATATTTTTATAAATAAAATCCCTCATTTTAAATATGATTTAAAATTTATATCAAGATAAATAAAGGAAATTTAAATATTGTTTAAATGTTCCTACCTTCCATCAACGGTCAATGTATGTGATGCTACCCGCGGATACGGTCCGGCTCATATTATTGGGGGGGCCCGTTCGTCGGAAAGCTGTACATTGGATCGACAAATGTTGTAAGTTGGGTGGAACTCCCATGGGATCGGCTCATATTATTGGGGGATCCACATGGCGACCGTCCATCACAACTTAATATTGATGGGTCATCTTGACATGTCACTTTAAAAGGCGTCATATTATTGGGCCCTTATTGGACATGAGGTAAATACATGGGGGTTGCTTTGGAAGCAATTGGGCTCTACCTTTTGAGAATTATGGTTGGCTGATATTATTCGGGACCATAAGTTTGTCAATTGGACTCCATGTTCTCACTAAGGAAAAAGTTTCCCGTTTTCACTAGAGGGTGGTGAAATCGTTAAAATAGTGGGAGTGAGATTCATAAAATTAAATTCGCCTATTTTATGTCTTAGTAAATTGTTAAACAATCATTGATATATGTCTGTTTTTCCTTTTCAGTATTTCACACAATGAATTCGCGAAATCCTTTATTCTCGATCCTCGAACAAAACAAGCTGACTGGCGCCAACTATACGGAATGGTTCCGAAAGTTGAAGATTGTCTTAACTTCGGAGAAAATGCTCTACGTGTTAGAGAAAGCACCTCCGAAGGAAGCACCAGCTGACATAAGTCCGGAGGAATTGGCCAAACTTGATGCATGGTGTGACCATGACATCAAGACCAAATGCTATATGCAAGCCTCGATGTCTGATGAACTCCAGAGGCGATTTGAGGACACGGTGAA
The DNA here is from genome assembly GCF_033568475.1 of Henckelia pumila. Classification (NCBI taxonomy): domain Eukaryota; kingdom Viridiplantae; phylum Streptophyta; class Magnoliopsida; order Lamiales; family Gesneriaceae; genus Henckelia; species Henckelia pumila. The sequence continues at coordinate 128,717,633 of NC_133123.1, read as the reverse complement.
TGCTGCTGACATTCACACGCAACTCAAGGAACTTTTTGGGGCTCAGTCGAGGGCTGAAAGGTTCTCTACTGTTAAGGAGTTGATGACGTGCCGCATGCGTGAAGGGACTTCGGTCCGTGATCATGGGGTACGAGTGATTTGGCTCATACAGAAGTTAGCGACCCTTGATTTGGTGTTGGAGCATGAACTCAATGTGGACTTGCTGCTTCTATCTCTTCCTTCTTCATTTGATGGATTCGTGATAAATTTTAATATGAACAAGATAGAGGCCACCCTTGAAGAGATGGTCAATATGCTCGTTACATATGAATCCACACTTAAGAAGGATAAGCCAGCTTTCTTGGTGGGCTCCTCATCTTCTGCTAAGAAGGGGCCAAGTATGAAGGGCAAGAAACGTTCTGCCCCACCCAAGAAAGTGGAACCCGAGAAGAAGCAAAAGACAAAGGCTTCAAACGATGGAAAATCCAAGGATGTTTGCCATTACTGCAAGAAGCCGGGTCATTGGAAGCGCAACTGCAAGGAGTATCTTGAGCAGTTGGGAACTGCAAAGGGTATGTTCTATATCGAAATAAACATGTCACTTAATACAACTTCTTGGGTATTGGATACCGGATGTGGTTCTCACATTTGCAATGATTTGCAGGTGATGACAAGAAGTCGCAGGCTTAGAATGGGTGAGACCCAGCTGAGGCTCGGGAATGGTTCCAGAGTTGAAGCTACGGCCATTGGAGATGTTTGTTTGATTTTGCAGAATGGTTTTAAATTATTGTTGAGAGATGTTTTATTTGTGCCAGATTTAATTAAAAACATTATTTCTATTTCTATGCTTGATAGAGATGGTTATTCTTGTAATTTTGTGAATGGGATTTGCAGTATTTACAAGAATGAATGTTTAATTGGAAATGGACAACTTGAAAACGATCTATACAATTTAAAACTAAAAGACGTTCCAGTGAATTGTATTGACAAACCGGCAACAACAAACAAAAGGAAAATCGATAGTCAAAACCCGGCAAACCTTTGGCACGCTAGACTAGGTCATATTTCCTCAAGGAGGATGAACAAGCTAGTGGGAGAGGGCATGTTTGATATGTCTGATATTAACTCTCTACCTACTTGTGAATCCTGCCTAAAAGGGAAAATGACTAAATCTCCTTTTAAGGGGAAGCCTGAACGTAGTCAGAATCTGTTGGATTTGATCCATACAGATGTTTGTGGACCATTTAGAGTAGGGACTCAACATGGCCACACCTACTTCATTACCTTTACTGATGATTATTCAAGGTATGGGTATTTCTATTTAATGAAATATAAGTCTGAAGCATTTGAAAAGTTCAAAGAATTCAGGGCTGAAGTAGAAAACAAGCTAGGTAAAAGTATTAAAGCACTTCGATCGGATCGAGGTGGAGAATACTTGAGTACCGAGTTTTTGGACTATCTAAAAGAGAATGGGATTCTCTCTCAGTGGACTCCTCCTATGACACCACAGCTTAATGGTGTATCGGAGCGCCGTAATCGAACTTTGTTGGACATGGTTCGATCCATGATGAGCTTCACTGAGCTTCCACCTTCGTTTTGGGGCTATGCGCTTGAAACGGCGGTATTGTTGTTGAATAACGTCCACACTAAAGCAGTGGACAAAACACCATACGAGTTATGGAATGGCAAAGCTCCTAAGTATTTATACTTGAGGATTTGGGGATGTCCTGCTTACGTGAAGCGGACAGTGGGAGATAAGTTGGATAGTCGATCCAGCCTGTGTTATTTTGTGGGGTATCCGAAGAATTCAATCGGATATTATTTCTATTATCCTGCTGAAACAAAGGTGTTTGTTTCGCGGAATGCCACCTTCTTGGAGAAGGAGTTCTTATTGGATAAGAAAGGCGAGATGATGGAACTCGAAGAAGTTCGAGAAGAACCCGAAATACAAAATAACGATCCCACACCTCAGGAACCATTGCTGGACACGCCTGCACCTAGAAGATCCGAGAGGACTTCTAGACCTCCAGTTCGATATGGTCTTCTTCTTGAAGAGGGTCAAGATGAACCCGACATTGGATGTGATCCAAGAAGCTTCAAGGAAGCAATTTCTGATGCGGATTCGAATTTATGGCTTGAAGCTATGCAGTCTGAATTGGATTCGATGCATACTAACCAAGTCTGGACTTTAGTGGATCCTCCCGATGGAATTGTTCCAATAGGGTGTAAATGGATCTACAAAAGAAAGCTTGGGCCTGATGGTAAGGTATTGACCTACAAGGCGCGATTGGTGGCTAAAGGTTATACTCAAAGGCAAGGAGTTGACTATGACGAAACCTTTTCACCAGTTGCAATGTTCAAGTCCATAAGAATCCTTATTGCCATAGCTGCATGGTATGACTATGAGATATGGCAAATGGATGTGAAGACTGCTTTTCTTAATGGAGACATTAAGGAAGAAATCTATATGAAGCAGCCTGAGGGGTACACATCCATGGGAAGCGAGCATAAGGTATGCAAGCTTCAGAGATCAATTTATGGTCTAAAACAAGCATCAAGAAGTTGGAACCAGAAATTTGATGAAACAATTAAAGACTTTGGTTTCATCAAGAACCCGGAGGAACCTTGCGTGTACAAGAAAGTAGTTAAGGATGCGGTGACATTCTTAGTACTTTATGTTGATGACATCCTACTCATTGGGAATGATGTAGGGATGTTGCAGTCAACAAAGATATGGTTATCAGGTAGATTTTCGATGAAGGATTTGGGTGAGGCATCCTACATTCTTGGGATACAGATCTATAGGGATAGATCTAAGAGAATGATAGGACTCACTCAAGCAACCTACATCGATACCATATTGAAACGGTTTTCAATGGATGGGTCCAAGAGAGGACATCTACCCATGTGTCATGGAGTTTCTCTATCCAAGTCTATGTGTCCCAAGACTGATGCAGAGATAGAGAATATGACACATGTACCATATGCGTCAGCTATAGGTAGTATCATGTATGGGATGATATCTACCAGACCGGATGTAGCATTTGCTCTGAGTGTCACGAGCAGATATCAGTCTAATCCTGGTCAAATGCATTGGAAAGCCGTGAAGGACATTCTTAAGTACTTGCGAAGGACTAAGAATATGTTCATGGTTTATGGAGGACGAGAACTCAAATTGGAAGGCTATACCGACTCTAGCTTCCAAAGTGATGTGGATGACTCGAAGTCAACCTCTGGATTTGTGTTCATGCTCAATGGCGGTGCTGTCTCTTGGAAGAGTTCCAAGCAGGACACCACAGCGGATTCCACCACTGAGGCTGAATACATTGCAGCATCAGCTGCTGCTAAAGAGGCCGTTTGGATGAGGAAGTTCGTCCAAGAGTTGGGCGTCATTCCTGAATTTGTTGGTCCAGTCCCGGTGTACTGTGACAACACGGGTGCCGTTGCTCAAGCAAAGGAACCAAGGTCTCATCAAAGATCCAAACACGTACTGAGGAAATACCACATAATCCGGGAGATTGTGGAAAGAGGAGACATCATTGTCGAACGAGTGGCCTCTGCAGACAATATCGCTGATCCGCTTACTAAGCCCTTGCCAGGACCATTGTTTGACAAACATCGCGAAGCAATGGGTCTACGTAGTATGACTAGTTGGCTATAGGGCAAGTGGGAGATTGTAAGAGTGGGTGCCCAGTGAGCCAACTGTGTGGCTATGGGCTTTGATGACTCTTTGTATAAACAATCTTTTGTTTAATATTATTTACACTTTTATGGCAATGACTTTATATTACTTCATATTGTTATATTATGATATACTATTGTTGTTTTGATAAAGACCTTGAATATACTATAGTGTATGTAAGATGTGGTAGAACATGGAGATGTCTATCATGAAATACATCTTATAGTCACTGTATATTCTAAAACCGTTCCTAGTCGATTGAGCCGTCCGATAATAAGGATAAGGGTCGCTCGAGTTTGAGACTAGCATTTGCGATGCGGAGTACCACGTTTCATTGGTAGGGAACATGGAGATGTTCGAAGCATGCAAATGGATATTCATAGGATGAATAGTCGAACTACCCTATCCGGACTTTCCAAGTGGTTATCACTTATCGAGTGGATAAAGTCCGCGGTTTTGGTTGTACACCATTAGTCCTTACGACTTGAAACATCATGGAGACTCTATATGCTAGTACTGTGCTTTGACTCGTTTACCGACTCTGAGGGGGTCATCAGGTGTCGAGATTGGGTACAGTTACGACACATATAGGAGTCAATGCATTGTTGTCAAGGATTCACCACATACTTGCGAGTGTGGATATCCTATGCGATCTGAGGAGATATTAGTGTGACAAATCTCTGGCCAGAGTACTTGATGTGATTTAAGAAATGGTTTCTTAGTAGCACATGCGATGTCACTAATTTGATCTTCAAGATGCATTGCATAGTTATCGAATCTTGAGCGACTCTCGATATACCAATGGTTGTTGATTCGATCGGGATATATGGATGAAGGGACCGTACTGTACGTTAACCAAAATCTACTGGTTCTTGTAGGCACTATCAGTGATACCTAGGGAATCATGGGGCGATGTTGCTAGGCGCTTTACCATGATTCGTTGGGCAAGTCGGAAAGTGTTGTTCCGAGTCACAAGGAGTTGTGAGCCCACGGCTAGCTGTATCCCTGAACCATTGAGGGTCACACAGTGTAATGGAGTTTTAATCCCCGTTGAGATAGTTAAATTTAAAGAGTTAAATTTAATGAACTAAGGAGTTGGACTTCTTAAATAAGAGTAAGGGAGTAGGGTTTCCTAAAATGACATAGGGATGGACATTTTTGGAAACCACTGAATTCGGATTCAGGAAAATTTATTTTGACTTTAAAACGTGCAGAAATGGTTTCTGTGCACATTGGTGAAATCGTTTCATCAATCGGAGTCACGATGAATTTTATATTAATTTCTGAACGAGCGGGCTTTGCTTGTCGGGCCCCAGCTTATGACTAATGGGCCCTAAGGTGTTAGTGGCCTGCATTATAAATAAGTTATTTCAGTACAGAAATTAAACACAACAGGTCATTATTTTGAGAGCAATTTTCGAAAACCCTAGCCTCTCAAAACGTTTTTGGCCGCGCCCCTCCCTACTCTGTCAGAGAAAATTCCGGTCTGTGATTTTGAATCGCAGTAAGGAATAACGAATCAAATTCGTGTATTCTCTTCGCAGAAAACTTCTGATAGATTTTCTAGTGCAATCTATCAGAGGGATTAAACCTCTGTTCGTGGACCTGATTGAAGGCGTTCATCGGTTCCAGGGAGAGACAACAAGAGCAGAATTGTTCTGTTGGTGTCCATTAATCTCGTTGCGAGATTTGAGGTAAAATTTATTTAATTGTTATTTAAATTTTACACACACGTAATTCAATCGATGAACGGTTGATACCCATACCATGGAAACGTTCCATGAAAAAATTTTTAAACTTCCGCTGCACCGGGTATCAATCGTAATTGGTCTGGGAACTCGCCAGTTTTTCCAACAGAACGGCCCTATTTATAGCCAAATTTCTCGGCCAGGATCGGAACTTCCGATTTCGGAATCGGAGCTTCCGATCCAGCTCATTGCGTGCATGTCTGCCACGCCAGGATCGGAACTTCCGATCTACGATCGGAGCTTCCGATCTGCTCTATGACCGACACTTGTCAAAACTCGCGACTGAGTCATCGATCATTTCTGACAGCTGGGGATCGGAACTTCCGTTCCAGGATCGGAGCTTCCGTTCCGGGATCGGAGCTTACTATCCGGGATCAGAGCTTACTATCCGGGATCGGAGCTTACTATCCGGCCCAAAATTAAAAAGCTCAAATTTTACTTCTGAAGTCCAATAACACTTCGAAATTGGTTAAATACCAACCCTTAATCATGTTTAACATATTATTATCTTAAAATGGTATCTGGGTTACTACAAGAAGTCCTTTCGGATCTTCTAGGTATAGGCGTGTCTATCAATGGTTTCTGAGGTGTAGGATCGTTATTTTGTATTTCGGGTTCTTCTCGAATTTCTTCGAGTTCCATCATCTCGCCTTTCTTATCCGATAAGAACTCCTTCTCCAAGAAGGTGGCATTCCTCAAAACAAACACCTTTGTTTCAGCAGGATGATAGAAATAATATCCGATTGAATTCTTCGGATACCCTACAAAATAACATAAGGTGGATCGACTATCCAACTTATCTCCCACTGTCTGCTTCACGTAAGCAGGACATCCCCAAATCCTCAAGTACGAATACTTAGGAGCTTTGCCATTCCATAACTCGTATGGTGTTTTGTCCACTGCTTTAGTGTGGACGTTGTTCAACAACAATACCGCTGTTTCAAGCGCATAGCCCCAAAATGAAGGTGGAAGCTCAGTAAAGCTCATCATGGATCGAACCATGTCCAACAAAGTTCGATTACGACGCTCCGATACACCATTCAGCTGTGGTGTCATAGGAGGAGTCCACTGAGAGAGAATCCCATTCTCCTTCAGATATTCTAAAAACTCGGTACTCAAGTATTCTCCACCTCGATCCGATCGAAGTGCTTTAATACTTTTACCCAGCTTGTTTTCTACTTCAGCCTTGAATTCTTTGAACTTTTCAAATGCTTCAGACTTATATTTCATTAAATATAAATACCCATACCTAGAATAATCATCAGTAAAGGTAATGAAGTAGGTGTGGCCATATTGAGTACCAATTCTAAATGGACCACAAACATCTGTATGGATCAAATCCAACAGATTTTGACTACGCTCAGGTTTCCCCTTAAAAGGAGATTTAGTCATTTTTCCTTTCAGGCAGGATTCACAAGTAGGTAGAGAGTAAATATCAGACATATCAAACATGCCCTCTCCCACTAGCTTGTTCATCCTCCTTGAGGAAATATGACCTAGCCTAGCATGCCAAAGGTTTGCCGGGTTTTGACTATCGATTTTCCTTTTGTTTGTTGTTGCCGGTTTATCAACATAATTTATTGGAACGTCTTTTAGTTTTATGTTATATAGATCGTTTTCAAGTTGTCCATTTCCAATCAAACATTCATTCTTGTAAATATTGCAAATCCCATTCACAAAATTGCAAGAATAACCATCTCTATCAAGCATAGAAACAGAAATAATGTTTTTAATCAAATCTGGAACAAATAAAACATCTCTTAAAAGTAACTTAAAACCATTCTGCAAAATTAAATAAATATCTCCCACATATTTAGCTTCAACTCTGGAACCATTTCCGAGCCTCAGCTGGGTCTCACCCATTCTAAGCCTGCGACTTCTTGTCATCACCTGCAAATCATTGCAAATGTGAGATCCACATCCGGTATCCAATACCCAAGAAGTAGTATTAAGTGAAACATTTATTTCAATATAGAACATACCCTTCGCAGTTCGCAACTGCTCTAGATATTCCTTGCAGTTACGCTTCCAATGACCGGGCTTCTTGCAGTAATGGCAAACATCCTTGGATTTTTCCATGTTTGAAGCCTTTGTCTTGTACTTCTTCTCGGGTTCGATTTTCTTGGGTGGGGCAGAACGTTTCTTACCCTTTGTACTTGGCCCCTTCTTAGCAGAAGAAGAGGAGCCCACCAAGAAAGCCGGTTTATCCTTCTTTAAAGTGGATTCATATGTTACAAGCATATTGACCATCTCTTCAAGGGAGGCCTCTATCTTGTTCATATTGAAATTCACCACAAATCCGTCAAACGAAGAAAGAAGAGATAGAAGTAGTAAGTCCACGTTGAGTTCATGCTCCAACACCAAATCAAGCGTTACCAACTTCTGTATGAGCCAAATCACTCGTACCCCATGATCACAGACCGAAGTCCCTTCACGCATGCGACACGTCATTAGCTCCTTTACAGTAGCGAACCTTTCAGCTCTCGATTGAGCCCCAAAAAGTTCCTTGAGTTGTACGTGAATGTCAGCAGCATTCACGGTGTCCTCAAATTGCCTCTGGAGTTCATCAGACATCGAGGCTTGCATATAGCATTTGGCCTTGATATCATGGTCCCACCATGTATCAAGTTTGGCTAACTCTTCCGGACTTATGTCAGCTGGTGCTTCCTTCGGAGGAGATTTTTCTAACACGTAGAGCATCTTCTCCGAAGTCAAGACAATCTTCAACTTACGGAACCATTCCGTATAGTTTGCGCCAGTCAATTTATTTTGTTCGAGGATCGAGAAAAGTGGATTACGCGAATTCATCTTTATGAAATACTGAAAAGAAACAGACAAATATCAGTGATTGTTTAATTAATTTACTAAGACATAAAATAGGCGAAATTTATTTTATGAATCTCACTCCCACTATTTTAACGATTTCACTACCCTCTAGTGAAAACGGGAAACTGTTTTCCTTAGTGAGAACATGGAGTCCTATTGACAAACTATGGTCCCGAATAATATCAGCCAACCATAATTTTCAAAAGGTAGAGCCCAATTGCTTCCAAAGCAACCTCCACGTTTTTTACCTCATGTCCAATAAGGGCCCAATAATATGACGCCGTTTATTGTGACATGTCAAGATGACCCATCAATATTAAGTTGTGATGGACGATCGCCATGTGGATCCCCCAATAATATGAGCCGATCCCATGGGAGTTCCACCCAACTTACAACATGTGTCGATCCAATGTACAACTTTCCGACGAACGGGCCCCCCCAATAATATGAGCCGGACCGTATCCGCGGGTAGCATCTCATACATTGATCGTTGATGGAAGGTAGGAACATTTAAACAATTTTAAATTTCCTTTATTTATCTTGATATCAATTTTAAATCATATTTAAAATGAGGGATTTTAATTTTGAAAATTTGTCTCATCATTTTAAAATTTTGTATGCTTGCCGGATTCACACAATTATGTCTAAAACATGCATACAACAATAATATCACATATTATATAGGATGATCGATTCCATTTCTAATCGATCCGTGGTTGCCAATCACGAGTCTTAGTCCAATCCTAGGTAATATGCAGTATGCAATGCAATCCTATTACATTGTGCTTCCAATTTACATTTCTTCTGTCTTTATTGTCTGCTGGGCCCACCTCCATCTTCAAATCTTCATCTCCCACTAAATCTAATGTATTTACAATAAATAACAATGACAAGTAGGGGATACATTTTAAAGGGGTGGAAACGGGCCATAAACCAAGCCCACTTTTATTACATATGACAATTCATATTGGGCCATAAACCAGGCCCATTAATAAATCCAACAACAATAAAAACAAATGTAAATTCCAAACATACACCTACAAAATTGGTCATGAAAATCGATCATCCTTATCCAATAACATTTAATTCAAAATTAATTTATTGGATAACATGCAATGGCAATTTAAATTTAAAAGGATAAAATCATATTCCATATATAAAATCTTATTTTACATACAAAATCATATTTTATCTTTCTATCAAATAAAATCATATTTTATCTATAAAATCCAATTTTATACATAAAATCATATTTTACTCAATATATCCATAAGATCATATCTTATCATCAATTGTACCAAAAATAATTAATTTCAAAATTCAATTTAACGGATAAAATATTTAAATTTTCCAAAAATTCAAATTTATCCAAAAATCAATTTTAAAATTTTCGGACTCGAACAATTCGATCCGACGCCTCGTGGACCAATCAAAAACAATTTTCGATCGGACCAAAATAGAATTTTAACATATTAAAATTTTAATTTAAAAATTAAAAATAATTTTTCGCGGGCCGCCCGGGACACTCTCGGGCTGCCCGCGCCCCAAAGGGGCTCGGGTCGGGCAGCGCCGATCGCTGCCCTGGGCAGCGCCGTGCGCCGCCCTGCGCTGCCCGGGGCAGCGACCATCGCTGCCCCTCCCCCGGGCAGCGATCCAATCGCTGCCCGGGTTTTGCCAGAAAAAAAAATTTTATTTTTAAAATATTTATTTTGTTTCAAAAACCGAGGCTTAAAATTTTTTTGTACAATCGATTAATTTAATCGCTTGATCTGAGCAACCTGGCTCTGATACCACTGTTGGAGAACGCGGCGATCAGATCAATCAGAATTGATACCCGGTGCAGCGGAAGTTTAAAAATTTTATATGGAACGATTCCATAATGGGTATCAAAACTTTACGATTAAATTGTGTGTGTAAAAATTAAATAACAATTATATATTTTTACCTCCAATCTCGAATCGAGATTATGGACACCAACAGATTGCTCTGCTCTTGTTGTATATCCCTAGAACTGATGGACGAACTGTTCTTCAATCAGGTCCACGAACGTATATTAATCCCTCTGATAGATTGCACTAGAAAATCTATCAGAAGTTTCTGCGAAGAGAATTAACGAATTTGATCCGTTAAACCAGACTGTAATTCAAAATTCACAGGCTGGATTTTTCCCGAGTAGAGGGGAGGGGGGCGGCCACTTTAGAGAGAAAATAACTAGGTTTTCGAAAATTGTGACCTGTTGTGTGTAATTTTTGTACTGCAATAACTTATTTATAATGTAGGCCGCTAACAGCTTAGGGACCATTAGTCATAAGTTCAAGCCCGACAAGCAAAGCCCGCATGTTCAGAAATTAATATAAAATTCATCATGACTCCGATTGATAAACCGATTTCACCAATGTGCACAGAAACCATTTCTGCACCTTTTAAAGTCAAGATAAATTTTTCTGAATCCGAATTCAGTGATTTCCAAAAATGCCCATCCCTATGTCATTTTAGGAAATCTTACTCCTCTACTCTTAAATAAGAAGTCCAACTTCTTTGTTCATTAAATTTAACTCTTTAAATTTAACTATCTCAACGGGGATTAAAAAATCCATTACTCTGTGTGACCCTCAATGGTTCAGGGATACAGCTAGCCGTGGGCTCACAACTTCTTGTGACTCGGAACAACAATTTCCGACTTGCCCATCGAATCATGGTAAGAGCGCCTAGCAACATCGCCCCATGATTCCCTAGGTATCACTGATAGTGCCTGCAAGAACCAATAGATTTTGGTTAGCGTACAGTACGGTCCCTTCATCCATATATCTCGATCGAATCAACAACCATTGGTAAATCGAGAGTCGTTCGAGATTCGATAACTATGCAATGCATCTTGAAGATCAAATAGTGACATCGCATGTGCTACTAAGAAACCATTTCTTAAATCACATCATGTACTCTGGCCAGAGATTCGTCACACTAATATCTCCTCAGATCGCATAGGATATCCACACTCGCAAGTATGTGGTGAATCCTTGACAACAAAGCATCGACTCCTATATGTGTTGTAACTGTACCCAATACCGACACCTGATGACCCCAATAGAGTCGGTAAACGAGTCAAAGCACAGTACTAGCATATAGAGTCTCAATGATGTTTCAAGTAGTAAGGACTAATGGTGTACAACCAAAACCGCGGACTTTATCCACTCGATAAGTGATAACCACTTGGAAAGTCCGGATAGGGTAGTTCGATCATTCATCATATGAATATCCATTTGCATGCTTCGAACATCTCTATGTTCCTTACCAATGAAACGTGGTACTCTGCATCGCAAATGCTAGTCTCAAACTCGAGCGATCCTTATCCTTATTATCGGACGGCTCAATCGACTAGGAACAGTTTAGAATATACAGTGACTATAAGATGTGTTTCATGATAGCCATCCTCATGTGCTACCACATCTTACATACACTATAGTATATTCAAGGTCTTTATCAAAACAACAATAGTATATCACAATATAACAATATGAAGAAAGATAAAGTCATTGCCTTTAATAAAAGTGTAAATTATATTTAAACAAAAGATTGTTTATACAAAGAGTCATCAAAGGCCTTAGCCACAAGTTGGCTCACCGGGCACCCACTCTTTCAGCGGTTTCAACTGCCTCGATGCATAAGCTATCACGTGCTTCCTCTGCATAAGAACACAACCAAGACCTAGATGAGAAGCATCGAAATAAACTGTGAAACCTCCAGAACCAGATGGAATAGAAAGAATCGGAGCACTGGTTAATCTTTTCTTCAATTCCACAAAACTGTCTTCACACTCATCTGTCCAAAGAAAAGGAGCATTCTTTTGAGTCAACTGGGTAATGGGCTTCGCAATGGAAGAGAAACCCTGAATAAATCTGCGATAAAACCCCGCTAAGCCCATAAAACTTAGGATCTCGGGCACAAAAGTCGGCCTTTGCCAGTTCATCACTGCTTCTATCTTACTGGCATCAACAGAAATTCCATCTCCTGAAATAATATTCCCCAGAAAGACAACTCTGTCAAGCCAAAACTCGCACTTCGAAAGCTTGGCGAATAACTATTCTGTCCTCAAAATCTGCAACACAGTTCTCAAATGCTCTGCATGCTCGGAACGGCTCTTAGAATAGATCAAGATATCGTCAATGAAGATAATTACAAATTCATCAAGAAAGCGTTGAAAGATTCGGTTCATCAACCCCATAAAGACCGCTGGGACGTTCGTCAAACCGAAAGGCATGACAAGAAATTCAAAATGTCCATACCTTGTTCGAAACGCAGTCTTAGGAACATCTTCTTCACGAACTCTCAGTTGGTGATAACCCGATCTCAAATCTATCTTCGAATAAATACAAGAACCCTGCAACTGGTCAAAAAGATCATCTATACGAGGTAAAGGAAACATGTTCTTAACCGTCGCCTGATTCAGTTGGCGGTAGTCAATGCAGAGACGCATAGAGCCATCTTTCTTTCTAACAAACAGGACAGGAGCACCCCAAGGCGATACACTGGGTCGAATGTATCCCTTGGCAATCAAGTCTTCCAATTGCTCCATCAGTTCTTTCAATTCGATCGGAGCCATTCGGTACGGACCTTTCAAAATCGGCCGAGTACCTGTCGTCAAGTCAATGCTAAACTCAATCTCTCTAATCGGCGGCAAACCTGGAATTTCATCTACAAACACATCAGGGAATTCTCTAACCACTGGTATATCGTTCAGCTCAGGGCTAGACTTCAGAATATCGATCGCATAAACAAGGAATCCTTCGGCTCCTCTCTGTAATAATCTAGTCATAGATAAGACATATATCAAAGGAATTTTAGAACGAGAACCCTTACCGAAGAATCTCCATTCATCTGCCATATCTGGTCTGAACCGAACTACCTTCTGAAAACAATCCACGGTAGCCCTGTACTCAATCAAAACATCTATCCCCACAATGCAGTCAAAATTAGATAGGCTAAGTACAATACAGTCAAACTCGATCGAATTCTCTCCAAACTTCAACTCACGGTTTCTAACCAAATTCTTCGACACAATTCCTCCACCCAAAGGTGAAGTAACCGAAACAAATGAAGGCAAAGGCTCAACAGGTAAAGCATGCATCAAAACAAATTTCTCTGATATAAACGAGTGAGATGCACCTGTATCTATCAGAATATAAGCAGAATATCCAAAAATCTTACAGTTACCTGAAATCACGTCATCAGGTGCTGTCTGAGCCTGATCCTCATTCAGAGCAAACACTCTAGCCTGCGGTCGGGAAGGTTGGTTCGAACTTTGATTACCTCCCAGACGGTTCTGCTGCTGAGGTTGGAACGAGTGAACTGCAGTCGATTGCCTCTGAGGCTGAGATGACTGTCGAGAGGCATTTCCACTCTGAGTCTGGTCAGAACCCTTTTGAGGACACTGTCTAGCATAATGTCCCGTCTGCTAGCAGATGTACCAGTTCCCAAAGATTCCCCTACACTGGTCGCTGGAGTTTCGTCCTCCGCACTTGCTACACAAAGCTCCAGAAGATCCTAAACCCTGACCAGAACTGAACTGTCTCGAACCACTCGAGCTCGAAGAGCTGCTTCCAGACTTCTTGAACTGCTTTCCTTTGGGACGGAAATAGTTCTTATTGCCACCACCACTGTTACCACCCTCATTCATCTGCGGCTGATTTTGATACTGCCTCTGCTGTTGCTGTTGAGGCTGGTACTGATTCTCCCTCTTCCTTAACATTCCCGCTTCTGCCCCCCTGGCCTGATCCATCGCATCTGAAAAGTTATCTGGCCTCCCAGTATTCACCAGAATAAAGATGTCAGGGTGCAAACCGTTAATGAACTGGTCTGCTTTTGCCTCCTCATTGTCGGCAATATGCGGAGCGAACCTCAGTAAACTGTCAAATTTCGCAACATAGTCCTCGATACTCATACTACCTTGCTTCAAATTTTCAAACTCGGCACCTTTGTCCTTTCGATAGGAAACTGGAAAAAATCTTTTATAGAATTCAGATTTAAAAAGTGCCCAAGTGATTTCCGTACCTCTGTTCTCTTTGGCTTTCTTGGTTGTCATCCACCAACTTTTTGCCACTCCCTGCAGTTGATGAATTACCAGTCTAGTTCTGCGGTCATCCGAGTAGTCAAGCGACTCAAAGAGCAGATCAATATCTTCCAACCAACTCTCGCAATCGACCGGATTCTCCTTCCCATTCAAATACGACGGCCTAAAAGATTGGAACCTCTTCAGTAAGGCTTCCATAGGCGTGATTGAATCATCCATCTCCACCACCGCTCTATACCCGGAACCAACGGAGGAGTCATAACCGGTGGAGTTTCTGTCGTAGGGATAATTGGTGGAGTATTCATGTCTAGCCTTCTTCGAGTACCCATCTAAAATGACAGGGTTAGAACATGGATAATTCAATTCACATCTCATCATTCCAGTGTCTCAAAATCTCTGATCTTCTTATTCGATTCAAAGATGGAACTCAGATCAATTGCATGAATACAGTTCATATCTCAATTAACTCATGCTTTATTATTTAAATCACCGAGTCAAGTAATTCAAATAATTTTCAATCAATAAAGCATGCTCGCATATTCTTTAATCAGAGAATTAATCAAGCACATGTGAGAAATTAAGGTCAAGCGGACTCGATCTACCCCGCTCACTTCTAGAACAAAATCCAAGAACTTATCGCTCTGATACCACTTAATGTGAGGCCTTGGTTCTAATATTCTATTCTTAAGATAATATAAACAATTATCATGCACCATCTATAAGATAAGGCAACAAGTAAAATTTTTTTTTTTTTGATGAACAGTATTGCGCTCGATCCTATAAAAGTCTAGGATCGAGCGCACCACACTTTAAAACTCTCTGCCCAAAGAATGCAGTGTGCCGTGCTCGATCCGGCAAAAATCCAGGATCGAGCGCACCATTTTGTGAAAGTCTCTGCCTCGGAAATCATAGGGGCCGCGCTCGATCCTGCAATAACCTAGGATTGAGCGCACCCCCTTGCCCAGAAAATTTCAGAACATGGAATGCCTTTCCTTACAAACTCAATCCAATCAATAATCATAACAACATGCATTAATCCAAATTCAAACATAATCTCGACCACTCGATACAACAAGATATAACCAAGGTTTGAGTCTAGTAATTACTTCAAAACATAACTAGATTCGCATGCATTACAAAACATCAAAAGTTCGAATACATTCGACTTCTAAAAACCAAGCCTCACTTATATCTCTCGGTCCTCTATCCACGAGGTCTCTGACTGGTACCTGCCCCACCTGTTGCCAAGTACACATACAACAAAGACAACCGTCGGATAATCCGATGAGAATTGATATTCCTAGTAAAAGAGACTAACATGCTATCAAATAAACATATCAAGTCATAACATGAACTCATTCTTCATATAATCACTTAATCCAATCAAATGATGAATTAAAATGATATGCATGTCTTTAAAACTTCTGGATTATCAGACTCAGATAATCAAATGCAATTCTTCTATTCTTTCTTTCTTTTTTTGGTTTGGGATCCCGAGGTTAAAACATCCAACGATCACACCGACTCCCCTCTCGAGATGGACGTGGCATGTTTTAATCCTCTAGACTCCAAGGCATTACAGTGAGCTACTCGACAAGGTAGTAAATCGCCTACCAAGCCACTCGACCACAATCCCTAGATCGTCTAATTCAAATTGAATAAATCAGGGCTCAATATAAATGCATATGTAATCTCATGCACTCAATATAAATTCAATCATATAATCAATAAGGAATCAAATCATGCAATATGTGATTTCTTCTAGGACACTCGAATCAATCCCGACTCGAGTTAATCGTCCTATTCCATTCCAAAGTCATCTTATACCTCTTCTTTGTCGTTCCAAAAACTTCAATCTGAAAATAACAATTCTCAATTCAAAAACTATCCAATCAAGTTCATTAATCGATATAAAACCGGCTCAACTCTTCCAAACTTGCCAAAAGCTGCAACTCTAGCAACTTCAAGGACTCCCAATCAATCTATCAGAAGAAGTCACGGATCAAAATCGATATCAAAACTCAATACGATCAAAGCATCGAAACGATATCCAAAACTCAAACTGACGGCATAACGGCTATAAACTGACCAATCCGGAAATGCAGACAGCAAAACAACAGCTCAACATACTCATTCCAATCCTCAAACATCAAACCCAACACAAAATCAACACATCTCAAAATCATCATTTTCGAAAATGACAAGAAAAATTATAACAATTCCGATTGTCGTTAGATCTTCGAACCGTCTTAGATAAACGATCACTGCTAACTCATAATCATCCTCTCCGAATATAAACAAATTCTGACAACATCAATAAATTCAAACTTCTCAGAATTAAGATAAACTTACTTCCAAACGGAGCACTCGTCGCTGTGATCGCAGATATCAAGTCAGAAATCAATTCTATCGGACGGATTGAGCTATAAATGAAATCACAAAAGCTTGGAAAATCTTTGGGCGCCTTCCATGGAGTAAAACCGAGTTGGAGGAGATAAGGGAGGAATGAGAGACTTAGTCAACAAGTCTCTAATATAACAAATCAACTTTTTGCATTTTAGTCCCTGAAATTTCCAAAAATTGCAAAAAGGACCCTGATCAATGAAAAGTCCGGTCTCGAATTCTGAAATCACTGATTATCTCAAATAATATCAATTAAGATAAAAACGGGGCGTTACACTCCACCTGGTTTTCCTCGACAGGGGGAGCAACTAGTGTGTCGACTAAATAAATCATTATATGGCCTCAAACAAGCATCTCGAAGTTGGTTTCATAAGTTTTCATCCTCAATCCACGATGCTGGCTTCAAACAATCGAGGGCTGATTATTCCTTATTTACTAAGGTTAGTGGAAATTCTTTTACTGTTATATTACTTTATGTCGACGATATGATCATCGCAGGGAATGATGAAGAGATGATTGCTGATATCAAAAAGTTCCTAAACAATCGCTTCCGAATCAAGGATCTAGGCCTTTTGAAATTTTTTCTTGGAATTGAGGTTGCACGATCTACCACTGGAATTTCCATTTGCCAAAGAAAATACTACTTGGATATTTTAGAAGAAACTGGTTTACTTGGTGCAAAACCAACGAAATTTCCAATGGAACAAAACCTCAAGCTAAATTCAGTTGATGGAGATCTTCTCAAGGATCCAACCTATTATCGAAGGATAGTTGGAAAATTACTTTACCTCACCATAACAAGACCAGAAATCACATATGCAGTATCTACACTTAGTCAATTTTTACAACAACCAAGAAAACCCCATCTTGATGTTGTACTCTGTCTAGTTCGATATTTGAAAAGCGCCCCAGGTCAAGGATTATTTTTTCCTTCACGAGGAAGTCCAAAACTAATTAGCTACTGTGATGCGGATTGGGCCGGATGTCCGACTAATCGGCGGTCCGTGACAGGGTATTGTATATTTCTTGGAAATGCTCTCGTGTCCTGGAAAAGTAAAAAAGCAAGCCACAATATCGAGATCTTCAGCGGAAGCTGAATATAGATCCATGGCAGCTGTCACTTGCGAGCTCACTTGGTTGAGGTATCTTTTACAAGATTTGCGAATTGACCACCATGAACCTGTCAAGCTATTTTGCAACAATCAAGCAGCCTTGCATATTGCTACAAATCCAGTATATCATGAGAGAACGAAAAACATTGAGCTGGACTGCCACACCATATGAGAGAGAATTCAAATTGGAGAAATAGAGACAATTTATGTTCAGACAGGAAGACAAATTGCTGATATATTCACAAAGCCACTAGGACAAGTCCTTTTCCAATCACATCTCAGCAAGTTGGGAATTCACGATATTCATGCCCCAACTTGAGGGGGAGTGTTAAAAGGAAATCAATAATCTTGCACTCAAATCAAGCGGACACACAACTGTGATTAAGAGAAACAAATGGAAAGACGTGCGCTATTTATGGTTTAGATTGATTAAAGGAATTTTCTTGTAATATTCTTAAATTAGTTTATTACTCCTCTGTATAAAGGCTCTGTACAAAAGACTTAGTAACACATATACAAGATTTATCTCCATTTCATATTTCAACAATTGATTCCAGCAAGCAAAGAGCTATTGGAATTCCATGACGAAAAGATCTACCTGGAGGTATGCATTCAGGCACGTACGGCCTCAAGTTGTGATAAATCAGGGGAAAAGAAAATAAAGAGCAAGGGACAAACACAAAGATTGTAACCTGGTATGTAACATGTAATACCAAAAAATATAAAGCCTCCTAAACTGAAAATCTTGGATCAGAAATAATGCATTAAAATCAAAATTTTGTCAAAGCTAAATAATCACAAAAGTTAAGAGATCAAACTGGGTTGCAACTTTGCAACACAAAATGGATTCCATAATCATCAAGTTCCAATGAAACAATTTGAAATGAAACATGTGAATTCAAATCAAAACAAGAAATGTACTGCAAAGAACAACCTGCCAAGACGACTGTCAAACAACAGCTTAGATAGTTCATTACATTTCTCCACAGTTGGCCACTCCACAATGTTTTGTTTGTTCTGCTCCAACAATTGCTTGTAGTAGGCGGTTCCATTCTTGGCCATGAATGGTGACACTTAGCAAGCCTTGGCTTGCAATTGCTGTAACTTGGATGCCATTACCTACAAAAATAAATTCTACACAAAATAGTTTCAAGTAAAAAGTTAACAAGAAAACAGAAATGGTCACGTGAGAGTGTTTCAGACCCGACACAGATTGATACCAATGGTTGAAAGAACACCACACACCTCTTATGCACTTAAGTTCAGGGAAAAGATGAAACTAAAATTTTTTAACAAATGATGTAGTGACCCTGCATGGAATCACCTACTAACTGGCAACTAATAGCATGCATTAAACTTAATACAGCAAAATACTTAACAGAGTAAAAACGTGCGGAAACTTAACCATAATTTACATATCAGCTTAGTATAAAATGTCAAGCTTATTCATCAGTAGTGATACAACCATATCGAAATACTTAAAAGTAAACATTATACAGCTATATCGAATCCTGCTGTATAATTATCTCCTCAAGGTCTGCTCCCTAATCCTGTCTTGAACCACCAGCTCCGTCCATCCTGCGACCTGCCCCATAGAATAGGGTGTCCAAGATAGCAACTAGGACGTGAGCGCTAACGCCCAGTACATAGACATGAGTAAACATATGTATATAATGCATGCAACATGATGACTGGTAAAGGGTCATCTGAAAAGTCATGCTCAGAACCGGCGCCACATGAGTACTGCCACCGCACGGATCAACCTCTGGGTGCAACCACACTCGTCTAGTACACCAGAGTAGACAGACATAAATGCCCCCGCCGTCGCGGTACTCTCAGTGACAGACTATCGAGTATAGAGCTGAGCGGCTCTATAGTCAGGTATAACAAGGTATAGGCTCAACGTGTATATGCACATGACATATGAATATAGAAAGCGGTAAATCATATATCATGCCATATAATAATGCCAAATAAATGCAACATATAAACATGTATACTCGCTGACAATCTCAGTCAATGTGTACGTACCTCTAGGCTAGTTCAAGTATAGTAGGATCCTAGGTTCCAAGCCTATATTCAAAAGTTCACCGTATCACTACATAAATTCTATAAGCCTTAACTAAGCTAATAAGTACTCCCAAAACTTAAATAGATTCCCGGACCATACCTTCGTCCGTAGATAGCCCTTTGGAGACGCTAGTCCTGGATGACTATAAACACAACTTGGTTATTCCAGAACCTCTATTATAACCGATAGGGCCCTCAAGTGTATATCTCACACTATATAACTGAAGAAGGAAACTCAAAATTCGTATTTAGAAATGAATCTAGGAAGCCCTATTTATAGGCAAAATTTTTGGCCAGGATCGGAACCACCGATCTCGGGATCGGAGCTTCCGATCCAGCTCACGCCTTGCATGAATGACACGTCGGGATCGGAACGTCTGATCCGACGATCGGAGCTTCCGATCTCGCCTCCGATCAACACTTGTCAAAACTCGTGGCTGAGTCATCGGGTAAAGCTGGTACTCAGAGATCGGAACGTCCGTTCCAGGATCGGAGCTTCCGATCTCGGTGCTTCCGCTGAGCTTCCGAAGTGGTTGGGATCGGAGCTTCCGATCCGGCCCAAAGTCAAAAGCCCAAATTCTCTTCCGAAGTCCAATAACACTCCGAAATTGATTAATTACCAACCCTTAATCATGTTTAACATATTATTATCTTAAAATGAGTTATGGGTTACTACATTCTCCCCACCTTTAGATATTTCGTCCGCGAAATAAGATCTAAAGACAAATCAAGATAACAATATGAAATATCAAACCACGTTTTATTACAATAACTGTAATTACAACTACATGGTAATAAAAAATACAAAGCAAACAACTCAGGATATTCTGCTTGCATATGACTCTCAGTTTCCCAAGTTGCTTCTTCAACGCCTCGGCGCTGCCACTGTACCATCACAAGTGGTATAGTCTTGTTCCGAAGAACTTTCTCCTTTCTGTTTAAGATACGGATTGGTCGTTCAACAAAAGACAGATCTGGCTCTAGCTGAATATCAGTAGACTGAATCACATGAGATTCATCAGCTATATACTGTCGAAGTAACGACACATGAAAAACATTATGTATACTGGAAAGATTTGGCGGTAAAGCCAAACGATATGCAACATCTCCGATCTTCTCCAGTATCTGGAAAGGTCCAATAAAACGAGGAGACAACTTGCCTTTCATGCCGAATCTCATCACCTTCCTGAAAGGTGATACTCGTAGAAACACATATTCACCAGGCTCAAACTGAAGTGGTCTGCGACGAATATTAGCATAATTGGCTTGTCTATCTTGAGCAACTTTAATCCTATGCTTGATCAAATCTACCTTGTCTACAATCTGCTGCACCAATTCAGGACCCTCGACTTGTCGTTCCCCGACTTCATCCCAGAATAATGGAGTACGACATCGTCGACCATACAATGCCTCGAAAGGTGTCATATCAATAATACGATGATAACTGTTATTGTAGGCAAATTCGATCAAAGGTAACTGATCCTGCCAAGATAAGCCAAAATCCATGACAGAAGAACGTAGCATATCCTCCAATGTACGAATCGTCCGCTCTGACTGTCCGTCAGTCTCCGGATGATATGCAGTGCTCAAACTCAGAGTGGTACCCAACCCCTCCTGAAAACTACCCCAGAAACGTGAGGTAAATCGTGGGTCTCTATCACTGACTATGCTTACTGGAATCCCATGTAATCGCACTATCTCCTGGACATATAAGCGTGTCATGCGCTCATAAGAATACTCCCGGTTGTAAGGAATAAAGTGTGCTGATTTCGTCAAACGGTCAACAACGACCCAGATAGCATCACACTGACGTGAAGTCATAGGTAAGTGGGTAACAAAATCCATAGTTACGTGCTCCCACTTCCATTCGGGAATCTCAAGATTCTGCACCTGGTTGTCAATGTTCAGCCTTGACCTGTTGACAAACCAAACATCTCAAAACAAATTGATACACAATCCTCTTCATCCCTTTTCACCAGAATCTAGTTCGCAAGTCCTTATACATTTTCATGCTTCTAAGATGAACTGATAATCGACTCCTGTGAGCTTGAGATAGAATATCGTTCCTGAGCTCCGCAACATTAGATACAACCACTCGATTAGATAAACACAATAAACCATCTGCCTGAAAATAAAATCCAGATGTATTAACTCCATTGGCTAAACGTGCCAAACGCTGAGTCTTAACATCAGATATCTGAGCATCTCTGATCTGAGAATACAATGCTGGCTCAGACAAAATAGTATACAATCGAATCCCATTTCTCCCTTTCTTGTGCTTGAGCGTAAAACTCAATGAACAACACTCTTTGTTGGAGAACGGTGATCAGATCAATCAGAATTGATACCCGGTGCAGCGGAAGTTTAAATTTTTTTATATGGAACGATTCCATAATGGGTATCAAAACTTTACGATTAAATTGTGCGTGTAAAAATTAAATAACAATTATAAATTTTTACCTCCAATCTCTAATCGAGATTATGGACACCAACAGATTACTCTGCTCTTGTTGTATATCCCAGGAACTGATGGACGAACTGTTCTTCAATCAGGTCCACGAACAGAGATTTAATCCCTCTGATAGATTGCACTAGAAAATCTATCAGAAGTTTCTACGAAGAGAATTAACGAATTTGATCCGTTAAACCAGACTGCAAATTCAAAATTCACAGGCTGGATTTTCCCGACAGAGAGGGAAGGGGGCGGCGGCCACTGTTAAGAAAAACCAGGGTTTTCGAAAAATATTTTGTGACCTCTGTTGTGTAATTTCTGTACTGCAATAACTTATTTATAATGTGGGCTGCTAACAGCTTAGGGCTCATTAGTCATAAGTTCAAGCCTGACAAGCAAAGCCCGCATGTTCAGAAATTAATATAAAATTCATCGTGGCTCAGATTGATAAACCAATTTCACCAATGTGCACAGAAACCATTTCTGCATCTTTTAAAGTCAAGATAAATTTTCTGAATCCGAATTCAGTGATTTTCAAAAATGCCCATCCCTATGTCACTTTAGGAAATCTTACTCCTCTACTCTTAAATAAGAAGTCCCACTTCTTTGTTCATTAAATTTAACTCTTTAAATTTAACTATCTCAACGGGGATTAAAAATCCATTACTCTGTGTGACCCTCAATGGTTCAGGGATACAGCTAGCCGTGGGCTCACAATTCCTTGTGACTCGGAACAACAATTTCCGACTTGCCCATTGAATCATGGTATGAGCGCCTAGCAACATCGCCCCATGATTCCCTAGGTATCAGTGATAGTGCCTGCAAGAACCAATAGATTTTGGTTAGCATACAGTACGGTCCCTTCATCCATATATCCCGATCGAATCAACAACCATTGGTAAATCGAGATTCGTTCGAGATTCGATAACTATGCAATACATCTTGAAGATCAAATAGTGACATCGCATGTGCTACTAAGAAACCATTTCTTAAAACATATCATGTACTCTGGCCAGAGATTCGTCACACTAATATCTCCTCAGATTGCATAGGATATCCACACTCGCAAGTATGTGGTGAATCCTTGACAACAAAGCATCGACTCCTATATGTGTTGTAACTGTACCCAATCCCGACACCTGATGACCCCAATAGAGTCGGTAAACGAGTCAAAGTACAGTACTAGCATATAGAGTCTCAATGATGTTTCAAGTAGTAAGGACTAATGGTGTACAACCAAAACCGCGGACTTTATCCACTCGATAAGTGATAACCACTTGAAAAGTCCGGATAGGGTAGTTCGATCATTCATCGTATGAATATCCATTTGCATGCTTTGAACATATCTATGTTCCATACCAATGAAACGTGGTACTCGGCATCGCAAATGCTAGTCTCAATCTCGAGCGATCCTTATCCTTATTAACGGACGGCTCAATCGACTAGGAACCATTTAGAATATACAGTGACTATAAGATGTGTTTTATGATAGACATCCCCATGTACTACCACATCTTACATACACTATAGTATATTCAAGGTCTTTATCAAAACAACAATAGTATATCACAATATAACAATATGAAGAAAGATAAAGTCATTGCCATTAATAAAAGTGTAAATTATATTAAACAAAAGATTGTTTATACAAAGAGTCATCAAAGCCCTTAGCCACAAGTTGGCTCACCGGGCACCCACTCTTTCACTCTTGAATCATATGAGATACTTCACTAGTCTGAAGTGCAGAAAGTCTCACCTGCCGACTCAAGTCATCAGCAGTAAGATTAACAGAACCTGGATGATATTTGATTTCACAATCATAATCCTTCAGAAGATCCATCCAGCGTCTCTATCGCATATTCAACTCCGCCTGAGTGAACAAATACTTCAAACTCTTGTGATCCGTGAATATCTCAAATTTCTCGCCATAAAGATAATGCCTCCAGATCTTGAGTGCAAATACAATGGCGGCTAACTCGAGATCATGTACTGGATAATTACTCTCATGCGTCTTCAATTGTCGAGAAGCATAGGCAATAACATGTCCATGCTGTGTCAGAACACATCCTAACCCCTGACCAGAGGCAGCAGTATAGACAACAAAACCTCCTGATCCAGAAGGTAGAGCTAGCACAGGTGCAGTAGTAAGACATCCACGCAGCTCGTGAATTGACTCCTCACAATCCGAGGACCATATGAAGGCAACATCTTTCCGTGTAAGCTGTGTCAAAGGTCTGGCCAACTGTGCAAAATTCTCGATGAACCGACGGTAATATCCAGCTAGACCCAAGACACTACGAATCTCAGCAACCGTCGTCGGACGAGACCAGTTCAGCACTGCCTTTATCTTACTAGGATCATCAGATATCCCTTCATTAGAAATCACATGACCGAGAAACACTACCCGATCAAGCCAGAATTCATACTTACTCAATTTTGCATACAGCTGCTTATCTCGTAACGTCTGTAAAACAATCCTCAAATGCTGTGCATGCTCATCCTTGTCATGAGAATAGACAAGAATATCATCAATGAAGACGATGACAAATCTATCCAGATATTCTCGAAATACCTGATTCATCAGATTCATAAAGACTGCCGGTGCATTCGTCAAACCGAATGACATCACCAGAAATTCATAATGCCCGTATCTGGTCCTAAAAGCAGTCGTAGATATATCTGAGTTTCGTACCCGCATCTGGTGGTATCCAGATCTCAGATCTATCTTGGAGTAATTAGAAGTACCCTGTAATTGATCAAACAGATCATCAATCCGCGGCAAAGGATACTTATTCTTGATGGTGACATGATTCAACTGCCTGTAATCAATACACAATCGCATCGATCCATCTTTTTTCTTGACAAACAAAACAGGTGCTCCCCACGGAGAAACACTCGAACGAATATATCCCTTATTAAGCAGATCCTGTAACTGCTGTTTCAATTCCCTCATCTCTGATGGTGCTAGACGATAAGGCGCTCGGGATATAGGCATAGTTCCTGGTACTAAATCAATACCAAATTCAACCTCTCGCACCGAAGGAAAACCAGGAATCTCATCAGGGAATACATCAGGAAACTCACTGACTATCGATAGCTGATCAATACCCGGACTACTCATGGAAATATCAACTGCATAGATAAGGTAGCCCTCCCCACCTGACTCCAAGACATGACATGCCTTCAGAGCCAAAACAAGTGGCATCGGAGGTCGCGCACCCTCACCATAAAAATACCAGCTATCACCCTCAACAGGATGAAACTGTACCAGACGCTGATAACAATCCAAAGTAGCATGATACAAAGTCAGCATATCTATTCCCAAAATACAGTCAAAATCTGCCATCGCTAATATCATCAAATTAGCCGATAACGTATTACCCTCAAACTCTAGAAGGCAACCCATCACTAGATGCTTAGTTACTATCTCCTGCTCCAGCGGAGTAGATACAACTAAATCCATATCTAATGATACATAAGGTAATATATGTCTCTTAACAAAGCGACTAGAAATAAAGGAATGCGATGCTCCAGTATCAATTAAAACAAGTGCAGGAATACCACATAACAAAAAGGTACCTGCCAACATGCGATCGCTTCCCTCAGTAGCCTGTTCTTGAGACAGAGCAAATACCTGCCCTTGAGTCTGGGGACGGTAACCAGAAAAACTCTGTGGTGCTGGCTGCTGTCGTGGAAAAGTAGAAGCTTGAGATCCAACCTGTGATCCCGATCCACTAGCAGAACCCATGCGCTGAGGACAATCTCTCCGCAGATGTCCCTGCTGACCGCAAATATAACAAGCGCCAGTAGCTCTCCGACATGAAGCTGCAGGATGCTTCCCTCCATAGTGACTACAAAACTCCTCCTTCTTCTTCTTCTTCCCAAAACGGAACATACCTCGTGAACCATGAGATCCAGATAAAGTAGTAGGAGTAGAAGAAGACGTAGGTCCAGATTGCACAAAAGATTGAGCTCTAGGCTCAAATGATCCACTAAGTTGTGCTGGCATCAACAACTGAGCACGCCGGTTGCTGGTCTCCACAAGACGGCAACGGTTCACCAAAGTCTCATAAGATACTGGGTCATCACAGACAACAACCTGTGAGTAGATATCTTGGTTCAGACCTTGTAGAAAGAGATCATACTTCGATGCATCACTCTCATTAATATGAGGACTAAAAGGTAGCAGATCAAGAAATCGTTGCTGATATTGATCAATAGTCATTGATCCTTGCCTCAGAGTAAGCAACTCCATCGATCGTGCTTGGCGAACAGCTGGAGGAAAATACAGTTTCTGAAACTGCTGACAGAAATCTCCCCAAGTCACCTGTCCTCTCTCAGTACGTGCCTGAGCAGCTTTGGCATCCCACCAAAAACGTGCTCGATCCTCTAGAACAAATTCTAGAACTTCCAATTTCTGATCCTCAGTACAATTGAAAGCACGAAAAGTACTCTCGAGTTTAGACATCCAACTTCTTGCTTTTTCAGGATTCTCGCCTCCCACCAAAGGTTTCGGTCCTACTTGCATGAATTTATTGATAGAGTAGCGACGTCTACCCTCATGATGACGATATTGATCATCATGATGGCGGTGATGACGATG
The DNA here is from genome assembly GCF_033568475.1 of Henckelia pumila. Taxonomy (NCBI): domain Eukaryota; kingdom Viridiplantae; phylum Streptophyta; class Magnoliopsida; order Lamiales; family Gesneriaceae; genus Henckelia; species Henckelia pumila. The sequence continues at coordinate 128,690,691 of NC_133123.1, read as the reverse complement.
ATGATGACCACCTCCCTGGCCAACACTACCGTGACTCTCGTCAGCCATATCCTGAAAAGAATTGCACATTAAAATCCCAAATGAGCAAGAATTACTCAAAACTAATTCTAAATCCCAAGTACTAATCCCAAAATCTAAGCATGCTCTGATACCAAAAATGTAGTGACCCTGCATGGAATCACTTACTAACTGGAAACTAATAGCATGCATTAAACTTAATACAGCAAAATACTTAACAGAGTAAAAACGTGCGGAAACATAACCATAATTTACATATCAGCTTAGTATAAAATGTCAAGCTTATTCATCAGTAGTGATACAACCATATCGAAATACTTAAAATTAAACATTATACAGCTATATCGAATCCTGCTGTATAATTATCTCCTCAAGGCCTGCTCCCTAATCCTGCCTTGAACCACCAGCTCCGTCCATCCTGCGACCTGCCCCATAGAATAGGGTGTCCAAGATGACAACTAGGACGTGAGCGCTAACGCCCAGTACATAGACATGAGTAAACATATGTATATAATGCATGCAACATGATGACTGGTAAAGGGTCATATGAAAAGTCATGCTCAGAACCGGCGCCACATGAGTGCTGCCACCGCACGGATCAACCTCTAGGTGCAACCACACTCGTCTAGTACACCAGAGTAGACAAACATAAATTCCCCCGCCATTGCGTTACTCTCAATGACAGACTATCAAGTATAGAGCTGAGCGGCTCTATAGTCAGGTATAACAAGGTATAGTGTGAGACCTCGATTCTAATCATCTAATCTCGACAAAGAAAACATAAAATTAATCCAGCACAATTGGCGACGCAAAATCGGACATTTGGCGATGCAAAATCACGTCGCGAAACAACAAATTTTTTTTTTTTATATAAAATCGAGCTTCATGCGCGGGCGCGCCTCTTGGTGGCGCGGGCGCGCCGAAATTTCGCAAAATGCGAAATTCCAAGCCCAGGGGAGGCGCGGGCGCTCCTCAAGTCGCGCGGGCGCGCTGCCCCTTCGACTTGCACTGAAAAATACTCCCAAAAAGCAAAACTAAAGCTTGGGAAAGTGCAAAACCATAAATCAACTTAATCATAAGCATGCATTGATACACCAAACTGTCAAAATACAATACATGAAGTTCTAGAGTTGTACAATAATCAATCTAGTAGAACATGCATCACTTCTAAGTTCCATAACCGATACAAAACGAGTTCGAATACAATCTACGTTCGATTACATATTCGACTTCTAAAACAACAAGGCCTCACGTCTATCATCTCAACCACCTAGCCATGCTGCCTCTGACTCGGTCCTGCCCCACCTGTTGCCAAGTACACATACACCAAAGACAACAGCCGGATAATCCGGTGAGAATATAATTCCCAGTAAAAGAGACAAACATGCATATCATAAAAACATCTCAAACGAAATGCATCAACTTCCAGATATTCAATTAACAACCATGCAATTCCGAAAGCATATATAAACTCAATTCAGATGCATAAATGCAATGCATGTCTTTAAATCTGGGATTATCAAGTCGGATAATCAAAAGAGTTGCTGCTTTTTCTTTTGGGATCCCGAGGACGAGGTCACGTAAACAACTCACCGACTCTCCCGATCGAGGTGGTGCTACGTATCTCCATCCTCTAGACTTTGGTGCGACTATAAGGAGTATGCTAGCACTAGGTGAAACGGCTACACCCAGGCCACTCACAATATAATCCCCAAAACGTCTATCATAAAAGGGTCGTCCTGCCCGCTGTCAAATCAAGGATTCTGGCTCAAGATGAATGCAATGCAAAACATAACTCAATCAACTAAATTCAAGAGCAATAACATGCAAGTATGTGATTCTTCGGAACACTCGAATCAAGTGGGATTCGAGTCACACGTTCCATTCCAGTCTAAGTCATCTTATACCTCTTTTCAACAACGTCGATGCTCCAAACCTGGAAACAACAACGATTCCTCAATTCAAGATTCAATCAAACTTCCTAATCGATAATAAGAGAATCGATACTATATCGGCTCCAATCTCCAAGTTGCACAAAGCTGCAATCTCGCAACTCCACTGGCCTCAAATCAATCTGTGCAAAAAGTAATAAGGCTCGAGATTAACATACAACTCAATGGAAGGCTTGGCTCAAACAATTCGAACTGATAGACAATCCAAAAATCAAACCGGCGGCATAACGGCTATAATCTGATCAAACCGGAAATGCAGACAGCATAATATCAATCCAATAGACTCAAATCAATCAACATTCAAACATTCAAACTCAAATCCAACACATATCCAAACTCACATTTTCGAAAATCCCTTCAAAAATTCATAACAATTCCGAACGACGCTCTATTTCAAAATCGACAGAGAATAAACGATCAGAACTCTGCCAAGATCAACATACTCGAATCTCAAACGATTCTAACGACATCCCAAAACTAGAACGTATCTGATCGGAGAAATACTTACGGTAGAACGAAGCTCTCGCAGCCGTGATCGCTAATCTGCCTTCAGAAATAAATTCCAACAGACGGATCGAGCTCGGACTGAAATCCAAAAGCTTGAAAAGCTTTTCTCACGCCTTCAATGGAGGAATCGGTTGGGAGAGAAGAGGGTGGAGTGAAGGAGGAGTCAAAACAAGGTATAAATATCTAATTAAGTCCATATTTGCGTTTTAGTCCCTGAAAAATCCGAAATTTGCAAAAAGAACCCTGATCAAAATCAAGTCGGCTCTTGAACTCTGGAATCTCCGATTATCTCAAATAAAGTCGATTAAGATAAAATCGGGGCGTTACAATTCTCCCCCTCTACGAAAAGATTTCGTCCTCGAAATCAAACACGGTTCCAACATGAACTGTGTCTCACAACTTACTCTTTCAAGTCTGTCAATCAAAAGTCGACTCATTCTCATCACAAATCCTCCTAAGCTCAGTTACAATCGAATCATCTCTGGTTCCAACTCAAGGCATAACATCTAAAGTTTTACTCGTCTAATCTGGCTGTCCGTTGTTCTGAGGATATCGAACTGAAAGAGTTGCAATCAGACAACCATAAACAGATAGTAGATAAAATAAAAACATCTCAAAACATCAGCTGCTGCAATCAAATCCTCAGAAAGATTTGTAGTCAGAAATCTCATACAATCTAATCCTCTTCTCTGTCTCCAAATCAGTTCCGTCTGCGAAAAACAATTACTCCAACTCTTAAGATTAGAACAGATCACGCGAATTTCCTCATAATAAAAAAGAAAACAAATCTTCTAATCAATAAGATCGTTGCGAGCTCAAAGTCCAGATTCAGACATTGAGTCTCGAGCGTCTTCAACTGTCTCGACGTCTAGACTATAGCGCAATTCCACTTAATAAGAATACATCCCCAAAATCTCGATAAGAAAAAATCGCTGATCGGCATAAATTCCATCATCAAATCATACAATCGAAGAAGACCATTCGATCCAAAAGAATTCAGACATAGAAGAAAAACATACAACTGCTCGGCACAAACATCTGCTATACGATTCTCAAAAGCTCTGAAAGATCAGTACAATTCTCATTCCAAAAAGATAAGAAATCAACGATAAGAATTCCTAGTCTCAACTAATTCTTCTAAAAGATCCAGTTAACAGAAGTTAACAACACTACTGGAGCATTCATCAATTCGAACGATTCAACAATTTAAAAGAGGCACGTTAAACATATACAGATTCTTCAATAAAAAGGCAAGAGATTTGCCAGTATCTAACAGTCCAATAAGAATAGGAAACTCAATATCGAACGTTACCTGATCTATCATTATCGGGTGCAGCCTGAGTCTGCGGATCCTCAGACAGAGCAAAAACTTGTGCCTGCTGTCTGGGAGGCTGGCTTGCATACTGATTACCTTCCTGCACATTCTGTTTCTGAGGTTGGAAAGAGTGGACAGTAGGTGCTTGCTGCTGAGGTTGAGCTGTCTGTCTCGGGAAAATTCCACTCTGAGCTTGCTGAGGAACACGCTGAGGACACGTTCTCGCAAAATGCCCCGCCTGGTTACAAATATGACAGATTCCAAAAATACCTCTACACTGATCACTGGAGTGACGACCTCCGCAGTTGGCACAAGACATGCCTGACTGTCCCGAACTCTGTCCCGATCCATACTGCCTCGAACCACTAGAGCTCGAAGAACTGGTTCCGTGCTTCTTAAACTGCTTTCCTTTCGGATGATAGTAATCCTTCCTATTGCCTCCACTACTACCACCTTCATAACTCGATGGTTGATTCTGAAATTGAAAGGACTGGTTCTGGTAATACGATGGTTGGTTCTGATATTGGTAAGGTTGTGCCTGAAACTGTCCTTGCTGTTGCTGCGGCACAAACTGACCTCCTCTCTGTCTCCACAAACCTGCTTCAGCTCCTTTTGCGTGATTCATGGCATCCGCAAAATTATCTGGCCTAGCAGTGTTTACCAGCGTGAAGATGTCAGGGTTCAAGCCATTAATGAAATGGTCGGCTTTAGCTTCCTCATCACCGGCAATAAGTGGTGCAAAACGCAACAGACTATCAAACTTGGCTACGTACTCCTCAATATTCAAATTCCCCTACTTCAAATTGGCAAACTCTGCTCCCTTGTCCTTTCGGTACGACACTGGGAAAAACCTCTTATAGAATTTAGACTTAAACAGATTCCAGTTAATAGTTGTACCTCGGTTCTCAATGGATCTCTTCGTCATGATCCACCAGTTCTTAGCCACACCACGTAGCTGATGAATGACCAACCTGGTTCTGCGGTCATCAGAATAGTCAAGGGAATCGAACAACTGATCTACATCGTCCAACCAACTCTCACAATCAACTGGATTTTCTGTACCCAATAACAAGGGAGGATTAAACGACTGAAACCTCTTCAGCAAGGTTTCCATCGGCGTCGCTGTAGCATCAAACTGATCAACCTCGGTACTAGCTTGCTCAGTCGCAGGAGTAAATAGCGGTGGGTTCCTATTAATAACTCGTCGAGGACCCATCTGATAATCAAAGGTTAGGACACAGGATATCTCAATCGCTGCAATCGGTGCCCTTGCAACCTCTCAGAATTCCGGATACAGGTGAAATACAGTTCATATCTCAAATAATTCATGCTTTATAATTCAAATCACAAAATCAAGTAACTCAAATAATTCTCAACAATAAAGCATGCTCGCATGGTATTTAAATAAATAAATTTAAATAACTCAATCACATGCGAGAATCAATTCATGCGGACTCGATCTACCCCGCTCACTTCTAAATTCAGTCCAAGAATCTTATCGCTCTGATACCACTTAATGTGAGACCTCGATTCTAATAATCTAATCTCGACAAAGAAAACATAAAATTAATCCAGCACAATTGGCGACGCAAAATCGGACATTTGGCGACGCAAAATCACGTCGCGAAACAACAAATTTTTTTTCTTCTTTTTTTTATAAAATCGAGCTTCAGGCGCGGGCGCGCCGGAATTTCGCAAAATGCGAAATTCCAAGCCCAGGGGAGGCGCGGGCGCTCCTCAAGTCACGCGGGCGCGCTGCCCCTTCGACCTGCACTGAAAAATACTCCCAAAAAGCAAAACTAAAGCTTGGGAAAGTGCAAAACCATAAATCAACTTAATCATAAGCATGCATTGATACACCAAACTGTCAAAATACAATACATGAAGTTCTAGAGTTGTACAATAATCAATCTAGTAGAACATGCATCACTTCTAAGTTCCATAACCGATACAAAACGAGTTCGAATACAATCTACGTTCGATTACATATTCGACTTCTAAAACAACAACGCCTCACGTCTATCATCTCAACCACCTAGCCATGCTGCCTCTGACTCGGTCCTGCCCCACCTGTTGCCAAGTACACATACAAACAAAGACAACAGCCGGATAATCCGGTGAGAATATAATTCCCAGTAAAAGAGACAAACATGCATATCATAAAAACATCTCAAACGAAATGCATCAACTTCCAGATATTCAATTAACAACCATGCAATTCCGAAAGCATATATAAACTCAATTCAGATGCATAAATGCAATGCATGTCTTTAAATCTGGGATTATCAAGTCGGATAATCAAAAGAGTTGCTGCTTTTGCTTTTGGGATCCCGAGGACGAGGTCACGTAAACAACTCACCGACTCTCCCGATCGAGGTGGTGCTACGTATCTCCATCCTCTAGACTTTGGTGCGACTATAAGGAGTATGCTAGCACTAGGTGAAACGGCTACACCCAGGCCACTCACAATATAATCCCCAAAACGTCTATCATAAAAGGGTCGTCCTGCCCGCTGTCAAATCAAGGATTCTGGCTCAAGATGAATGCAATGAAAAACATAACTCAATCAACTAAATTCAAGAGCAATAACATGCAAGTATGTGATTCTTCGGAACACTCGAATCAAGTGGGATTCGAGTCACACGTTCCATTCCAGTCTAAGTCATCTTATACCTCTTTTCAACAACGTCGATGCTCCAAACCTGGAAACAACAACGATTCCTCAATTCAAGATTCAATCAAACTTCCTAATCAATAATAAGAGAATCGATACTATACCGGCTCCAATCTCCAAGTTGCACAAAGCTGCAATCTCGCAACTCCACTGGCCTCAAATCAATCTGTGCAAAAAGTAATAAGGCTCAAGATTAACATACAACTCAATCGAAGGCTTGGCTCAAACAATTCGAACTGATAGACAATCCAAAACTCAAACCGGCGGCATAACGGCTATAATCTGATCAAATCGGAAATGCAAACAGCATAATATCAATCCAATAGACTCAAATCAATCAACATTCAAACATTCAAACTCAAATCCAACACATATCCAAACTCACATTTTCGAAAATCCCTTCAAAAATTCATAACAATTCCGAACGACGCTCTATTTCAAAACCGACAGAGAATAAACGATCAGAACTCTTCCAAGATCAACATACTCGAATCTCAAACGATTTTAATGACATCCCAAAACTAGAACGTATCTGATTGGAGAAATACTTACGGTAGAACGAAGCTCTCGCAGCCGTGATCGCTAATCTGCCTTCAGAAATAAATTCCAACGGACGGATCGAGCTCGGACTGAAATCCAAAAGCTTGAAAAGCTTTTCTCACGCCTTCAATGGAGGAATCGGTTGGGAGAGAAGAGGGTGGAGTGAAGGAGGAGTCAAAACAAGGTATAAATATCTAATTAAGTCCATATTTGCATTTTAGTCCCTGAAAAATCCAAAATTTGCAAAAAGAGCCCTGATCAAAATCAAGTCGGCTCTTGAACTCTAGAATCTCCGATTATCTCAAATAAAGTCGATTAAGATAAAATCGGGGTGTTACATATAGGCTCAACGTGTATATGCACATGACATATGAATATAGAAAGCGGTAAATCATATATCATGCCATATAATAATGCCAAATAAATGCAACATATAAACATGTATACTCGCTGACAATCTCAGTCAATGTGTACGTACCTCTAGGCTAGTTCAAGTATAGTAGGATCCTAGGTTCCAAGCCTATATTCAAAAGTTCATCGTATCACTACATAAATTCTATAAGTCTTAACTAAGCTAATAAGTACTACCAAAATTTAAATAGATTTCCGGACCATACCTTCGTCCGTAGATAGCCCTTTGGAGACGCTAGTCCTGGATGACTATAACCACAACTTGGTTATTCCAGAACCTCTATTATAACCAATAGGGCCCTCAAGTGTATATCTCACACTATATAACTGAAAAAGAAAACTCGGAATTCGTATTTAGAAATGAATCTAGGAAGCCTATTTATAGGCAAAATTTCCGGCCAGGATCGGAACCACCGATCTCGGGATCGGAGCTTCCGATCCAGCTCACGCCTTGCATGCATGACACACCGGGATCGGAACGTCCGATCCGACGATCGGAGCTTCCGATCTCGCCTCCGATCAACACTTGTCAAAACTCGTGGCTGAGTCATCGGGTAAAGCTGGCAGTCGGAGATCGGAACGTCCGTTCCAGGATCGAAGCTTCCGATCTCGGTGCTTCCGCTGAGCTTCCGATGTGGCTGGGATCGGAGCTTCCGATCTGGGTTCGGAGCTTCCGATCCGGCCCAAAGTCAAAAGCCCAAATTCTCTTCCGAAGTCCAATAACACTCCGAAATTGATTAATTACCAACCCTTAATCATGTTTAACATATTATTATCTTAAAATGAGTTCTGGGTTACTACAGATGACCAGCCATTTTACTTCAAAACAGATTCATGTTCACCGAACCAATGTACAATGCACAGTTAGGTTCATGATTTTAAATCATTTCAGTGTGGGAGTAAAATTAGAAAAATATTGTTGACTGTAAATGAAATAATCAAGAGGAAGAATATATAGAATTGTTGTCTGAAGCAAAATTTTCACATTCAATCAGGACACAACTAACGAACATATTGGAGTCTATGGACCCTGCTTTGCACAGAAAAGCTATAAATGGGGGGTTTGGTTCAGTAAACAAGTGATACAAGTCCACTAACAATCTCTACATCATTTCCATTGTCAAGCTACTCTTTAAAGGTAATAGTGTTTCATTCTCTCAGGCTCCACAAATGTTTCAATCTTTGAGTGCCAATACTGTAAATATCATTTCAAAATAAGAAATAAGAACAACGAAAAAAGAACAAAGCACCAAATAAACGATCAGTAAAAAGAATCACGGACCCACAGATATCAATTTTTATCGCCTGGAAGTCCAACCTTTTTACTTCTCTCCCTTGGCTCTAATAGAGAATCTTTCTTCCCTATCTAAATGAATTTGATATAGCATCTCAGCCCAGAGGTCTTTGAAATGCATATGAAATCCTCCCTGAAATAAATCTCTAATTTCAATAAACAACTCTGCGGGATTTTCATTCCACAAATTTCTTAATTTAGTACAACTGTCAATTACTCTTCCTGTCCAACTCATTTTGCTTAATAAAGTGTTAAGGCCCCAAGCTTCTGTTTTCAAAATGCTTGAAGGTGAGATGGTTAAGTGTTTACGGACAGCTTTTAGGCATGGCAAAACCTGCCCTTCGAGTAAAGAACCACTCGATTAAAATTGTCACTGATGGGCAAACTATGCAGAGGAAGCTGCCACGAATGGGGACCAAAGGAAGGAGTCACCCAAGAGAAAACTTGATCAGCTATTGGGTCATAGATTAGAAAGAAATGAGGAGAAACTATACAGTGGTCAAGCATACTTAAGAAGCCAATTTTACTTCACGCTTCACGCTTGTGGCACCATGAATATATGGTCGTTTAGTATACATTAACTCATTGTAAACCAAAAATTGATGGGGAGATTTAGATACTGATGGCCAACGATAGAGGAAAACTGTTTCATGCAAGCTTGATACCTAACCGATCTAACTTTTCTCTCTCCATATGACACAACAGAAGCTGCTTTAATGTGCCTAGCAACCCTATCAGCCCAACCAGCACAAATAGCCTCAGCCAAGATCTCCTCTTCATTTAGCAAAAGATGATGCTTATCTGTGGAAATCTTCCAAGAAAACATTCCACATCCTTGATGTTGTGGATTATACCGAAGCGAACATGACGATAATAGAAATTGCGGAATAAAATAATCTTCAAGAACACCAAAGATTTACGTGGTTCACCCAATATAGGCTACGTCCACGGAGCTGCTGCAAATCTTTATTACCGGAGAAATATTACAAGTGTATACAAAACACTATATCTCTCCATACCCAAGCCTCGAGTATTACCGAGAAAATATTTCTCTAACTCACACAAGAGATCACCGAAAAAAGAACAACTCTTTTTTTCTACTCTTTATTTTCTTCTCTACTGTCAGTACAAAAGAGAAGAATGTGATACAATAACTGAAATAAGGGAGCTCTATTTATAGTAGATCCTTCATTCTTCTTTCTTCAAACATTCGATGTGGGATTCTTTAACGGGCATCACCCTTAACAATTCTCCCACTTGAAGACTTGATTTCAATCATGGCTTCACACAGTCAATGCAGCAACTCATCCCTCCTTGCTTATACTTGCAATCCAACTGAAGTCGAACACAACTTCAGTTTGTCAGTGGTCACCGCCTTTGTGAACATATCAGCTGGATTTTTACTTCCAGAAATCTTCTCAAGCATCAAGATTCCATCTTCCAAAACTGATCTGATAAAATGGTACCGAACCTGTATATGCTTCGTCCTAGCATGATAAACAGGATTCTTTGCCAAATGAATAGCACTCTGACTGTCACAGTGTAATGTGCTATCCTCAAGCTTCTGACCCAACTCTTCAAAGAATGATCTCAACCAAATCATCTCTTTGCTCGCTTCCATGACTGCAATGTACTCAGCTTCAGTAGTCGAAAGTTCAACAATCTTTTGCAACTTGGACACCCAACTTACTGCCGTACCACCCAATGTGACATATCCAGTAGTACTCTTTCTGCCATCTAAGTCACCACCCATGTCGGCATCGACATATCCTTGTAAGTCTTGATTAGTCCTCCTGAAGCATAGAGATAAACCAGTAGTACCTTTCAAGTATCTGAGAATCCACTTCACTGCTTCCCAGTGTTGTTTCCCGGATTGCTCATAAACCTGCTCACAACTCCCACTGCATGTGCTATGTCTGGTCTGGTGCACACCATTGCATACATGAGGCTTTTGACAGTAGAGGCATAAGGAATCTTATTCATATAAGCATGCTCCTGCTCCGTCGATGGTGATTGGACTTTGGTTAGTTTGAAATGACTAGCCAAAGGAGTACTAACTGGTTTAGCTTCATCCATGTTGAATCTGCTAAGCACCTTTTTCACGTACTCTGCCTGAGATAACTTCAAGACTCCGTTCACCTGATCTCTTGAGATCCTCATTCCAAGGATTTGCTTTGCAGTACCCAAATCCTTCATTGCAAATTCTTTTGATAATTCTCTCTTGAGTTTATCAATCTCCACCAGACACGATCCTGCTATCAACATGTCATCCACATATAGCAGTAGAATGATATAAGAACCATTAATCTTCTTCATATAACAACAGTGATCCGCCTGACACCTCAAGAAACCGTTGTTATTCATGAATCCATCAAAATTCTTGTACCACTATCTTTGAGCTTGTTTGAGACCGTACAAGCTCTTCTGAAGTTTGCATACCATTTTCTCCTTCCCTCGTACTTCAAATCCCTGTGGCTGCTTCATATAAATTTCTTCATCCAAGTCACCATGAAGAAACGCCGTCTTTACATCCAACTGCTTCAGATGTAAGTCTTCCTTAGCCACTAGTCCAAGTATAGTTCTGATAGTGGTTAACTTCACCACTGGAGAGAAAATCTCGGTATAATCAACGCCTTCCCGCTGTTGAAAACCTTTCACAACAAGTCTCGCCTTGTACCCCTTGCTACCGTCAACTTCTTCTTTGATCCGGTACACCCACTTGTTGTGTAATGCCTTTTTGTCTTTCGAAAGTTCTGTTAACTCCCAAGTCTGATTGGATGATAGTGAATCCATCTCGTCTTTCATGGCTAACTCCCACTTGATTGAATCATCATTTTGCATCGCTTCATCAAAGGTCTCTGGTTCACCTTTATCTGTCAGCAAAATATAATGAAGTGCAGGGGAGTATTTCTGAGGTGGTCTGATTGTTCTTGACGATCTTCTGAGTTCAATCACCGGAGTTTGTGGATCAACTTCTTGTGCAGTTTCTTCTTCCTGCTTACTATCCTCCGACTCATTCATAGGAATATCTATCAATGGCACTTCATTTGACTTCTGGACTTCAGGACATTTATCTCCTGCTGCAATATCTGACTTGTCCTTGTACAAAACTTGCTCATTGAAAATGACATCTCTGCTCCGAATGATCTTTCAATTTTGGTCATCCCAGAACCGATAACCAAAATCATTATCTCCATAACCAATAAAGAAACATTTCTTTGATTTCGGATCAAGTTTCGTTCTACTAGCTGAACCGATGTGAACATATGAGAGACAACCAAACACTTTCAAGAACGAAAGGTTTACTCCTTTGCCACTCCAGACCTCCTCTGGTATTCTGCAATCAAGTGGTACTAAAGGTCCTTTGTTGATCAGATACGCTGCAGTGTTAACTGCATCAGCCCAGAATGATTTCGACAGTCCTGCGTGCAATCTCATGCTCCTGGCACGTTCATTCAGGGTTCTGTTCATTCTTTCAGCCACACCATTCTGTTGAGGTGTACCAGGAATGATTTTCTCCATCTTGATCCCGTTTTGTGCACAATACTTCTTGAACTCAAAATCTTCATATTCTCCTCCGTTATCAGACCGTAAGCACTTCAGCTTTAAGTTGGTCTCATTTTCCACCATGACTTTCCACCTCTTAAAGGTTTCGTAAACATCAGATTTATTTTTTAAAAAATAAACTCAAACCTTCCTGCTCGAATCATCAATAAATGTGACATAATATCATGAGCCGCCAAGGGATGTCACAGGAGATGGTCCCCATACATCAGTATGAATCAAATCCAACTTTGCTACTTTTGGTTCTCTACCGCCTTTCGAAAAGCTCACTCTTTTCTGTTTTCCAAGAACACAACTTTCACACAATTTGTGTTCGACAGTTTTTAACTCCGGTAAGCATCTTCATTCCCTTCTCACTCATATGTCCAAGTCTACAATGCCATAGACTTGAGTTGGCTCCAGCATCCACAGCTGCTAACATTTCTCTGCAACTGGAAGTCATATAAAGAGTTCCAGTTTTTGTTCCTCGAGCAATAATCATGGCCCCTTTGCTAACTTTCCAAGAGCCATCACCAAAGGTCACTTTATGGCCTTCGTCATCGAGCTGTCCCACTGAGATTATATTTCGGGTCAACTTTGGTACATGCCTCACTTTGTTGAGCTTCCAGATAGATCCGTTTGACATTTTCAAACTGACATCACCCATACCAGCTATTTCCAAAGGTTTTCCATCAGCCAGGAAAACTTTTCCGTAATTACCAACAGTGTAATTACTGAATAGCTCACGATCACTAGTGGTATGAAACGAAGCTCCCGAATCCATAACCCAAGAATCAACCAGGCTTTCCATGGATAGTACTAAGACATCATGTACATTCTCAGTAATAACATTTGCATTATTCTTGGGTGATTTGCAGTCCTTTTTCATATGACCAGTTTCACCACAGCTCCAGTACTTCAATTTCTTTTCAAAAGTATTTTTGTCTTTTTCAGTTCTTGATTTGGATCTGCCACGCCATCGGTTAGAACCTTTTTTGCTGCTCTTGCCTCTGCCTCTATTCTCAAGATTAAGAGCAGATCTCGATGATGTCGCTTCTCCCGAATCCATCCTGCGAACTTCTTCACCAAGAATTCGATCTCTGACATCATTGAATTGTAATTTTCCTTTGCCAGCAGAATTACTAACCGCTGCTCGCATCGGCTCCCAAACATTTGGTAAAGACGCCAAAAGAATAAGTGCACGGATCTCATCATCAAACTTGATTTCCACCGATGTTAGATGGGAAACAATCGTGTTGAATTCATTGATGTGTGCCGCCACCGAAGCACCTTCCTCCATCTTCAAGTTGAATAACTTTTTCATGAGGAACACTTTATTATTTGCTTATGGCTTCTCGTACATGTCCGACAAAATGGACATCATCTCCTCCGTGGTTTTTGCCTCCGCCACGTTGTGTGCCATGTTCTTTGTTAGGATCAATCGTATTACACCTAACACCTGTCGGTCAAGGAGCTCCCACTCATCATCCTCCATCTTTTCTGGCTTCTCCCCGGATAGAGGTTGATGTAGCTTCTTGCTGTACAAATAGTCTTTAATCTATAACCGCCAGAACATGAAATCTGTACCGTCGAACTTATTGATTCTAGGTCCCGATCCGTCATTTCCGGCCATCGCTTCTCCTGCCTTAATAAAATTTCAAAAAATCTTTTCTCCAAGGCTCCCGAACACTGTAACAGCTCTGATACCAGTTGTTGTGGATTATACCGAAGCGAACATGACGATAATAGAAATTGCGGAATAAAATAATCTTCAAGAACACCAAAGATTTACGTGGTTCACCCAATATAGGCTACGTCCACGAAGCTGCTGCAAATCTTTATTACCGGAGAAATATTACAAGTGTATACAAAACACTATATCTCTCCACACCCAAGCCTCAAGTATTATCGAGAAAATATTTCTCTAACTCACACAAGAGATCACCGAAAAAAGAACAACTCTTTTTTTCTATTCTTTATTTTCTTCTCTACTGTCAATACAAAAGAGAAGAATGAGATACAATAACTGAAATAAGGGAGCTCTATTTATAGTAGATCCTTCATTCTTCTTTCTTCAAACATTCGATGTGGGATTCTTTAATGGGCCTCACCCTTAACACTTGAGAGTACCGTGAGTCCACAAAAAAGTTTTGCTGCAGATCACTTGTACTGGAGCTGAAAACTAGTTAAAAAACCTGCTTACTCAACTTGGACATTTCTTCCATAGTTTTATGGTGTAAAGCACTGACACGGTTTTCAGAAAGTTCAAAACACCGCACTATAGTCAAAGCATCGCTAGTTGGGTTACAAAACTTTTCAAGCTTAGGCGATTTCTATCAATTTCTTTCTCTTTTTTCACGAATTTTCTCACTTTCTACAGAACCATATTTCTCATCATGCTTCAAATCATCTGTATTGTGAGCAGACCAAATACAAGGAATATATGCTCTGGAAATAAGAGAACATTTTAACAGTGGTATGAATAATATTTTTCTCATATCAAAGATGTTACAAAGATCATCATTATATACACAACTACCAGCCCTAATTTAATGTGACAAAATATTATCTATCCTTAATTATAATCTACAAAAAAGAATAAAATATTAACTAATATTTCTGTACAAATAAGATATTTTGTTTCCTTTTCTCCACACTCCCCCTCAAGTTGGTGCAAAGATATTGATCATGCCCAACTTGCTTGTGAATTCTTCAAACTTTGGTCGAAAATGTCCTTTAGTTAAACCATCAGCAACTTGTTGTCCTGAAGGAACATAAGGCATACATATCACCCCACTTTCTAACTTTTCCTTGATAAAGTGTCTATCAATCTCAATATGTTTGGTCCTATCGTGCTAGACTGGATTATTTGCAATGCTAATAGCTGACTTGTTGTCACAGAACAACTTCATAGGAGTTACCACTTCTATCTTCAATTCCTCCAGAACCATCTTGAGCCAGAGTAATTCACATACTCCATTTGCCATAGCCCTTAGTTCTGCTTCAGCACTGCTTCTCGCCACAACATTCTGTTTTTTACTCCTCCAGGTAACTAGGTTTCCCCACAAAAAAGTACAATACCCTGAAGTTGACCTTCTATCTGTAGTTGATCCAGCCCAATCAGCGTTTGTAAATCCCTCTATACTTCTCTGTTCACCCCTCTTGAATAGTAATCCTTTCCCTGGAGTGTTCTTTAAGTATCTCAAGATTTTGTAGACGACTTCTAAGTGTTCCTCAAACGGTGAATGCATGAATTGACTCACCATACTTACAGCGAAGGCAATATCGGGTCGTGTGTGAGAAAGATAAATTAACTTTCCCACCAACCGTTGATATCTTCCTGTATCAACAGGAGTTCCTTCAATCACATTTCCGAGTTTCAAGTTTGGGTCTATTGGAGTATCACTAGGTTTGCAACCACTCATCCCAGTTTCTTCAAGTAAATCCAGGATATATTTTCTCTGTGAGACATATATCCCATTTCTTGATCTGGCAACTTCCATTCCCAAGAAATAACGCAAGGGACCCAAATCTTTGACCTCAAACTCTGATGCGATACACTGCTTCAGTCTTGTTATTTCAATTTCATCGCTTCCTGTTAAAATTATGTCATCAACGTACACAATTAGAACAAACACATTTCCACCCTTTGTATGCTTCACAAACATAGTGTGATCGGATTGTCCCTGAGTGTAGCCATGTTTTTTACTGATATGGAAAACTTTTCAAACCATGCTCGTGGGGACTGTTTTAGTCCATAGAGGGACCTTTTCAGTTTTCAAATTCTTCCTTTAAATTGATCCTCAAATCCTGGAGGAGCATTCATATATACTCCTCTTCCAATTCTCCATTGAGAAAAGCATTTTTCACATCTAACTGGTGCAGGGGCCAATCCAGATTTGCAGCCAGAGAGAGTAAAATTCTTACTGTATTTAGATTTGCCACAGGAGCAAACGTTTGTTGATAATCAATCCCATATGTTTGAGTAAATCCCTTGGCAACAAGTCTGGCTTTATATCGCTCCAATGACCCATCAGAGTTGATTTTCACATTGAACACTCATTTGCAGCCCACTGTTTGCTTTCCTCTAGGCAAAGTTACTATTTCCCATGTGTAATTCTTTTTCAAGGCACGCATGTCCTCTAGAACAGCCTCCTTCCAATGCGGAACAGATAGAGCCTCCTTCCAATGTTGGGTACATATTCTAGTGCCTTTTCTAAGGGCAATGGGAAGATCTAGAGACCTGGGAAAAACAATTTCACTATGAGATGGATTAGATTCATTACCTGGATTTGGAGGAGTTGTGACATCAGATTCTTTTCTCGGTTCTGACTCATGGTCATGTGGGATCACGGGGCCTTTCCTGCTTTGAGGTTGTATTCTCGCATAGACTTGACCAAACAGACGCTCATTGTCACCCATTGTTCTAGCGCCGCTCTCATTGGTGGACGCTAACTCTGTTGTTGTTGTTAGTGGTGCGAGACTCATGTCTAGATCAACCATGACATCAGAATGACTCTTATTAGGAGAGAAAAGGTCAAGAAACGAGTCTTCAAGTATATTCTCCCCCTGAAGATGAGGAAAATAGGCTTGAGACTCAAAGAATGGGACATCCAGTGAGACGAAAAACTTTTTTTTTTCTGTGGGTCAAAGCATTTATATCCTTTCTTGGTTGAAGAATATCCAACAAAAACACATTTCAATGCCCGAGGATCCAATTTATCTCGATCATACACATGAACAAAGGCGATACATCCAAACACGCGAGGTTGTAAGTCAGAGGGTAAATGTTACAAAGGAAAGATGTCTTTAAACAGTAACAAAGGTGAACGAAAATTTAAAGTTCTAGAAGGCATCTGATTAATCAAATAAGTGGCAGTTAGGATAGCTTCTCCACACAAGTACTTGGGTACTCCAGTGCTGAACATTAGAGACCTAGCCACTTCTAGGAGATGTCTATTTTTTCTCTCTGCCACTCCATTTTGTTGGGGAGTGCGAACACAAGAACTTTGATGAATTATTCCATTTTCCAAAAAAAATGTCCTTACAATTTGATTAAAGTACTCCTTCCCGTTATCACTACGAAATACGCGAACATTTTTTTGAAATTGTGTCTGAACCATAGCATAAAAAATTTTGAAAACATGTTCAGCTTCAGATTTTTCGCTTAGCAAGTATACCCATGTCATTCGTGTATGATCATCAATAAATGTGATAAACCATTTTTTCCAGAAATTGTTGGAATTTTAAATGGTCCCCAAACATCACTATGAACAAGGAAAAAAAGTGTAGATGCTTGATATGACTGTGCAGGAAAAGTGGCACGATGATGCTTAGCAAATTGACACGCCTCACACTGAAATTCAAAGGTTTTTTTATGCTTAAATAAAGCTGGAAACACGTATCTCAAATGTGACAAATTTGGATGTCCTAATCTCTGATGCCATAACATTAAATCATTGGTGCTCGAGTTCGGTTCAATTCGGTTCAACACAGGATTGTTGAGCTTGTCCATGCGAGTTAGATCTCTCAAAGTAGTAGAGCCCACCGTTCTCCCTAGCATTTCCAATCGTCATCCCCGAGTTTGAATCCTGAAATTCACACAGATTTTGAGAGAATTTAGCATCACATTTCATTTCTCGAGTTAACTGGCTGATTGACAGTAAATTACAAGAAAGATTAGGGACATGGAGAACATTATGCAGAATCAATATTTTTGAATTGTCGATGGACCCTTTTCCTGCAATTGGGGATAAAGATCCATCGGCTATTTTGATTTTCTTGTTTCCTTACAAAGATCATCATTATATACACAACTACCAGCCCTAATTTAATCCCAAACTAGACTTGCTCGAATATTGTCTTTCACCTTTTGCATAATTTGAATAATAGTGAGGAGCATTCTGGAATGACGAGGATGCCATACCTGGAGGGGTCGATCTTCCATTGGAATCAAGAACCTTCAGACAATTCTCTGCTTCAATCAAAGCATTGGTCTTCGGCGGTGTAGGAAAAGGAAAATAAGCAAACTAAAATTATATATAGTATATAACTACATGAGATGGAGCAAAGACAATTAAATAAAAGACAAATCAAGATTATGTATTGTACATGTCAAAGAGATAAACCAAACAAAACGACAATGCTTGCTAGCAATAATAAAGGCCTAACAAATTCCAAAACCTACAAGGTAATTACGTAAAAATAACCAAAATTACAAATGGAAGTAATAAATATACTCAAAAGTCAAATCCATAAATACAGCAATAAACTTACCTAGCCAATATGCATGGATTTCATAAGGAGGACAACACCATCACCGGAACTTTTAATATTTCAGCACTTGAGAAGTCTGGAAACATATTACTGAAGACGACCGGAGAATATAGGCGATAACAATGTCCATGTCCAGTTGTTCCGGATCTCCCGGCACAATGAGTTGCAGAAGCCTTACTTATCCATTGTATCTCATAACTTTTCATACCATTAGAAGAGTTGTAAATTTTGACCTTCTCCCTTTTAGTGTCAACAACGTACCTTATTCCAGGAATAGTAAGAGGTTTCAGCCACATTAGTTGCAACAACAAGAAGACGTTCTTCTTCCTTTACCTCTTCAAACACTCGAAGCTGTTCGAGTAAATTGCTTTAAACGATCTCTTTATCATCACCAAAATTTAGATATGTTTACTTGCCATATCTTATACTCACTGATTTTTTGTCACTTAAAATTCGATTTGAGTTATTCCTCAAAATTCTGCTTTCTTCACAACTAGTTACTAAACGCTGATGGTAAAATATGTAGTCTGGTCATTAAGAATTCTAACATGGACTCTGGTAACTTAGGAAGTGTATGAGAGCACTTTTACTTATTTTAAAGTGATATTTCTAGATATTATTTTGAAGTAGGCGAGAAACAAAAGTATGGAGTTTTTGGAAATAAAAGTGTAAAGCTAATACAAACTACAATGTAAAGTTTGAGGTTTTGGAGAAAAATTGTTTCTAAACTTAATTTTTAGTAAAATGACAACAATATCCTTACCTTATATAACTTTTGTCTCTTTTAATTATCTAAATTTGAAACCCACACCATCAACAATGTATTTATAGACTTATCATTACATTTTGAATACTTTATATCAAAATTAATTTATCTTTTTATATAAAATAAATGCTTGAAAATTTTAAAAGATTAATAAAAATAAAAACAAATTTTAAAAATTTGTATAAAAGTACAAAATTTGTGAAAAAAAAAATTTCGAAAATGCAAATTATATATATAAAAATTTCTTTTTAGAAAATAAATTCTTGAAATAAAATATGATTGGAATTTTATGAATTCCAACAAAACTCTTAAAACTCATATATAAATAAAATTTAACATTTAAAAAAATTCTTCAAAAATATTTAAAACCATTGAGAGCAATTGTGGAATATGATAAATTTTTTAAGGATACAAATACCAAATTATAACTTTAAACTATTAATAAAAAAACATCTGCAACTTGTTTCTAGTTTTTTAATCTTAAAGATAGTTAAATATGCTCCTAATAACCTAATTGCATCACCGGCCTTAGCCGCTACAATTCATTGTTCATCAAAGAACTAAAAGAATCACTCAATAAGATTCAACTGATTCATACTCAAGAGTGTACTTCACAACGTTTCTTGAATTGTAAATGATACTTCAAACTCTGCTTTCAAATGCTTCAACTTTCAGTCAATCTTGACACATGAATAGGCATCTGATACGAGCCTAGAAGACACGGGCCATACTTCCTCACAGAGGCCCACAATCAAGCAAGTGTATAGCATAAGAAAGTTTAAGACCAATGGGCCTACTCTAACAAGCCCATTAGTAGAAAGAGTGGTGAACAACGAGGAGAATGAATAAAAAGGGGAAATTGGTTAGAGTTAGTTATATGTCGTCATTTTCACTTTTTGAGTGCTACTAGCCTAGCTAGGGGAGGATTAATATTCCTTTGTACAGAGATACTATCTCTGGGAACAAGTTGCCGATCTCTTTTTTTTTGAAATTATAACTCCATATTTCAGTATTCTTGTGTTGGTGTTCTTCTTATTTAATTATGTTGCATATCGGTGGCCATTATCTTACCAGTAAGCTAACAATTGGTCCGACCTGTCATGGCCACCACTCGTTCCGAGGGAAGGATTGAGATTCTCAACAAATCAGTCTTGGCGCTTCAAGAGGAGATGGGTTCCGTCCGCATCAGGCTCGATAACATCACTGCTCTTTTGGAAAAACTCCTCGTTGAATAACAAAGGGATTCCGGCAACACCAACGGCAGTGATGGCCCTCAGTCAAATGAGCAGCATGACTCCTCCAAAGCTGTGAAAGACAACGACACAGATGTTTTGAGAAAAGCTGCTCGTCGAATTGATCTTCCTCCTTTCGACGGTTCTGACCCCCTTGCTTGGCTGGGAAAAATCGAGCAGTACTTCCAACTCCATGACACCATTCCTAGCCACCGATTACAGATTGCCCACATTTGTATGGATGGTCTAGCCGTTCATTGGTTTCTTTGGATCAACACACAAATTCCTAATATGACTTGGACGCACTTTACTGCCGAACTCATCCGACGCTACAGTGGGCGAAAAGCGACGAACCCTTACGAGCTACTAGCAGCGCTGAAACAAGATAGCTCCCCCGTGGATACATTTATTGAACAATTTGAGATGGTCCTGGCTCAGATCAGTGATCTCCCGGCCGATCAATCTCTCTCTTTCTTTCTGAACGGGCTACGTGATGAAATAAAATGGAAGGTAAAAACTCATGGGCCACGATCGATCCTACGGGCTATGGATTTAGCCCGATGTGTTGAAGAAGACCTACTTAACACTTCAGTGGGTTATCAGACTAATTCAAATTCTTCGGCCTACAAATTGGATACAGTTCTTTTCTCAGCCCATTTCATCGGGCCCATTATCCAGATCGGGCTTGCCTTACCTCTAGCCCCCAAGCCTTATCTTCTTCGCGCACAGAAACTATCGGCGATAACATCTCTCGTCGATCTGTTGTGATGTCCCGTCCAAACTCGAGCTCCGAGGTGCCAACACCGCTAGAGAAAAGTCCAGATTCTAAGGGCTCCGTCCAGAAACCAGGCAGAATATTTTCTCACCAAGAATATATCACTCGTCATGAGAAGGGTTTATGTTTCCGTTGTGGAGAGCCGTATAGTCCTCTCCATCATTGCTCCCATAAATCCATGCGAGTCCTTGTTCTTGCTGAAGATGACGGTGATAGTGGGGTGGAAGCTCAGCCAGAAATTTCCGAGAGCGAAGGGGTTGAACACACAGATATCTCTACAGCTAAATATGGTACGTTGGAACTTCCTTTTTATTCTGTGGGTGGGCTTAATCATTCTCAAACGATGAAGTTGAAAGGATCCAAGATACAGATATTATTATTATGATTGACAGTGGTGCAAGCCACAACTTCATATCTAGACGCTTGAGTCAATCTCTGGGGGCTGTAGTTGATGAAACCGTGCAATTTGAAGTCTATCTTGGGGACGGGTGCAGGGTTCCGTGTACAGGGGTTTGCCGTAACTTTCATGTGGACCTCGGTGTATGTAATCTAGCAATTGATGCTTATTTGTTTGAATTGGGAGGGGTTGATCTAATATTGGGAGTCGACTGGTTGCGGACTCTTGGTGAATTCAGAGTGAATTGGAGTAGGATGGAAATGAAGTTCTTTCAGAATACAAGGGAAGTTGTGCTTCGAGGAGATCCCTCCCTCCACAGATCCCTTGTTTCTCTACGTTCCCTTGCCAAAACTGCTGACATTATATTCAGCGGTGCTTTATGGGTTTCAGAGACAGAGGGAGAAATCCCTGAAGCAAGTCAAGTTTCTGCGAAACAAGGCAATTCTGAACTACTGGCCCTATTACGTAAATTTGACAACATTTTTGCAGCTCCCTGTGGCTTACCTCCTCGTAGGAAGGAGGATCATACAATTTCGATCAAAGAAGGATGTGGCCCCGTTTCTGTACGACCATATCGCTATGCTCACAACCAAAAGAATGAAATGAAAGATTGGTTGCAGAAATGTTATCCTCTGGAATTATTCAACCAAGCAATAGTCCATATGCCAGCCCTGTGATTCTTGTCAAAAAAAAGGATGGAAGTTGGAGATTTTGCGTTGACTACAAGGCCCTTAACGATATCACAGTGGCAGACAAATACCCTATTCCTGTTGTGCACGAGCTGCTGGATGAACTTTATGGTGCTAAACATTTCTCAAAATTGGATTTAAGATCTGGTTTTCACCAGATTAGAGTCAGCCATCAAGATATTCTAAAAACGGCATTTCGCACACATTCTGGGCATTACGAATTTCTTGTAATGCCTTTTGGCCTCAAGAACGCTCCGGCGACGTTTCAATCAACTATGAACGAGGTACTCCGCCCTTATCTGCGAAAATTCACTTTGGTATTCTTTGACGATATTTTGGCGTATAGTCGCAGCTGGGAAGACCACATAAACCACCTCTACTTGGTTTTGGAAACTCTGGCCCAACATCAATTGGTGCTAAATAAAAAAAAATGCCAATTTGGCTTGACAGAGATTGAATACTTGGGCCATGTTATTTTCGAAAATGGTGTTGCAGTCGATCCTCGTAAGGTTGAAAGTATTAAATCCTGGCCTACTCCACACTGCATCAAAGGCGTTCGGGGATTTCTCGGCTTAACGGGTTATTACAGAAAATTTATTCAGGACTATGGAAAAATAGCTAAAGCTCTTACTGAACTACTGAAAAAGAACAATTTCAGGTGGACACATGAGGCTCAAATGACTTTTGATAGACTAAAGGAGGCCCTTAGCACTGCCCCTGTTTTAAGCCTTCCAGATTTTAGTCAAGAGTTCGTTATCGAGTGCGATGCTTCGGGAAAAGGGCTTGGGGCTGTTTTGTCACAAGGAGGGAGACCTGTTGCCTATTTCAGTAAGACCCTCGCTTCTAGAACATTGTCTAAATTGACATATGAGAAGGAGCTTATGTCATTAGTATTGGCCATACACCATTGGCGCCCCTATTTATTAGGCAGAAAATTTACTGTCATGCTGATCACAAGTCATTAAAGAGCCTGTTACAACAAAAAATTAGCACACCAGACCAACAACATTGGTTGGCCAAACTGCTAGGATATGAGTTCGAAATTAAGTTCAGGCCAGGCAAGTCTAATGGCGCTGCAGATGCACTATCACGAAGAGAGGAGGCTGCTGAGCTACACACTATTACTATGCCATTGTGGATTGAACGGGATGATATCCGGGAGGCAGTGTCAAAGGATCCTCTTTACCAGCCGATAATTGATAAATTAACTACAGGAAGTCTAATCCAGCTTGATTACAGCCTGATTAATGGGTGTCTTTATTATAAAGCACGCGTAGTGCTTCCTAAGGGTTCAATCTGGACTCAAAAATTGATGCAGGAATTTCATGTTACACCTATGGGAGGCCATTCGGGTGCATTTCGTACTCTTAAAAAAATTTCAGATAGTTTCTATTGGCCCGGAATGAAACGCGATGTTTATCTATTCGTCGCTGAATGTATGGAGTGCCAACGACATAAATATCTTGCCACTTCCCCTGCGGGTCTATTACAACCTCTGCCTATTCCAGATGCTGTTTGGGACGAGTTATCAATGGATTTTATCATCGATCTCCCTAAGTCAAAGGTTTCGACATTATAATGGTGGTGGTGGATCGCTTCACAAAATCTGCTCATTTCTTGTTACTGAAGCACCCATTAACAGCAAGGATTGTAGCAGAAATTTTTACCAAGGAAGTAGTCCGACCGACTACACGGGATTCCCAAGTCCATTGTAAGTGATCGAGATCCCATATTTCTCAGTAATTTTTGGACTGAGATTTTCAGGCTACAGGGCACTAAATTGAAGATGAGTTCTTCGTACCACCCGAAGACCGACGGCCAATCCAAGGTACTCAATCGGTGCCTAGAAACTTATCTCCGCTGTTTTGCATCTGAACAACATAAGAGTTGGGCCGAGTGGATTCACTGGGCTGAGTATTGGTACAATACCACTTACCAATCCTCCGCTGGAATGACTCCGTTCGAGGCGGTATATGGCCGTAAACCACCCACGTTAATTCGTTATTCCCCGGGAGAATCTTCAGTGGCTTCTGTGGCTCAAGATCTCCTAGATCGAGATGAGTTGTTGCACCAATTAAGACATAATCTGCTACGTGCTCAACAGCGGATGCTAAAGCAGGTTAATGCTCACCGTCGTGATATATCCTTTTCTGAGGGAGATATGGTTTTTTTGAAACTAAGACCGCATAGTCAACAATCAGTTTGCAAAAGAGTTTATCAAAAGCTGGCAGCCATATATTACGGCCCATTCCAGATTGTTCAACGTGTGGGAAAAGTAGCTTACAAGCTACAGCTTCCCAAATATTCACGAGTCCACCCAGTTTTCCATGCTTCTTGTTTAAAGAAGGCACTTGGCATCAACATGGTAGGTGAATCAAAGCTGCCAGAAGAACTGGAAATGGACTTAACCATCAAATTTGAGTCCGACAAAATATTGGCTCGAAGATTCAAGACACAAGGAGAAGAACAGATACTCCAGCTACTTATCAAGTGGAAGGGTAGGAAGATCGAAGATGCTACTTGGGAAGATGCCTCAGTTTTGTTATCTCAATTCCCTACTTTCAGCCTTGAGGACAAGGCTGGTTTTGAGGGGGTGGGTGTTGATACGAGCCTAGAAGACACGGGCCATATTTCCTCACAGAGGCCCACAATCAAGCAAGTGTATAACTGAAGAAAGTTCAAGACCAATGGGCCTACTCTAACAAGCCCATTAGTAGAAAGAGTGGTGAACAATGAGGAGAATGAATAAAAAGGGAAAATTGGTTAGAGTTAGTTATCTGTCGTCATTTTCACTTTTTGAGTGCTACTAGCCTAGCTAGGGGAGGATTAATATTCCTTTGTACAGAGATACTATCTCTCGAAACAAGTTGCCGATCTCTTTTTTCTGAAATTATAACTCCATATTTCAGTATTCTTGTGTTGGTGTTCTTCTTATTTAATTTGTTGCATATCGGTGGCCATTATCTTACCAGTAAGCTAACAGCATCCCTAGTGAAGGAGAAACAAGCGAACAAACCAATCGTACCAGTGACAACAAAAAGAGCAAACGAACCAATGAGCGCAAACCCGAAATAGAGAAAGCTTGATACTGGTTTTGTGCCGGTCATCTTTGTGAAGTAAAATGCAACATAAAGGAAGAGGTAGAGCCCAGATGAACCTGAGGTCAAGAATGATCTCCACCACCACAAGTAGTATTCTCTACAAAGCTGGAAATAGCAAACGATTATAGGGACCTCGGCACAGATGACGACAAGAAAGAAAATACCAGGAATAGAAATCCCAAGATGCAATAGAACTGACTTAACCAGATTGATGTGATGATGAAGAACAGCTCGATGGATACTACACCAAATGGGAATATGCCTCCTATCAATATAGTGAATAATGGGTTCATAAACCATGCCCGCTTAGGTATTTCCCTCGGAATTTCATGGGCATTTAATGGATTCTTGATGGCGGGATTCTTGAACCCTACATAACTACCAACAAAAACAAGTGAAATGAAGATACCTAACGACTTGAGGACCAATGCAAACATGGTCCCAAATGGGACTGCTCCCCATGATTCCTCTTCCCAACTTGGAGCAGTCAAGATGAAGAAAATTATAAACACGATTCCAGGGAAAGATGTTATAAGAGAAATTTTCTTCCACCTTGTTGCCTGGAACATTTTGCAGAGACTGGCTGAGGACAGCCTGCAAATATGCCCATGAAAACCCAGAGAAACAACAACTTTGTCATCAACCCCTTTCGGTTTGAAGGCGAAATAAATCCAAGTGCAGCAGCGACCATTGTTACTAGAATTATTCCAAAACACTGAACACCGGTGCCAGTAAAAACACACAACAAATCTGAATTTGTAGGAGGCCTGAAAACATCCCCACGAACAACTACCCATCCAATGTCTACTTTGGTTCCTGCTTCACATTCTTCTTCAGTTTTCAATGGGTCAGGCCTGTAGATGTTTTTGGGGAGTATCGGCTCTATGCTCAAGAATATTATAATTCCAAAGAGATCGAAACAAAGCAGGAATGAAAGGATGACTGAGGACCAATGGATGTTGCGACTGTCAACCGTGCAAACAAAATCTCCCCATCTAGATGCCCAAATCATCTCACTCTCCTAAAAGGCAAATAATTAAAACTTGTCCATCTATATTTTGTGACGTGCATGACAAGACAGAGCATTACCTGAAACTCCACATCATAGGTGAAAATAATTTCCATGTCATCTTCAACTTCTTGAGGAGAATCATTGCCAGTCACAAGGTATTTTGCACGAGGACCACAGTTTGTCAATCTTATTTTGTCATTCCATTGACCCTGCTTAACACTGGAAGCATGGTGAAAACAAATATCAGCAACAGGTAAAAAGATAGATAAAGTACCACACTGAGCGACAACATCATATCACCTTAATGGTTTAACTTCAAATTTTTTAATTCTAGCACCATCAGTTCTTTCATCCTTTTGATACTTTACCGTGAATGTCAAATGGTTGTTGATAAAATATTTATGCTCCATTTCCTACGAACAAATAAGGCAGAATATAAATTAAATTGATGTTGAACTTCCCTATTAAAGTGGGCTTCTTAATGGTCAGGCGGTCTAATACTTACTCCAGCGTACAGAATTTTAACGCCAACAGGGAAACCTTTCTGATACACCAAGGAGCTCATATTCGTGTTGTTGTATGGATTGACTAGACGGATATTATCCAATATCCTGACAGAGAAAGTATCGAAGTACAAGAGTAAATTAAGTAATGCACAGAAAAAAGTTTCAACGCCATAAAATAAATCAAGTAAGTCACTTACATGTTCACCCGATATTCAACATCAATCTTCTCTTTGAATTCTTTTGCATCTTTGCGACTGAGGGTAGTACGACACAAAACATTGCACATTTGAGATTCTAGCATCTTAAACTGCAAAAGGGAACTTGATTGTGAATTTCATTTTTTATTCGATGACATCAAAATTGATCCTGAAGCAAGGTGAAAGTGGACTACATTTATTGTCCAAGAGATTAGCAAATCTCTCTCTCTATATATATATATATATAAATATATAGTACTAATTTGTAGGATTGTTTAACATTTTTATTGTTCGGTAAGTTTTACTTGACTTTAGGTATATTGTCCTAGGTCCTTGTTCTATGGTTTTAATTTTTGTTGGTTTGAATGAGCAAATATTTTGATAGGTTTAGTTGTCAATGGTGAAACGAATTGGAAATTTTGGGAGAAGGTTCACTTCATCTTAGGGCTGGAATACCGTACCAAAATACCAAATTATCGGGATATCGTACCGAAATTTTTTCGATATACAGACATTTTTTTGGTATACCGAATTTTTTTCGATATCTATACGGTATCAGTATGAATTTTTTCCATACCAAAATTTCAGAATTTCGGTACCGGTAGAAATTTTTTCATACCTGCATTTTTTATACGGTATACCAAAAATCCACCCCTACTTCATATTGAGGAATTTTGATTTGTTCTATTTTGTTAATTGTTAGACTTTTAAAATTACAATTTGGAGAAGATTATATCTAAAATTACAAAAAATTCACGACGTTTGGAGAACTTTGATTGAAGTTCATGCTTTGCTTCTTCGGTAGAAATCCTAACACTCATTCGACTTCAAAAAGGAATTGCAAAATTATTCAAATTTCAAGAACCACAGCAGAAAACAAACCTCCTTGATGTGTAAATATGTTATTCTGATTTTCCGTCTCTGTTGGTTATTAATATTTTTTGATTCCTTGATTTGATTTGGTTAATATAGTCATTCCTTGACGCCGGTTTTTTTTTTTTTTAGAGCACAAGTATTACAAGTAATCAATTGCAACAATGTAATAAAACTGCATGTACAACCAACGAAACTTGAGCATTGACCCAAACCTTGTTTATTACGGGCAAAGAAACTACTTAAATCTGCCTAAATAAATTAAAAAAACTACCCGCAATCAGTGAAAATCGAACCTGAGACCAATTGGTCTCAAAGCCTCACCCTTAGCCATTGGGCTAAGGGTTCATTGGCTTCCTTGACGACGGTTGTTTATAATTGTTGAATCATAAAAGCCACTTGGGTCATTTCGGTAAAAAAATGTCGTTTGATTTCAACATATTTTAACTATAAATGAAAGCACTTCAAGTTGTTGTCTTTTGAGGATGATTGTTTCCTGTGAGTCCTGTCATGTTTCCAGCTTTATTATTTTATTGTAATATTGAGAGAGTCAAAGTATAGTCCTAAACGCGCCATCGAAACATAGTTATGGATCGTTTCTGTAAAATTTGTGGATAATTATATGTTTTGGGGATAGCTCGAGACAAACTATACATTGTAAATTAAGCTGTAAAAATTAATTATGTTGTCTAATCTCTGAAGCTTAAGGCTAAAGAGGCTGATATGTATTACAAAACATGAATATGATGTCAAAATTATATAATACCTGATCATATCACGCATATTTATTCGTCCTTGCTGATAACATTTTTAGTTTCTAGTGTATGCACTTAACTTAGAATTATTTCTGAAGCACTGCATAATATTAGAAATTGTTCATATAATTTCACTTCTTATGGGGTAATATCATTCATTTTGAAATGTTTGAATACTCAACAAACACAAATTTTTCTTTAAGATTTTAAACTAATGTTTCCATAATGGATTGTTATAACTTTTAACACATGCATAACAAAGATTTAGAGTTATTTGCACCAAAACCCATGTGAAATATCGAAAATGCATCACCCCATGAAAACTAAATAGACGTCTCATCCCTTGACTCTTTATAAAAATTGCACGATTTACCCATGGTAATGCGATTTTTTAATATGCACTCGTTTTGCGGCTAAGAACCAAAATTTAAATAATATTACGTTGAATGTACAAAAATAACCTTTTATAGGCGATCCTATCTGTGAACTGACCGTACCCAAAACCGACACAGGTGAACAAGTGGAGTATACTAAGGCGCTTAAGAGAACCATATCGAAGGAACTCGGCATAATAGTATTTTCCAGATCCACACAATACATCCATCGGAATATAATTTTCCAGATCCACACAATACATCCATCGGAATATAATTTCCAGATCCACACAACAAGGTTGAGCAAGAAACCAAGAATGGTAAATATCAACTCAATGTTGGGCACGTGTTCAAAAAATCGCGTTAGTAGGGGTAGATTTTGCAGTTTTTATAAAATGTCAAGGTTTTAGACGCCTATTTAATTTTATAGGGGTGAAATACGCATTTTTGATATTTCACGAGGGGTTTTGTTGCAAAGTAACCAAAGATTTATTCTATTTTATTTTCATGCCATAACAAGAAATTATCTCTAATTGTGTTATATTTTTAAATATGGTGGTTGCTGCTCATAAAAGACTTACGGAATCGCGTAATCCTAAAATTCATAGAAGAATTGTTAGATATAACATGGCAGATAGGATACTGGGATAAATCTCGCATCTTCGAATGAGTTTGGATATTGGAGACGTTGAATGTGTGACCATTTTGAGGATGAGTAGAAATGCATTTGCACGTCTTTGTTATTTGACAAAAAATGTGGGATGTCTGACTGATTCTAGATACGCAAGTGCGCAAGAAAAGGTTTTAGCAATTATATGACATCATAGCCCCCAAAGAAGTGTCTAAATTGGTGGAGTGGGTGAATTCTTAGCCAAAGCTCATGAATTCGATTTCCCCTACCAACGTTTTTTTGGGCTAGTATATCGCACAGGGCTTCTATTGTGGTTTACCTGGTTAGAGTAGTTTGCAGGTTATTGCGTTAGTCCGAGGGTTTACCTGTGCGCACCGAAAAGTGACGGTTGTGGGTTCCCACAATATAAAAAAAATTATAGAACATCACAAGAAAAATCGTATTATTAGACATGACTACCTGCGCAGTGGAAAAATTATTAGTGAAAACTTTCAGGATGTATTATCATCTATACTTAAATTGTATTATATCCTTCTTGCCAAACCAAAAGACGTACCAGCTGTCAGCTGATAGTACAAATGAGAGGTGGAAGTACTTTTAAGGTACGATTCATGGAGTAAAATGTCAAAACAAGTTTTTTTTTATGTTTCTCAAACACAACTATATAAACACATACTGGTTTTATATTAACAACTTCATATTATATTAGGGTTGTCTTGGTGCATTAGATTGATCACAAATCAACGTGTACGTGAAAATAAAAAGGCCAGATACAGAAGAAAGAAAGGTATTACCTCTATTAATGTGTTGGTTGTTTGTGCTCGCGATATGAATTTGTGTATGTTTTGTCGGGATGGGAAGGTCCAACAGCCGATTCTAGTGTGTTGTGTGATGCAATTTGTCGACCAAATGGGTTAAAGGTTCTTAGGGTTCTTTAATTTAACAAATACAAACGACTCGTGATTATTTGATTTTGAAATTTCCGTCGATGGACTTTATTGACTTATGTTTACACATGTTAATAGGTTGTTATTACCTTTGCGACCAGAGGTATGCCAATGCAGAAAGTTTTTTAACACAATATAAGAAAGTCCACTATCATTTGAAATCCTGAGGAAATTGAACATCATCGCCACATATCTACAAATAGGAAATAGGACTCGACGTGGAATGTGATAGAAAGGACATTGAGTTTACTAAACAAGTGATGGCCTATACTAAGAAATCCCTTTTGTATGGTATAAAGGTTCTTTACCGTATGATTTTGCCATGTGCTTTTGCTAAATAACTACATACAGTCAGAAATGACCGTGGATCCCTTGAGGATTTGGCCGAAGGAAAGACAATAACATATTATATCATTTGCATTATTTTAATCTATAGGTTATTCATGCTTGGTTTTAGTTTTAATTGTCAAATTCAAATTTTCTTTTAGTAATTTTAAGTTTCAATATTTTCATTTTGTCAAGTTTTTTTTTTTATTTACTCTACTTATGGCTACAAAGTTAGTTTTGTTTCTTGAACAACATATTTTACCATATTATGATGCACACAGTCGGTGTTTTGAATTTTATTTGATGTATCATATATCAATTCATCCTTATTCATGGGGAAAATAATATTTTTATTCAATTTATCAATTTTTATTATTTTAAAAAACAAATAATATTCATACCCAATAATTTTGGTTAATAAAAATAACTCACATGTGAATCAATAATAATTTACATTCTTCAATAACAATCACAATCCCAATTTTATGAGCACAAAACAAAACAAAACAAAACAAAACAAAAGATTATTTATCATAGGCAGATGAAAAATCTATAACTCATCACTCAATCATAATTTCAGTTCAAAATAATCAAAGTAAACATGTTATTAATTATCTATCGTTATTCTTATAGAATTATTTTAATAGTCTCAGGCATTGTTTGGTTTGATGTATTATTAATCTATGTATAATTTATTTCAATCAATTTCGTCTTATTTTCGTCATATTATTTATCTATTTATTAATTAATAATTTTACATCAATTAAATCAAATAAATTATAATCTATTCATCAAATCAAATAATGTATTAACCATTTTTTCTTTTTTATTTTTAATTTACATTATATTACTTATCTATAGATTACTTATCCTATCATTCAAACCAAACGGTCCCTCAGTATCATTTATCCACATAATTCATCTCACTAAGTAAACGCAGCCATAAAAGACACCGGAAGAAATACTTACTTTATACGAAGAGCTCTCAATCAGATTCTTATGAATAATTTCCCCCTGGTTTGCATGGTCCACAACTATCTTTGGCAAACAATAAGGAAGAGAATAGTAGAAATACGAATCTTCAGTTTTCTCCGAGGTCAAGTTTTGCACTTTCACCTGACGAGGATCTCCCTGCAACAAAGTATAAGTACATCGGATCATTCACATCATACCAAACCCAAATCGTAAAAGTAAAAGTAGAACACATGCAAGTGTAATGGATGTGGAACACATCTATAATTTGTTCAAATTTAGGTAATGACTAATGAAGGTATACAAGGATCCACTGATTACACCATATTTTGTAGAAAAAACTTGGTAAACAAAGAGTTTCCACTAACACAGCGATTAAATGACAGATCAATGAGAGATGAATACCACCTAATTTCTTTTCATAAGAACAAAAAACCAACAACTTCACAAGGAAGATTTGGACATCACCTAAATTTAGGGATACTGAAGTTTTTATCTTCTAACAAAATTTTATCACTTATATTAATCTTAAAAATCAACAAAAAATTAAACAATGAATTGTCAACGTGGAGAAAGACTGTATGCTGCATAAGAAAAAAAGCAAGTTGTTAAAACACTATTTCATCTGCAAATTTCTAAATTAATTTATCTCTCACTAATTGTGCAAATCTTATTAAATTCAAACCTACATGTTTATTCCAATCAAAAAGTGTAAAATAAAACGGAATAATGACAAAATCACGACCTCATCAAAGGACACTGACTCCCTTCCCAAACCTTTAATACGCTTAAATCGATTAAGCGACCGCTTTTTAGAACGAAAGATTTCATTTATTTTTTAAAATGAAAATATTTTTATAATTATGTATTTATAGTTTAGAACTTGAATTATCCATTAAATTATATATTTATGGTTAATTTAATATTTTATTTAATGTTCGTATTAAAATAATTAAAATTATAGTAAAAATTGAAAACGTTTTTTCACGCTTAAACTCGTTCTAAGCTCGCTTAAACTTGAAAAGTTTGAAGCTTGACCTCCACGCTTCGACGCGCTTCACGTTTTTTACAACCTTGCTTTTATATATGAAGAGTGATCTAATTTTTAATATATTGAGATTTTCTAGAGATCATATATCAATATAAATCTCTTATTTTTTTTTTGAAATGCTATGTCAAATTGATATTTAGTTACTAATTTATTTAATAATATGACAAAAACCCAAAAATAGCGTTAATAGATTTTTAAAGGAGACATATTTTTTTTCAAATATTTTTTAACAATAAATTTCTAAAATTTTATTTAGAATATGTTAAACTCAAGTTTTATTTTTTTAAAAAAAATTTATTTATTCAACATATCTTTCTGATCGAACTTAGGATTTATAAAAAAAATTATTCAAAATATTGTAGCATGTTAATTAAGATAATTAAAGTGCAAATCTTAAAATTTATGCATAATTTGTAAATAATTCTGTATTCTGTTACCAAATTTTATTAACCAGCAAAAAGAAGAAATTACTCGGTGCATAGCATACTATGTAATAGCCAGGTGTCTTCATGCTACATCCTATCTTATCTTATTTGTAAAACATCCAGATTCTCAGAATTTTTTTTTGGTTCTGGTAAATATTCTAAAGGAATTAAACAAACAATTTTCTTTATCAATACGAGAGAAAAGAGTTTTAAAAAACAAATGACCATGTATTAACGATAAATTAATCAACAAAACATAATTAGGATAATTAAATTTGTCCAACCTGTAATGAGTGGATTGTGCGTGCAAAATCAAAACGTAAATAACAGCAAAACAATTCTACCCGTTAGGCACTATAAATTATTACACAATCAACAGTTTATTGGCTTAAATGAGCACATTTAATAAGGGACAAATTTATGAGAATGATTACAACGTTACATACAGAAACTTTACACACCCTTGGCATGATAGTGCCAAATATAGAGTCCAGACTTCCGCAGAGATCGTGAAATTAGGAATTCCTTTTCTTTTGTGTGAGGCTCAAATGACAAAAATACTCGGTTTTTTTTCCCGGTATTAACGTTCGTGTTGTTTTAATTTAATTTTTTTTTTTTCGCCCATCCCAGGTTTACATAATTTATCTTAGCCATACCACAATGTATTACATGTGTAATGTTATATATAAATGTTATATATAAATATTATATTATGTGTGTATATGATATAAATTTGTTTATTTTTTAAAACAATTAAAAAATCTATCTCAAGCATGTAATATATATAAAAAGAGTTAGTTTTTAAAATTTGAAATAATAATCTGACAAACTTCAAATAATACTTTGTAATTAATTTCATTTTAGAAAAAATTCCAGAATAAATAGTTTGTAAGTAAAACACAGTACAATTTATACATATATATATATATATCACATACAGCTTCACATAATCTTACAAAGTTCATCATTTTATAAACAATCTTTATTTTAATATAATTAGTCTTTGTAAATTTCTTTTTGTCAGCTTATAAACTAATATTTGTAATTATTTTTTTTATCATACTATCTTTAAGTTCATTGAATATTTTAAAAATATAAATTATGTGCCAAAATAAATTTTTTTGGCCATCAATATTTTTTAATGATTTAAATTTATAAATTACTTCAATAAAACAATATAACATATCATTGCAATACACTTTTTTTAAGATGTTATAATTCCATAATCTTTTTATTCTACTTTCAGAAATAACCAAAAGTAAATTAATAATTAATAATTAATAATAAATATACACGAATTTAGAATAACATGTTAAAAAAAACATTTTGTCCGTGCAACGCATGTGCTGTTCCGCTGTTTGCTATGTCAAAATGTCTTATGAGAGGTTTTTGTCCACTCTAAACGCTTATCCTTTCCCCGACAGCGCACGCTATTCTTTCTAGTTTCTACTGCAAACTCAAACAAGCATTACTCTGTAGCAGCAATGGCCCTCTCCGTTGCATTTTCTGCGCCTAATACGCATGTTTACTGCTCTCAGAACTCATCCATTTCTTCTCCAAACTTGCTGAAAAACTTTAAGTTCCCTCGGTTTTGGCCCTGGCAAAAGGTAATAGCTTCCCCCTCTGAATACAAAATTACCACCACTTCGTCTGTTGAGCTTTGGTATGAAGTAGCCCTTCATTTTTTCGAGTTGGGTATCTGAAATAAGTAAAAATACCAAGGACCCGAAACAACAATTCTTTCGAGTCTTGGTGAATTGGAATTTGGAAGTGAAATTTATAATTTTAGAGATTTCGGTGTGGTATAAAAGGAATTGTGATTTTCAGGTAAAGGTTGGCCCTTTAAGTGTATCTCCGATGGGATTTGGGACCTGGGCATGGGGTAATCAGATTTTATGGGGTTATCAAGAATCCATGGACAGTGAGCTTCAGCAGACTTTTAATCTTGCTGTGGAGAATGGGATTAATCTATTTGATACAGCCGATTCTTATGGAACTGGAAAGTTGAATGGACAGAGTGAAAAGCTTCTAGGAAAGTTCATCCGCGAACTCGAAGGTTGCTCCTGTTTCTGTTCTGCTAATGTAGTCTAATGAATTGAAATAGGGGTGTAAGGTTGGTAGCATGGTTGTTATTTTTTCTTCTTTTTAAATATACATTTGCCTCCCTTCCTCATTAAAGTAGCGCCCCACGTTTGAATAGCTGTTTTTGGGATCATGTAAGCATCTATTGGTTACTTCCATGATTGCTGCCTTTTTGTTGATGGATGGAAGTCAATGAGGGGAGAGAAAATATGTTTCTCATCTTGCCGATGATGAGTAATATAAGGTTTCGCAAATGCAAATTGCATGATTTTGGGCATTTTACTTGTTCCATGTCACTAAAAATTTCTTAAGCTCTAAGTAGCAAAAATGCAAGGAGAGGTCACTGTAACAAATCACAGCTGATCTAAGACAAGTTTAATCTAACAATGATGAAAATATTGTTGCAGTACTTTTAAAACACCATGATGTCTGCCTTCTAACTAGTCAAATTTAAGGGAGATTATATGTTGACTCACTGTCAGTTTACTCTCTTTTTGGACTGCAACTTTCAGTTTATTGTCTTTCTTGGTTTGATTTCACCCTTGTTAGCTAGAGTTTAGGCTCGATTCCTCTCTTCGTACATGTGGTTCTGGTACTTATGGATAGGTTGGGATCTTCCTGACACTCCATCACTTGGCGGTATCTTTTTAATTTAAAACAACGTGAGAAAACGATACTGTACTGAGGTTCAAAGTTAGTTAATTATGAAGCAATTACTTTCTGAAGGCATTGATTTTATTTGTTTTTTTCTCTTAATTTGAAGGGAAGAAACAGGTGCAGGATAATATCGTTATTGCAACAAAATTTGCTGCATACCCCTGGCGCTTAACACCTAACCAATTTGTCAATGCTTGCAAGTATGATTCATTAATGTCATTTTTCTTCACCTGTATTTTTTTACTAAACCTGTTCTTTGGAGAAAACTGTGGATACACACTTTTGACATTTTTCTTGACCTGGTTTTTAAATTGTATCCTGGCATGTACAAAAGCCTTTGTTTTGTATTCTCTTGCAATTCATAAATGCACACACAAACTCTTCCTTGACATGAATAATCAATATTTTAGTATAATTCTCTCAAGTAAACAAATCAATGAGGAATGTTTCCAGGTCTTCATTGGATAGGATGCAACTTGATCAAATTGGAATAGGGCAATTACACTGGTCGACTGCGAACTATGCTCCTCTGCAGGAGAGAGCTCTTTGGGATGGTTTAGTGGCAATGTACGATAAGGTTACCATGAACCTGTAAATTACTTGCAATAAGGGATCATATTGATTGCAACCATGAAAATGCCTCATTAAATAAGGGGTGGGCTTAGATTTTTAGAGAAGTTGCACCCAAATTTGAATATATGTTTTAGATCTCCCTCACTATCCTGGTTCTGCCCCTGCCTTTGATGCCGATCCCTGTTGAGCAGGGGTGGTCATCCCTTCTACCAAATTTTCTTAGCCTGTTTGTGCATGCACTTGTTTTTTGTCATCTTGGTTCAATTACAAACTTCATGTTCTTGAAACTTTTCCTCATATTTTCAATAAAGAAGGATAGCCCATTTCATTTTCTTGTTTCAATCGTATTTCTATTCCTGCTTTGTTGTTGCATCTTGATGATAATAATGAAGGTTTTGGAATGATAATTTTATGATGCAGGGATTGGTACGAGCAGTCGGTGTTAGCAATTATGGACCAAAGCAGCTATTAAAGATATATGATTACCTTGAAGAACGAGGAGTGCCACTATGCTCAGCTCAGGTCCTATATTGTCTTCACACTTCCCTGTAACTTATATTTGATTAAGGGAAAGTATATGTGCACATCATGATCAAGAGCAGTGACTTTCCGTTCTTCAGATTCCATTAAATCCCCATCCCAATCTGACACCTAAACGGTATATTTTAATTTTGATAATCTATGAATAGGTCCAATTTTCACTTCTAAGCATGGGAAAAGATCAGATGGAAATCAAGGATATATGCGACTCTCTGGATATTCGTTTAATTTCTTACAGTCCTCTAGGACTTGGAATGCTTACTGGAAAATACACTTCTTCCAATCTTCCAAGGGGACCTCGGTACATTAGAATTTATACTTCATATATTTCAACTAGTAAACTTTTATTACGTGGCGGATCCAAGAATTCAAGAAAAAAGTGAGGGCAGGACGGAAACGAGTGATAAAGATGGTTGGCTCAATGGATTTTTGGGGAATGAAATTACGGTCTTAGAAAAAATCATATATTCAGAAAACTTGTATGAGAAGCTGGATCTGCCCTTCAGTAAAATACATTATTGACCTTGTTGGATATCGATATGCAAACTTGTAGGGGTCTTCTATTTCGACAAATTTTACCTGGACTCGAGCCTCTGCTGAATTCACTCAAAGAAATTGCACAAAAAAGGCGGAAAAGCATACCTCAAGTACAACTTAGTTAGCTTGATCTTTATCACTATGCATTAGCCTTTGTTCCTACTGCTTTTTTGGCTAACATATGATCATGCTATTAGGTTGCTATAAACTGGTGCATCTGCAAAGGTACAATTCCAATCCCCGGTGTAAAATCAGTTAAACAGGCTGAAGAAAACTTAGGTGCTCTTGGTTGGCAACTCACTTCAGATGAGTTGCTTCAGTTAGAATATGCTGCTCTGGAATCTCCTCAGAAGATGATTCAAAACGTCTTTCAGACAAGGTTAGTTATGTTACTGTTTGGTGGGATGGAAATTTAGCTGAAACATACAACTTATTGTATTGTTAGAAAATTATCGTTGATGATATAACATCCATGATGTAATCAGTGGCTACAAAAAGGTTTGTCGATTTCAATTGTCCAGTCTGCAGAGAAATTAACAGTCGTTTGATTCTTTGTTTGCATTTATTACAGATGAGTCACTCCTAGGATAGAGATAAAATGTAGTAGAGACGCACAAAAAAAATTTCCAAGAAAGGGTCATGATCGTTCGAAGGAAAGTTCAGATGTTGATCTGCATGTGGATGTCTATGGTTGCTGATTCTTCTTCTGATTCTTCTTTGACATTGCTGTTTGGTGTATGCTGGAAAAATATGGCAGCTTTCAAGGCTAAAGTTTTACCAAGCAGTTAACGAGAACAGAGCAAAGAGAAAGACGCCTCTTTGCAGCGCAGCTTTTTCTGTTTTTCCTTTGTTTAGAAAGCCATGCAAAATTTACGTCAATTCAGCAGACTATGTTTTATGCTGTTTTTAATTGTTAATGAACGCATGGCGTAAAGCATGACCAATTGCATGTTTAATTCTTAAGTATGGAAATAAAGTTCACATGTGATGCTGTTCAGCTTGTTAATGGTTGTTATTTAACAACCTTTTATGTGCAATTAAGGCACATATTACACTAGAAGAAACCAATACGAACCGAGAATGGGAAATTCAATTCAGAAACATAACCCAATGAATAGGAGAGTAAATGTCTATGGGTTAAATCAGTAAACAACCATCTCATATGCTAATTGGCAACAAAAAGAAACCTCAAAAAGTACAAAGATTTGGTGATCATCCATTTGATCCAGCCAGCCATCTACTTGATCTTCTTCTTTGGC
Organism: Henckelia pumila; assembly: GCF_033568475.1. Lineage (NCBI taxonomy): Eukaryota > Viridiplantae > Streptophyta > Magnoliopsida > Lamiales > Gesneriaceae > Henckelia > Henckelia pumila. The sequence continues at coordinate 128,651,483 of NC_133123.1, read as the reverse complement.
CTCAGCTGCACAAAAATATACAAATAGACATCATACATATGGTCATATGGATAAGGCCAAACTGCTGATATAAATACAAAGCAAACATGAGCCAAGAATACATCACAGATTTAAACCTGATTGCTGTGTCCACACTTCTTCTTCCTGCAGTTGACAGCCCGAGGGTGTAGGCGAGCATAGCACCTGCAAGACGGTTAAACGTGTATCTCAAGTTCCCTCCGACAAATTGTAGTGTGGTTAAAATCTTGAAGTTATCGAAAAGTGATTTGAGTGGCCAAATTTACCATCTTTATTGGCCTGCCATTATTTTTATGGCAAAAAAAAATTGAACTTGCATTGCATAGAAATGCCTGGAATCTTATTCCAGGAGAAGAATAGCCCAAAAAGATGACTTAGCAAAGCTCAAATCCTAGACAATTTGAAACTGTGATCCGATGTTATCTGAATTTCCTTCTCTCCTTATTAGACCAACTTTTCTAAATCACACTCGAGACTATGCATCTACTTGTCATAATTTTGCGCCCTGCTGGGTATTTCCTTTGGGTCATGTAAATCAGTAAATGTATACACTTGAAGATACTAGGATTGCTACTTGCTAGTAAGCCTGTCGAGAAGTCAGAAGTTTAGTTCAAATGAAACCAATACTCCTCCATTCTCTTCTCTCTGCATAATAGGCCATCCGCCATTTCAATCTAATAGCAAAGTAATAAAATTTGGACTTTTGAAAAGTATTTAGATCACAAAACATCAAGCTAACTCAAATACAATCCACTTACTTGCGACAAATCATTTTGTCCTGATTGTACTTTCTTGCCAAGGCCATAAGAGAAGGCTCGATAATTCCACCCCTAAGCCTCAGAACCAAGTGCAGAGTCGACTCTATAAAAGAAATATAATTGTGATAATTTAAAACAAACACAAATTCTATGATCGGACCGCAAAAAAATAAAATAAAAAAAATAACCTTTTTGAATGTTGTAATCGGCTAACGTCCGTCCATCTTCAAGCTGCTTCCCGGCGAAAATCAGACGCTGCTGATCTGGTGGGATTCCTGAAAAAAACACAAGATATCTTACAGTTTGCCGATAAAAATGAAAAGGGCCTCGTAAAAATCATACCTTCCTTGTCTTGAATCTTGGCCTTAACATTATCGATGGTGTCGCTCGATTCTACCTCGAGCGTTATGGTCTTCCCGGTGAGAGTTTTCACGAAGATCTGCATTTTTTCGGGCTCCTCTGCCTAACTAGTGGAGCTGATGCATATATATGTACACGGATAGGGTTTTGATTTTTGAAGCTTATGGAACCCTCGTACGACGGCGTTTTTCTGGTTCATAAAACATCACTTTTCGTATCTTACTTCAAAAGGAGGAAAAAAATATCAATTTTGGATAATTAACATTTGTTTTAAGAGTGAATTGTGTATAAATCACTAAACCCAAACCTAACTTTTTTATGAATTTCTACAATAAAAATTCTTTCTTAAAACTCCATAGGACCACCAAACTTGGTCAAATCCAATGTTTAATTCTTGTACCCAATTTATGCATTTATGTACTTCATTTATGCAATGATTGTGCTCAATTATGGTACTTTGAATTATCTGCAAAAATGGTATCAGAGCCTTAGGTTAATTATTCAGACTTTATATTATTCGTTAATTCATACTTTTCTTTGTTGAGGAGAAGATTTTTACAAAAAGATGACTTCAAACGAATGTTTGAATCAAGAAGATTTTATTTATATGAAATCTTATAAACAAGTTAATCTGTTCACAATAGATTACTTACGACAGATTGTGATTAATGCTCTCAATTTTGAAGGGATAAAGAAAGATGATTTCTAACTCTCAATTTTTAGAGATTGCCCCAGATTCCTCTAAACTCTCCGGAGATCTTACAGCAATCAGCTGTATGAAATACCTCGGCAGATTGAAGGAATCATTAAGAAACAAGAAGAAATTCTTGTAACTCTAAAGAATCTTCAAACTAAAATCACAAATCTAAAACAAACTTCTGGTTCTAGAAAAGAAAATACAGGAAGAAGTTTACCACTCTCGTTTGGTACCGAACCTTTGTTACATCAGAAAGGTAAAACCAAAATGGTCCAAAAACTCTTAACTGATGATGATGAAATGATGATTAATCTTATAAAAGCAGTATCAGAGAAAAAACACTATCTGATGACTACTTTAGAAACATTAAATCTCGAGGATCTACAAGATCTTGCGGATTTTTTTGCGAATCTCAAAGTAGTAGATCTAAAAATGAATTTCCCTGAGGATGAACAACCCATAGGGAATCCCCCAAGATATGTGATTAAAACAGAAGAACCACATAGTGAGTTCCAAGTTGGAGAAAATTCACATCCAGCAGGAACCAGATCAAAAAGGAGTAAGATACCACTACATCAAACTCCTTATGGAAAAACTGTTTTAGACCTGATACATCCTTATGGGGTTATGTTAAACCTTGATGTTCTGGACTTCAAAAACAGAGAATATCTTATAGATGATTGGACGTCAGCTATGAGAATTGCAGCAGGGACATTAGATCTCAATAAAGAAGGATTCATTAAACTTCTAGAAATGAGTCTAATGGGATCTGTTAAGATCGCATGGGAGATGACTATGCCAGAAACTAAGAAATCAATCTTAGCAGGAGAATCCCTCAGCGAGATTGGAGGAAGAATGACCACCCTATTTAAAGCACAATTCATAAGGGTAGACTATTTCAATAATCAAGATACAGAGAAAAAGAAAAGATATACTCAAGCTCTGTATAGCCTCGAGTTACATGATATCTGTTTAGTTGATGAATACATTATGTTATTCACTAAATACAGATGGAATTTGGGAGTCGAGGAAAATGTAGCTATTCAGCTATTTTTCGCAAAAATGCCAAGTCCCTGGAGAGAAATTCTGATTAAAGAATACGTTCCAGGTAATCTTGATACATTGGCAAGACGCGCCTCCTTTTTGAAAGGAAAATTGATAGAATGGTGCCACATGACAGCATTACAGAAGAACTACAAGAAAATAAGGGGTATAGATAAACGTACACCTTTATGTTGTAAAGAAAATGATCTTCTAACGATCATTGGAAACAGATCACAGGGATTTAAAAGGAAAAAATTCAGAAATAATCCCTATAATAAAAGAATGAAAAATTCTTGGAAACCAAGAATATTTTGGTCCAAACAAAAAGCCAGATCATATAGAGAGAACATCATCAAGAAGAACTTTCAGAAGAACTCATACAAGAGCAAGTGAAAGTTTCAAGGATTGCAACTGCTGGACATATGGAGCAAGAGGACATATATCTACAAATTGTCCAGAAAATGAGAAAAAAAAAAGAGTTAAACTCTTTGAAGCAACACCAGATATGGATGATGCAGTCTTCTTTCAAGATCTAGTCCAAGTATATCAATTTGAGGATATCCCCTCAGATGAAAGCATATACGAAGAAGAGATATTGTTTAGTCAAGAAGTTTCTGAGGATGAATCAAAATTAGAATCAGAGTAAAGAGGAAGTGTTTCGGCATGAAACACATGAAAGTTTGGTTGGGTTCTTTAGTCAAACCATGATATCTCATAATATGGTCCAAAGGATTATGAGAGAAAATCCAACATTACAGAAGTACCAAGGATTTTCGGCAGAACAAGTTGAAAGAGTCTTAGGAAACCTAGGGCTAAGACAAAGAAGACATAATTTGATTTATAAGGTATCCAGGAGGGAAATGGCAATCCCTATGAAATTAACCAGTAATCAAATTGAGATGCAGTTAATTCCCTTTGAAGAAATTCGAGAGGAATTACAAAAATTAAAAGCAGAAGTAGCAAAGACAATGTCTTGGATTCATATTAGAGCAATCCAGATTATGATCAAAGCTACTTTTAAAGAAGGAATAGATTCACCCATAGATATCGTAGTATGCGATAAAAGAATGGAGAATATACAAGATGCGGTTCTAGGAACTATCTCGAGAAATTTGTGTGCTGGAAAAATTGTGGGAGTTATTTATCCTAGAATAGCCTACAATTTAGCTGATAGAGATTTTAGTCGAGCCTTGACGTTGCATCAAAACTTCAAGGAAAAAAGACTAATGAAGGAAGATAATAGGCCATATTCTATTACGTATCAAATTTTATATGCTCTTTCTAATACTCACCATTCCAAATTATTTATTAGAAATGAGTTCATTGAAATTCCAGAGATATTTGGAAAAGTTGCTCAAGCAATATACCCGGAAAGGACCGAGTTTCCTTTAATTCAGGAAACAGACATTCAAATTCAAGACAGATCGGTTCTATACAGAGACCTTAAAATAGAACCCCGAAGGTTATCTTTCCAACGAGATCGAATGACAAGTAGGAGATGGGACAAATCTCTTATTCAAGAAATTCCACCAGAAAAAAAAGAGTTTTCTATAATAGGAAAACTTAGATCTCCAGAAGGATGGAAAGAAGTAAAAAATAGTATTCAAAATTACAAGTCATCGGAACCAGTTCTTTTGTAACTCGATTTACTATTTGGAACAACAGGAAAAAGGAACTTACCAAGGAGTCATAAATATTGGAGAATTGGAAGTTCAAATCTGGGAAATTCCAGGAAAAGAAGTGGATCAGCTCATTCTTGGTCTAGAGTTCCTGGAGGATCATAAACCATGGAAACGCCTTGAAAAGGAAATAGAGTTCATGACAAAAGAAAAAACTTGGAGGATTCAATAAGAATTCTACAAGATGAAAAACCAAGATAATTGGATAAGGGACAATGCCTTAATCAAATTCGAGAACTCTGTTCACAAACAGAAAAAGAAGCAACTTTTGAGATTAGTAAATCATGAGCATGATTTACTAAAATGTATTGAAGAAGTAGAAAAGAGTAACAATACTCTACCTACTGATGCCTTAGAAGTATTAAGGCTAAATAGTCTTAATCGGATTACTGAATTACAAAGCAGTTTACTAAAAATGGCAGGACCATTTAGTAATCTCTTTAAGTAAAATGACAACAAGTCCTTTCTCCATCTACATTCCAATTGGGATGTTATACGAACAATATAAGGTTGAATACTTTGCAGCTTATATTGACTCGGGAGCAGGAATTTGTACAACAAAAAGAGGAGTCTTTCCTGAAGAATGTGAAGAGGACTTGCCAAAAATTGTTGGACGAGATTTCTCTCGAAGAATTTTAATTCTTTGCAAAGGAATAAAACAAGCAGAAATTCTTGTGGGAGGAGCAGGTCAATTAAACACCTTGGTACAAGGTAAAGACACCACCAATCTATTTCCATGATACAGGAGCTGATATCCTGTTAGGAAATAACTTCTTACAAATGTTTAAGAAGTACACACAAGACAATGAGTCAAGAAGACTTATGTTCACTACAATTTGTGATCATAAAATTATCGTTCAAAGACTCAAGGTTGCTTTTTATCGACAATTGCCGATAATATTTCGCAGCCAGCGTGGTGATAAAGGAGAACTTTTTCACCCAAAAATGAAAGATCCAAGAAGGTTTGGAGAAACCATGTTGAAAATAAAAACAAAACAAGAACTCCAAACAGAGGATATGGAGCTTCTCAAGGTAACTCTAAATCACATAGATAAAGAGTTAGAAAATAAGGTATCCCTTGAAGATGTAAAAAAGAGGCTCAAAGAAAGTTATAACGAGCATCCTTTGGCATGGTGGGATAGAAATCAACTCAAAGCCAACCTTACTCTAAAGGAAGGCAAAGAGTATGAATTTGTCAGATATAAGTCTATTCCGATGAACATAATAGATTAAAGGGATATGAGAATGATTATCAAGAAATATTTGGACTTTGGTCTAATCAAAGAAGAAATTTAACCATATAGCAGCTCAGGTTTTCTTGTCAGAAATCATGGTGAAATAAAAAGAGGGAAACCCAGGTTAGTTATTAACTACCAAGGTATTAATAAAATCTTAGAGTTTGATGGGTACTTCATACCCGGTAGGGAACACCTAATTAGCTGTGTACGAAATGCTAGAGTGTTCTCAAAATTTGATTGTAAGTCTGAATTTTACCAGATTCGAATGGAAGAAGGCAGTAAGAAATTCACAGCCTTCTCTACTCCACAAAAACACTATATTTGGGAAGTTATGCCTATGGAATTGGACAATGCACCCCAAATATTTCAAAGGAAGATGGATAATCTTTTTAAAGATTATTTCAACTTTATATTTGTTTATATTGATGATATTCTTATAGCATCAAAAAACATCGACGAACATGTTAAATACTTAGAGATTTTCTCTAAAATTTGTAAACAAGAAGGACTGGTTTTATCTGAAAAGAAAGCAGTCATAGCAACAAGGAAAATTGAATTCCTTGGTATAGAGATTGATGAAACTGGAATAATTCTACAACCCCATATTATGAAAAAGGTAAAAATTTTCCAGATAAACTCAAAGATGTAAAACAACTCCAGAGTTTTCTAGGAGTAGTTAATTTTGCAGGAATGTTCATAAACAACATAGCAATATACAGAAAGGTGTTCAGTCCTTTGTTAAAAAAGGATGCCAGATTTATATGGATCGATGATCATACTAAAGGGGTAAACCAATTAAAGGAGATATGTAAGAATCTCCCAAAAATGGCTATATCCGTAGATGAAGACAATCTGGTGTTATTTACGGATGCCAGTGACGAATGGTGGGCAGCAGTCCTTACCAAGATCACCCCGGATGGAGAAATACCATGCAGATATTGTAGTGATCTTTTTTCAGAATCTGAGGCCATCAGATGGCATATCAACAAGAAGGAATTTTATGCAGTTAAAAGGGCTTTCGAAAAATGGCCATTATTTTTACTTGCTAAAAAATTCACGCTGAAGGTTGATAACACCCAGGTAAAAGCTTTCCTAAGAAATAAGATTGAATATAAACCTGAGAAAGCTAGGTTATTAAGATGACAAGTATTATGTCAAAATTATATTTTTGATATTATTATTATTATTAAATCTCATGAAAATATTCTTGCAGATTTCTTAACAAGAGAAGAAAGGAAGTGACGTGGATTCCATCATGAAAATGCAGAGGCATCTCAGGGAACACCTTGGGTTGCTTCAAAACGAGTTCAACCAGTTAGCCATTAATGCTGAAATGGCCGGCAGATTACAACAAGCTAATCGGATCAAAGTATCTAATCGAATTACAGGATGTATGCAAGCTCAAACCCAATTATGGGCTGCTATTCAAGGGCCAATTGTGAAGGCTATAGAGAAACCATTGGTTTCTTATAAACAAGATATGCTAAAACCATTGGTTTTACAAGAACAAGAAATACAACCACCGGTTGTGAAACAAGATATTGAGGAATCTAAAACTCAAGAAACAAGTGCTAATCTATCATCAGCCTTTGATGATCTGGATGAAGCAACAATTGATGAGGATAACTCATCAAGTCAACCCTCCGCCTCTGGGGTAAAAGAGGAAGAGATCAATCTTAGGCCCAACACAGACAAGGGCAAATCTAAGATTGATACTAACCCAACTATCATTTTTCCATTTCAGGTTTATCAACAGAGGTGAGAGAAATTAAGTACAAGAAGTGAAATTAACCCTAACACTTGCAGGGTTGATGTTGCAGGGATATATCCAAGGATTTGGCTAAAATATAATGTCAACCCTAAGGATGTAAAGCTATGGTATGAATTTTGGGCTTTAGCCTCAGTTTATACAACTTTACCAAGCTTCCAGGAGATATCACAACTACCAAAATGGATTCAGGAAGCAGTCCAAGAAACATGGGCAAATAACGACCATTTGTCCAGAGGAGATGTGCTCGAATTATAATTCTTTAGTGCAGCTCCAGAACCAACAGGGAAAGGATCACACGAGCCCTTTCATTTCATCAAGCTAAGGAGACCTGACATGAATAATCAAAGATTCATCAAGGATCCTATATCTGAAGAAATACCATTAGTGTCCACTTTTGGAAAAAATGAAATTTCAACCAGAAGGGCATGGGGTATTTGGGTTTGTCTCACCGAGATGGACAAGGTCAAGTTTTCGTTCAAATTTTATCAGAATTCTATGAACGGATCATTCCTGTTAAACACAATGACAGGAAAAACTACGGCTTTTGCGGAAGAACTCTTCGAAAAAAAGAGGAACTTTTTGTGGAACAACAAGCTACCGGGGAGTAAAGAGACTCGCCGAAAATTTTATAACATGGCTCATATCGGAAGATGGTCAGAGAATATCTGCCCAGAGTGTCCAAACTATAAGGAGCCAGAAATTCGGAAAAACCTTCAGACCCCGAACGGATCGAAAAGAATTTTCCGAGACAAGCAAAGGTGGACAGGGACCACCAAAGATGCGTTTTTTCAGGGGACCACTACAAAAGAAGAAGATGCCCCGACAATAATAAAGAAGGCATGTGAGGAGGATAGATCCAAAAGAAAAAGGACGACATGTGACTCCTCCACAAACAAACGATGCCATCAATAATGGCATAACAGGACAAGGTGGATAACAGGTGACTCATGCATTAGCTAAAGATGCAATTAATAATGTCATATAAGGACAAGACAAAACAACTGTAAGATTCCCTGAAGTTTCTCGGTGAAACGAGTGGAACCTCAGCTATAAATACAAGCGTTCAAGGAAGCTGAAGACATCGATCATTCCCTTCAGTTTTCTTACAAATAAATTATTGTAATATTTCTCTCTCTATTGTATTAAATTTTCTTTTTATGTATTTCAAGAACAAGGCTACTATGAGTAGCTAAACAAGTTGTCTTCTCCTCTTCAAAGGAGTTGATTTATGTAATAATATAATGTTTGAACAACTTTTCTAAAGTCTCTTGTTCTTTCATGCTCATATTTTATAATTAAATTCATATACCATACGTCTTAAGGTAGAAAACGAATTAAGGCTGTGTTGGGTGTCGTTGAAGGAGCTTGTGCAGAAACCATCTGTTGCGACTGCGTGGTTGGAGTATGAGGAGCACTTCGTAAAACTCGGCAGGTATGACCCAACGACACTATGGTCAAAGAGGTTTTGATTTTAATTTATCTTACGGAAGTATGTTGGACCCTAATCCAGAGTATATCGGCTTGAAACCTTGCGTAACCGATAGTTCTGCTTTGTCTGAACTGGTTCGATAGGTAAACAATGCCACGTACAAAGGATTAAATACTAAACACTTTTTAAGACAAATTTGGGGACCACTAGGAAGTTGAAACAAAGAAACTTGAGTATAGGGAGTTAAGAGAAAGAAATGTTTGGGTTTGGGGATTTTAAAATAATTTGTCCTTGTTTTAAATTATGATGATAACAATTTTTGATAAATTTGCTCTAGTCCTCCAAATCTAAGCAAAATTTTAAATTCAGTCTTTATCCAAAAATATATATATATATATTTGCATTCTTTGATCTACACAAAAATATTTCTGCATTCCTTGAGCTTACATAGTTTTTTTTCCCTAGTGAAGATCGGTACAAAAAAATTGAAAATATGGTAATAATATATGTTATTTGAGCACTAACTTGTTTAAATCTGATAAAAAATAAAATTTTAGGTATAAAATTTGATCGACACGTGTTTAGATATTCAATAATTGAGCTAATTCCATCAACACCCCTTGTGAAAAATCAAATAAGCAAAAAATATCTTATATAAAAATTAATAACATGTTAGACCTTATTTTTTTTAAAAAAATAGCATAAAATGTAACGCCCGGATTTATTTAATTTTAATCCGAGAATATTTAATTTGGAAATATTTAGAATTTTGATTTAAATTCTAATATTCTTAAATTATTTAGGATTGAAATTGAAAGAAACGATAAGTTGAAGACTTAATTGAAAAGAAGCAGGAATTGGAGGACTAAAGTGCAAAATCCTGAATTTGGTGGACACTTGTTAATTTTTTGCTTATTCACGTGTATACCATCATGTTTCATCAGAATTTTCAGAGACAAGAACCGAGAGCAAGAACAAAGAAATTCCAAGTTTCATTCTTCATCTTCAAATTGCCGTATCTTTTGTTCCGGTTATCCGATTTCGATTCCAAAAGATGTTCTGGAATCCTTGCAAGAAGACCTTAGATTTGATGTAAGTTTTCTCTTAGTTCATTATGGATTATGAATTCGAAAATGGCAGAGATCAGATGTGGTTATGACTTGATGTTGTTGAGCTCGTATTCTTTGTCCTGTTGTGACGACCCGAGTTCTAATCTCTCATTAAACAAATTATCATAAATAATAGTCAAAGAATCAAAGACTAAATAAAATAAAAAAAAAATTTAAAAGGGTAGCACCTCGCTCGATCGGTTAAAAGCTACCGATCGAGCGAGCCCTGGAACTCAAATTCTCGGGTTGGACAAGTTTTGTTAACCGATCGAGCGAGCCCTGGAACTCAAATTCTCGGGCTGGACATGTTTTGGCCTCGTTCGATCGGTCAATTTTCACCGATCGAGTGAGCCAAATTTGCTCATTTCTCTGCCTCAAATATGAAGGCCTCGCTCGATCGGTAGGAATCACCCGATCGAGCGGGCATCTGTCCAGCAGAAAAAAAAAACACAGATCATTTTGCTGACAACTCAAGTTCTTTCATTCATTTCTCATCTAACATCAACTCATACATAGCCTATACAAAATCATAAGCTTACATGCATTCTAACATGATATAAGTTGATAGAAATAGATCATCTCAAAGCCTTAAAATCAACATAATAGGCTCATATATCAAACATGGAACATTGTATACAATATCAAGTCAAGTCCTAAAAAGTAATATACATCATCTCATATCTTGTGTACATTATTAAGACAACAACCTCATAGCCAATAAGTCTTGGCATATGTAACTACAACATATTCATGTCTTTGAATCAACACAACATTGACAGCTCACAACTATCTAAACTCGGATCATCACGCTATTCTCTCATCCCTTGTTCTTCAAGATCGGTTTAGCCCTGTTCCACTCCCGCCTATTGCCATGACACATACAACACAACAATAGCCGGATAACTCCGGTGAGAAATATATTTCCCATTAAAAGCAACTAAACATGCATAGCAAATCATATATCAAATTCATATATAAAAGTAACTACAATGCATGTTTTAAAACAAGGTTCTCTAATTCATCGTTTGGGATCCCGAGAAGAAGATATCATAACTAACCACCGACTCTCCCGATCGAGGTGGGGCTACTTATCTTGCTTCTCTAGACTTTGAAGCCACTATATATGTAAATCAAACGCTAGGCTAAGTCAACCACTCAGGCCATACATATATACTTCCTCAAATCGTCTAATCGAACGTTTCCGTTCATTTCGAAATCAAAGAACAAGTCTTACAAGATGAATGCATCATATATCAACAAAATAGCATTCATTAACATCAAGACTCATTCCACCATTCATAGAAAAGCATATAAAAGCAAGTAATCAAATAAGTATGTGATTTAGGGAACTCGATACAAACCATCTCGAGTTATAATCCCATTCAAAATAGTAGTCCACTTTTACCTTTCAAATATTATTCCAAGGTGAGTTCAAGCTCTCCAAATCTGAACAACACAATCACAAGACTTGTATCAAAATCTGCACTTAGAACCATTTAAACTCCATTATAGAATAGCTTCAAACATTGATCTTTCTTCTACCGATTCGAAGTTAACGTTCTCGAGCTCGATGTCCCTTGTTTACAAACTGAAAACACAACATAATTGCCAATGAAATATCAACTCCAATCCATGTCAATAGCAGCTCACATATAAACAAGCAAAACAACTTCAAATCAAAAGTTCGACGGCATATCGGTATAATTCGGCAATCCGAAACCCAACTATATCAAAGCTCACAATATATACACATTTATCAGCTGCATATCAACTCAAACCCATCATATCAACAAGCATATAAGTCGACTAGTGGGTGAGAAAGAATAAGAACTGATCCAACAACCATTCTTCAACCCAACTTCAATATAATCAAGGAATAAAACTCCACAACATCAAGTCATAACCACATCTGATCTCTGCCATTTTTGAATTCATAATCCATAATGAACTAAGAGAAAACTTACATCAAATCGAAGGTCTTCTTGCAAGGATTCCAGAACATCTTTTGGAATCGAAATCGGATAACCGAAACAAAAGATACGGCAATTTGAAGATGAAGAATGAAACTTGGAATTTCTTTGTTCTTGCTCTCGGTTCTTGTCTCTGAAAATTCTGATGAAACATGATGCTATACACGTGAATAAGCTCAAAATTAACAAGTGTCCACCAAATTTAGGATTTTGCACTTTAGTCCTCCAATTCCTGCTTCTTTTCAATTCAGTCCTCAACTTATCATTTCTTTCAATTTCAATCCTAAATAATTTAAGAATATTAGAATTTAAATCAAAACTCTAAATATTTCCAAATTAAATATTCTCGGATTAAAATTAAATAAATCCGGGCGTTACAATTCTCCCCCACTAAGACACGATTTCATCCTCGAAATCTCAAGTACGAACAGCACATAAGATATATCAGATAACAAAAAAAAAAACTAAAGGAGAACTCACATCATTGAAACAACTCTGGAAATCGTTGCCTCATATCTGATTTCGTCTCCCAAGTTGCTTCTTCAATACCATGACGACTCCACTGAACCTTCACAAGCGGAATAGTCTTCGTTCGAAGTTGCTTTTCTTTACGATCAAGAATCTGAATTGTCTTCTCAAAATAACTCAAAGTTTCGTCAAGTTCAGCCTCATCAGATTGAAGCACATGAGATTCATCAGCAAGATATTTTCGAAGCATTGATACATGAAAGACATCATGTATTCCAGACAAGGATGGAGGCAAAGCTAATCGATAGGCAAGATTGCCTATTTTCTCAAGAACTTCATACAGACCGATATAACGTGGAGACAACTTCCCTCGCTTGCCAAATCGTACAGTACCTCTGAACGGAGAAATCTTCAAAAATACACGATCCCCCTGTTCAAAAGACAAAGGGCGACGTCGAATATTGGCATACTTCGCTTGTCTATCCTGAGCTGTCTTCATTCTCTTTTGAATAAGCTTCACTTGTTCAGTCATATCTCGAATCATGTCAGGTCCAATGTCAGGTATCTCAGAAATATCATCCCAGAAAAGAGGTAATCGACATTTTCTTCCATATAAAGCTTCAAACGGAGCCATTTTAATACTCGATTGATAGCTGTTGTTGTACGAGAATTCACAAAGTGGTAATGAATCTTGCCAACTCGTGCCAAAATCAAGCACGACAGCTCTCAACATATCTTCTAATGTCTGAATGGTACGCTCAGACTGTCCGTCTGTCTGTGGATGATAGGCTGTGCTCAAGTGTAACTGAGTACTCAAAGCACTTTGTAAACTGTGCCAGAAGTGTGACGTAAATCGAGGATCATGATCTGATACAATAGACTTTGGCACTCCATGCAATCTGACAACTTCTCGGACATAAAGCTCTGCCATCTGATCGTGTCTATATGTCATACGATAAGGTATAAAACACGCTGATTTCGTCAATCTATCGATAATCACCCAGATAGCATCACAACCTCTAGAAGATCGAGGTAACTTCGTCACGAAGTCCATGGAAATATGATCACATTTCCATTCCGACACTGATAAACTCTGTAACAAACCAGGCGGTTTCTTCCTTTCAGCCTTCACCTGTTGGCAATTCAGACATCGAGACACAAAATCAGTGATATCGGACTTCATTGGTTTCCACCAATATCGAGTCTTCAAATCGTTGTACATCTTCCTACCTCCAGGATGAATACTATAACTACTACAATGCGCCTCTTTCAGTAGTTGTTGTCTCACATCAGAAATATCAGGCACTACAAGGCGATTGTTAACATATAAAAGATCATCTCGAACCTGATATTCAGATATATGCCCTGATCGGACTTTCTCAATCGAATTCTGCACATTCTGATCAAGTCTCTGAGCATCTTTAATTCTCAAAAGTAACTCTGGTTCAACTTGAATTTGATAAAGTCGCAGAGGCGGACCATTCGTGTCAAATACTAATCCAGAAAGACAACATTCTTCAATCAAATAGGATATACCAATCGTCGATAAAGACAAAGAACATACCTTTTGACTCAGTGCATCCGCAGCTGCATTCGATTTTCCTGGATAGTATTTAATCTCACAATCAAAATCTTTAAGCAAATCAAGACATCTACGCTGTCTCATATTCAATTTTGACTGTGAAAACAAATATTGTAAGAGTGGGTGCCCAGTGAGCCAACTGTGTGGCTATGGGCTTTGATGACTCTTTGTATAAACAATCTTTTGTTTAATATTATTTACACTTTTATTAATGGCAATGACTTTATATTACTTCATATTGTTATATTGTGATATACTATTGTTGTTTTGATAAAGACCTTGAATATACTATAGTGTATGTAAGATGTGGTAGAACATGAGGATGTCTATCATGAAATACATCTTATAGTCACTGTATATTCTAAAACCGTTCCTAGTCGATTGAGCCGTCCGATAATAAGGATAAGGATCGCTCGAGTTTGAGACTAGCATTTGCGATGCGGAGTACCACGTTTCATTGATAGGGAACATGGAGATGTTCGAAGCATGCAAATGGATATTCATAGGATGAATAATCGAACTACCCTATCCGGACTTTCCAAGTGGTTATCACTTATCGAGTGGATAAAGTCCGCGGTTTTGGTTGTACACCATTAGTCCTTACGACTTGAAACATCATGGAGACTCTATATGCTAGTGCTGTGCTTTGACTCGTTTACCGACTCTATGGGGGTCATCAGGTGTCGAGATTGGGTACAGTTACGACACATATAGGAGTCAATGCATTGTTGTCAAGGATTCACCACATACTTGCGAGTGTGGATATCCTATGCGATCTGAGGAGATATTAGTGTGACAAATCTCTGGCCAGAGTACTTGATGTGATTTAAGAAATGGTTTCTTAGTAGCACATGCGATGTCACTAATTTGATCTTCAAGATGTATTGCATAGTTATCGAATCTTGAGCGACTCTCGATATACCAATGGTTGTTGATTCGATCGGGATATATGGATGAAGGGACCGTACTGTACGCTAACCAAAATCTACTGGTTCTTGTAGGCACTATCAGTGATACCTAGGGAATCATGGGGCGATGTTGCTAGGCGCTTTACCATGATTCGTTGGGCAAGTCGGAAAGTGTTGTTCCGAGTCACAAGGAGTTGTGAGCCCACGGCTAGCTGTATCCCTGAACCATTGAGGGTCACACAGTGTAATGGAGTTTTAATCCCCGTTGAGATAGTTAAATTTAAAGAGTTAAATTTAATGAACTAAGGAGTTGGACTTCTTAAATAAGAGTAAGGGAGTAGGATTTCCTAAAATGACATAGGGATGGACATTTTTGGAAACCACTGAATTCGGATTCAGGAAAATTTATTTTGACTTTAAAATGTGCAGAAATGGTTTCTGTGCACATTGGTGAAATCGGTTCATCAATCGGAGTCACGATGAATTTTATATTAATTTCTGAACGTGCGGGCTTTGCTTGTCGGGCCTTAACTTATGACTAATGGGCCCTAAGCTGTTAGTGGCCTGCATTATAAATAAGTTATTGCAGTACAGAAATTAGACACAACAGGTCATTATTTTGAGAGACAGAATTCGAAACCCTAGCCTCCTCTCTCTCTCACAATTCGGCCGCCCCCTCCTTGCTCTGTCAGAGAATTTCCGGTCTGTGATTTTTAATTGCAGTCAGGAATAACGAATCAGATTCGTTTAATCTCTTCGCAGAAAACTTCTGACAGATTTTCTAGTGCAATCTGTCAGAGGGATTTAAACCCCATTCGTGGACCTGATTGAAGGAGTTCATCAGTTCCTGGGAGATACAAGAAGCGCAGAGAAATCTGTGTGGTGTCCATTAATCTCGCTTCGAGATTGGAGGTAAAATTTAATTAATTGTTATTTGAATTTTACACACACAATAATTTAATCGTTGAATGGTTGATACCCACACCATGGAATCGTTCCATGATAAAATTTTTAAACTTCCGCTGCACCGGGTATCAATCGTGATTGATCTGAACGCCAGTTATCCAACAAATATTTCAGACTCTTGTGATCAGAATAGATTTCAAACTGTTCCCCGTACAGATAATGTCGCCAAATCTTCAAAGCAAATACAATGGCGGCCAATTCAAGAGCATGAATCGGGTATCTGGTCTCGTGAGGCTTCAACTGTCTCGAGGCATAAGCAATCACATGCCCTCGTTGCATCAATACACATCCCAAACCTCGATGAGATGCATCACAATAAACAGTGAAACCACCAGTACCTAAAGGGATTGTCAAGACTGGTGCACTGGTCAGTCGCTTCTTCAACTCAATAAAACTGGATTCACAGGCTTCACACCAGATAAATGGAGCATTCTTCTGAGTTAACTGAGTAATCGGCTTCGCAATACTAGAAAAATCTTTAATAAAACGACGATAATACCCAGCCAAACCCATGAAACTACAAATTTCAGGAACAGATGTAGGTCTAGACCAATTGATCACAGCCTCGAATTTACTTGGATCAACAGATATACCATTTCCAGATATGATATGTCCAAGAAAAACAACCTGTTTCAGCCAAAACTCACATTTTGACAGTTTAGCATACAGTTTCTCAGCTCTTAATGTCTTCAACACGATTCTCAAATGTTCAGCATGATCAATCAAATTCTTCGAATATATCAGAATATCATCAATAAAAATTATAACGAAGTCATCAAGATATTTCTGAAACACACGGTTCATCAAAGCCATAAACACTGCTGGAGCATTCGTCAGACCAAACGGCATAACTATAAATTCATAATGGTCATACCTGGTTCTGAAAGCAGTTTTCGGAATATCAGAATCTCTAACTCTCAGCTGATGGTACCCAGATCTCAGATCGATCTTGGAATACACAGAAGAACCTTGCAACTGGTCAAATAAATCATCAATACAAGGCAAAGGATATTTGTTCTTTACCGTTGCCTTGTTCAGTTGCCGGTAGTCGATGCACAATCTCATTGAACCGTCTTTCTTCCTGACAAACAATACTGGAGCACACCAAGGAGAAACACTGGGTCGAATGTATCCCTTGGCCAGTAAATCTTCCAACTGATCTTTCAACTCTTTCAATTCTACTGGTGCCATTCGATAAGGTGCTTTAGAAATCGGTGCAGTACCTGGCATCAGTTCTATGTTGAAATCAATCTCACGATACAGAGGTAGTCCTGGAATCTCATCAGGGAAAACATCCGCAAATTCACTAACCACTGGCAAATCAGCCAGGTTCGGGCTAGCTTTCAAAACATCAACTGTATAGACAAGAAATCCCTCTGCTCCTTTCTGCAAAATTCGTGTCATTGATAATACAGAAATAAGAGGAATCTTAGCTCGAGAACCCTTACCATAGAATTTCCATTCTCCAGCCATCTCAGGTCTGAACCTCACTATCCTCTGAAAACAATCTACGGTAGCTCTGTACTTGTTTAGCATATCAATCCCGATAATGCAGTCAAAATCAGACAAACCAAGCACAAAACAATCTATCTCGATCTCATTACCATCATACCGTAGCAAACAATTCTTAACTATCTGAATAGATATAAGACCTCTTCCCAAAGGAGAAGAAACAGATACTACAACAGGTAATGTTTCAACAGGCAAAGAATGTAATGAAGCAAGTCGTGCAGAGATAAACGTATGGGATGCACCTATATCTATCAAGACATATGCAGGATAACCATAAAAAGAATAGTTACCTGCAATCACGTCATCTGGTGCTCCCTGTGCCTGTTCCTCCATCAGTGCAAAGACATGAGTCTGTTGTCTCGATGACTGACTACCTGTCTGATTCCCTCCTAGCCTTGGCTGTTGCTATGGATGTGATGGTTGAAAGGAATGAACAAAAGAGGCTTGCCTCGTAGGTTGAGCCACTGATCGTGATGACTCTGCACCTCGTGACTGTCCCGAACCTCTCTGAGGACACACCCTCACAAAATGGCCAGTCTGATGGCATATATGGCACCTCCCAGATACACCTCGGCACTGATCGGTTGGATGACCTCCAGCACAATTGTTACAAAACACTCCTGACTTCTGTTTCGTACCACTGGAACTCGAAGAACTGCTCCCTGACTTTTTAAACTGTTTTCCTCGAGCTTGCAAATATCCTTTCTTGCCACTGCTACTACCACCACTTTCAAATCGAGGAGGTTGTTGTGGAATGGGAGCTGGGGGTTGTGACTGTCTCGGAGGCTGAGCGGTATACAAAGCTCCTCACTATTGTATCAAACCAGCTTCCGCTCCTTTGGCACTGTTCAAAGCATCAGCAAAATTATTTGGTCGCCTTGTGTTTACCAAAGTAAAGACGTTCGGATTCAGTCCATTAATGAACTGATCAGCCATAGCCTCATCACTATCCGCAACATGTGGAGCAAAACGTAGCAATGTAGAGAATTTGGCAACATAGTCTTCAATATTTAAGTTTCCCTGCTTCAGATTAGCAAATTCTGCCCCTTTATCTTTGCGGTAAGACACTGGAAAGAAGCGTTGGTAAAACTTAGTTTTGAAGACATTCCAAGTAAGTACAGTTCCTCTACGCTCCAAAGCTTTCTTAGTCGTGGACCACCAGCTCTTCGCAACCTCATGCAACTGATGTCCAATGAGTCTGACTCGCCGCTCATCACCATAATCAAGTAAATCAAACAACATCTCCATATCATCAAGCCATCCTTCACATTCAACTGCATTCTCAGTACCTTTCAGTGTAGGTGGATTGAAAGAGTGGGTGCCCGATTAGCCAACTTGTGGCTAAGGGCTTTTGTGACTCTATGTATAAACAATCTTTGTTTAATATAATTTACATTCATTAATGGCATTTTCTTTGTCTTTCTTCATATTGTTATATTGTGATATACTATTGATGTTTTGATAAAGACCTTGAATATACTATAGTGTAAGTAAGATGAGATAGTGAATAAAGAGAGATCACTATTATGAAACACATCTTATAGTCACTGTATATTTTAAACAGTTCCTAGTCAATTGAGCCGTCTGCTAATAAGGATAAGGATCGCTCGAGATTGAGACTAGCATTTGTGATGCCAAGTACCACGTTTCATTGGTAATGGACATGGAAATGTTCAAAGCATGCAAATGGATATTCATATGATGAATGATCGAACTACCCTATTTGGACTTTCCAAGTGGTTATCACTTATCAAGTAGATAAAGTTCGCGGTTTTGGTTGTACACCATTAGTCCTTACTAATTAAAACATCATTGAGACTCTATATGCTAGTACTGTACTTTGACTCGTTTACCGACTCTATTGGGGTCATCAGGTGTCGGAATTTGGTACAATTACGACACATATAGGAGTCGATGCTTTGTTGTCAAGGATTCACCACATACTTGAGAGTGTGGATATCCTATGCGATCTAAGGAGATATTAGTGTGACGAATCTCTGGCCAGAGTATATGATGTGTTTTAGGTTACTCGATTTTCCTAGTAACACATGCGATGTCATTATTTGATCTCCAAGATATAATGCATAGTTATCGAATCTCGAACGACTCTCGATGCACCAATGGTTGTTGATTCGATCGGGATATATGGATGAAGGGACCGTACTGTACGCTAACCAAAATCTACTGGTTCTTGCAGGCACTATCAGTGATACCTAGGGAATCATGGGGCGATGTTGCTAGACGCTCTTACCATGATTCGTTGGGCAAGTCGGAAATTGTTGTTCCGAGTCACAAGGAGTTGTGAGCCCACGGCTAGCTGTATCCCTGAACCATTGAGGGTCACACAAGTAATGGATTACTAAACCCCGTTGAGATTGTTAAATTTAAAGAGTTAAATTTAATGAAAGAGAAGTTTGACTTCTTAACTAAAAGGGAGTGGAATTTCCTAAAATGACATAGGGATGGGCATTTTTGGAAATCATTGAATTCGGATTCAGAAAAATTATCTTGACTTTAAAAGGTGCAGAAATGGTTTCTGTGCACATTGGTGAAATCGGTTTATCAATAAGAGTCACGATGAATTTTATATTAATTTCTATAATAACAGGCTTGGCTTGTTGGGCTTAAGTTATGGATTATGGGCCCTAAGGAGTTAGAGTCCTAATACAATTATAACTTAATCTAGTCTAGAAATTATCTATAAATACATGTGTAGTGTTCGAAAATTGACACAATTCATTCTAGCAATTTTCGAAATTCATATAAAATAATTCAAGGGGATTTTCGAAAATCCTCTATCCCTTTTGAGAAAATTCGGTCTGTGATTTTTGTGAAAAATTACATTTCGAATTAACAGATCAAATCTGTTTATTCTCATCGATAAACATCTGATTGATTTCTAGTGCAATCAATCAGATGGGTTTCTATTTTCTGTTCGTGGACCTTATTCCGGAGATTGATCGTAAAGCCATCGGTTCCCGGGATACACAAGAAGAGCAGATTAAATTATGTTGGAGTCCATTATCAAGCCTTTGCTTGAAGAGGTAAAAATTTAATTGTGATTTTATTTTTACTTGCATAATTTAATCGTAAAGTTTTGATACCCATGATATAGAATCGTTCCATATATAAAAATAAAATTTTTAAACTTCCGCTGCACCGGGTATCAATTCTTAATTGATCTGAACACGTTTTTCCAACAGTGGTATCAGAGCCAGGTTGCTCAAATCAAACGATTAAATTAATCGATTGTACAAAATTTTTAGCCTCGGTTTTTGAAACAAAACAAAAAATTTTAAAATTAAATTTTGAACAGGGCAACGGGGCAGCGATCGTTGCTGCCCGGGGCAGCGAGATCGCTGCCCAAGGAAGCCAAGGGGCTGCCCTACACTCCACGTGGGGGCTGCCCTGCCCCACGTCCGGGCAGCCCGGAAAATTAAAATTTTTTTTCCAAAATTTTAATATTTTGGAATTTTAGTTTTTGGTCCGATCGAAAATTGTTTTTGATTGGTCCACGAGGCATCGGATCAAATTGTTTGAGTCCAAAATTTTTAAAATTGATTTTTGGATAAATTTGAATTTTTGGAAAATTTGTAAATCTTATCCGTTAAATTAGAATTTATAAAATTAATTATTTTGGTACAATTGATGATAAGATATGATATTATGAATGTATTAGATAAAATATGATTTTATCTTTTAATTATGATGCCATTGCATGTTATCCAATGTTTTAATTATTGAATTAATTATTGGATAAAAGGATGATCGATTGCCATGACCAATATTGTAGGTGTATGTTAGGTACTTTACATTTGGTTTATTGTTGTTGGGTTTTATTAATGGGCTTGGTTTATGGCCCAATTTGAATTGTCATTTGTAATAAAAAGTGAGCTTGGTTTATGGCCCGTTTCCACCCCTTAAATATGTATCCCCTACTTGTCATCGAAATTTATTGTAAATTTGTTAGACTTAGTGGAAGATAAATATTTGAAGACAATGGTGGGCCCAGCAGACGATAAAGACCGAAGAAATGTAAATGGAAGCTCAATGTAATAGGATTGCATTGCATACTTGCATATCACCTAGGATTGGACTTAGACTCGTGATTGGCAACCACGTGTCGATTAGATAATGGGATCGATCATCCTTAAATAATATATGATATTATTGATGTATGCATGTTTAGACTAAATTGTATGAATCCCGCAAGCATACATAAATTGCATGATGAGACAGATTTTCAAAAATTAAAAATCCCTCATTTTAAATATGATTTAAAATGGATATCAAGATAAACAAAAGGGAATTTAAATATTGTTTAAATATTTCTACCTTCCATCAACGATCAATGTATGAGATGCTACCCACGGGAACGGTCCGGCTCATATTATTGGGGGGGCCCGTTCGTCGGAAAGCTGTACATTGGATCGAAACATGTTGTAAGTTGGGTGGAACTCCCATGGGATTGGCTCATATTATTGGGGGATCCACATGGCGACCGTCCATCACAACTTAATATTGATAGGTTATCTTGACATGTCACAATAAACGGCGTCATATTATTGGACCCTTATTGGACATGAGGTAAAAACATGGGGGTTACTTTGGAAGTAATTGGGCTCTACCTTTTGAAAATTATGGTTGGCTGATATTATTCGGGACTATAGTTTGTCAATTGGACTCCATGTTCCCACTAAGGAAACAAGTTTCCCGTTTTCACTAGAGGGTAGTGAAATCGTTAAAATAGTGAGAGTGAAATTCATAAAATTATATTTCGCCATATTTTATGTCTTAGTAAATTAATTAAACAATCATCGATTATTGTCTGTTTCATCTCAGTATATCATTATGATGAATCTTCGTAATCCACATGTTTCAATTCTCAAACAAAACAAACTTTCTGGCGCAACTATACGGAATGGTTCAATAAGTTAAGATTGTCCAGAGTTCGGAAAAGATTTTCTAAGTGTTAGAAAAGGCTTCTCCGAAAACAGCTCCGGCTGATGTAACTGCCGAAAGATTGGCCGAACTAGAGAAATGGTTGGACCATGATCTCAAGGCCAAATGCTACATGCAAAATTGGACAAGTCTAAACAAGTTTTCCATCACTGCAAGAAACCCGGTCATTGGAAACGTAACTGCAAAGGGTATGTTTTACATTGAAATAAATGTTTTACTTAGTACTACTTCTTGGGTATTGGATACCAGATGTAGATCTCATAGTTGCAATGAGTTGCAAATGATGACAAGAAGTAATAAGCTTAGGAAGGGTGAGACCCAGCTAAGACTCGGAAATGGTTCTAGAGTTGAAGCCCAAGCTATAGGAGACATTTATTTAGTTTTGCAGAACGATTTTAAGTTATTTTTTAGAGACGTTTTATTTGTGCCAGATTCGATTAAAAACATTATTTCTATTTCTATGCTTGATAGAAATGGTTTTTCTTGTAATTTTGTGTTGATAAGCCGGTAACAACAAATAAAAAGAAAAACGATAGTCAAAACCCGGCAAACCTTTGGCATGCTAGGCTAGGTCATATTTCCTCAAGGAGGATGAACAAGCTAGTGGGAGAGGGCATATTTGATATGTCTGATATTAACTCTCTACTTACTTGTGAGTCCTGCCTAAAAGGAAAAATGACTAAATCTCCTTTCAAAGGGAAGCCTGAGCGTAGTCAAAATCTGTTGGATTTGATCCATACAAATGCTTGTGGACCATTTAGTATCGGTACTAAATTTGGTCACACCTACTTCATTACCTTTACTGATGATTATTCTAGGTATGGGTATTTATATTTAATGAAATATAAGTCTGAATCATTTGAAAAGTTCAAAGAATTCAAGGCTGAAGTAGAAAACAAACAAGGTAGAAGTATTAAAGCACTTCGATCGGATCGAGGTGGAGAATACTTAAGTACCGAGTTTTTGAGCTATCTAAAAGAGAATGAGATTCTCTCTCAGTGGAATCCTCCTATGACACCTCAGCTGAATGGTGTCTCGGAGCGTCGCAATCGAACTTTGTTGGACATGGTTCGATCTATGATGAGCTTCACTGAGCTCCCTCATTCGTTTTGAGGATATGCACTTGAAACGGCGGTGTTATTATTGAACAATATTCACACCAAAGCAGTGAATAAAACTCCATACGAGTTATGGAATGGCAAAGCTCCTAAGTATTCGTACTTGAGGATTTGGGGATGTCCTGCTTACGTGAAGCAGATAGTGGGAGACAAGTTGGATAGTCGATCCACCTTATGTTATTTTGTAGGATATCCGAAGAATTCAATCGGATATTATTTCTATCATCCTACTGAAACAAAAGTGTTTGTTTTGAGGAATGCCACCTTCATGGAGAAGGAGTTTTTATTAGATAAGAAAGGCAAGATGATGGAACTCGAAGAAATTCGAGAAGAACCTGAGATACAAAATAACGATCCCACACCTCAAGAACCTTCAGTGGACACGCCTACATCTAGGAGATCCGAGAGGACTTCTAGACCTCCTATTCGATATGGTCTTCTTCTTGAAGGGGATCAAAGTGAACCCGACATTGGATGTGATTCAAGAAACTTCAAGGAAGCAATTTATGATGCGGATTCGAATTTATGGCTTGACGCTATGCGGTCGGAAATAGACTCGATGCATACAAACCAAGTTTGGTCTTTAGTAGATCCTCCCGATGGAATTGTTCCAATAGGGTGTAAATGGATCTACAAGAGAAAACTTGGGCCTGATGGCAAGGTACTAACCTACAAGGCACGATTGGTAGCAAAATGTTATACTCAAAGACAAGGAGTTGACTATGATGAAACCTTTTCACCAGTCGCAATGTTCAAGTCCATAAGAATCCTTATTGCCATAGCAGCATGGTATGACTATGAGATATGGAAAATGGATGTAAAGACTGCATTTCTTAATGGAAACATTAAGGAAAAAATCTATATGATGCAGCCCGAGGGATTCACATCCATGGGAAGCGAGCATAAGGTATGCAAGCTTCAGAGATCAATTTATGGTCTCAAACAAGCATCAAAAAGTTGGAACCAGAAATTTGATGAAACAATAAAGAACTTTGGTTTCATCAAAAACCCGGAGGAACCGTGCGTGTACAAGAAAGTAGTTAAGGATGCGGTGACGTTCTTAGTGCTTTATGTTGATGACATCCTACTCATTGGGAATGACGTAGGGATGTTGTAGTCAACAAAGATATGGTTATCAGGTAGATTCTCGATGAAAGATTTGGGTGAGGCCTCCTATATTCTAGGAATACAGATCTATAGAGATAGATCTAAGATAATGATAGGACTCACTCAAGCAACCTACATCGACACCATATTGAAAAGGTTTTCTATGGATGAGTCCAAGAGAGGACATATACCTATGTGTCATGGAGTTTCTCTATCCAAGTCTATGTGTCCCAAGACTGATGAAGAGATAGAGAAAATGACACACATATCATATGCGTCAGCCATAGGTAGTATTATATATGGGATGATATCTACCAGACCGGATGTAGCCTTTGCTCTGAGTGTCACGAGCAAATATCAGGCCAACCCCGGTCAAATGCATTGGAAAGCCTTGAAGGATATTCTTAAGTACTTGAGAAGGACTAAGAATATATTCATGGTTTATGGAGGAAGAGAATTGAAATTGGAAGGCTATAACGACTCTAGCTTCCAAAGCGACGTGGATGACTCGAAGTCAACCTCTGGATTTGTATTCATGCTCAATGGCGGTGCTGTCTCTTGGAAGAGTTCCAAGCAAGACACCACAGCGGATTCCACCACTGAGACAGAATACATTGCAGCATCAGCTATGGCTAAAGAGGCCGTTTGGATGAGGAATTTCGTCCAAGAGTTGGGCATAATTCCTGAAGTTGTTGGTCCAGTTCCGGTGTACTGCGACAACACTGGTGCCGTTTCTCAGGCAAAGGAACCAAGGTCTCATCAAAGATCCAAGCACGTACTAAGGAAATACCACATCATCCGGGAGATTGTGGAAAGAGGAGACATCACTGTCGAGAGAGTGGCCTCTACAGACAATATCGCTGATCCACTTACTAAGCCCTTGCCAGGACCATTGTTTGACAAACATCGCGAAGCAATGGGATTGCGTAGTGTGACTAGTTGGCTTTAGGGCAAGTTGGAGATTGAAAGAGTGGGTGCCCGGTTAGCCAACTTGTAGCTAAGGGCTTTTGTGACTCTATGTATAAACAATCTTTGTTTAATATAATTTACATTCATTAATGGCATTTTTTTTGTCTTTCTTCATATTGTTATATTGTGATATACTATTAATGTTTTGATAAAGACCTTGAATATACTATAGTGTAAGTAAAATGAGATAGTGAATAAAGATAGATCACTATTATGAAACACATCTTATAGTCACTGTATATTCTAAACAGTTCCTAGTCAATTGAGCCGTCTGCTAATAAGGATAAGGATCGCTCAAGATTGAGACTAGCATTTGTGATGCCAAGTACCACGTTTCATTGGTAATGGACATGGAGATGTTCAAAGCATGCAAATGGATATTCATATGATGAATGATCGAACTACCCTATTTGGACTTTCCAAGTGGTTATCACTTATCTGAAAGAGTGGGTTCCCGGTTAGCCAACTTGTGGCTAAGGGCTTTTATGACTCTATGTAAAACAATCTTTTGTTTAATATAATTTACACTTTTATAATGGCATTGACTTTATCTTTCTTCATATTGTTATATAATATGATATACTATTGTTGTTTTGATAAAGACCTTGAATATACTATAGTGTATGTAAGATGTGGTAGCACATGAGGATGGCTATCATGAAACACATCTTATAGTCACTGTATATTCTAAACTGTTCCTAGTCAATTGAACCGTTCGCAAATAAGGATAAGGATCGCTCGAGATTTAGACTAGCATTTGCGATGCCGAGTACCACGTTTCATTGGTATGGGACATAGAGATGTTTAAAGCATGCAAATGGATATTCATATGATGAATGATCGAACTACCCTATTCGGACTTTCCAAGTGGTTATCACTTATCGAGTGGATAAAGTCCGCGGTTTTGGTTGTACACCATTAGTCCTTATTACTTGAAACATCATTGAGACTCTATATGCTAGTACTGTACTTTGACTCGTTTACCGACTCTATTGGGGTCATCAGGTGTCGGGATTGGGTAAAGTTACGACACATATAGGAGTCGATGCTTTGTTGTTAAGGATTCACCACATACTTGCGAGTGTGGATATCCTATGCGATCTGAGGAGATATTAGTGTGAAAAATCTCTGGCCAGAGTACATGATGTGTTTTAGGTTAATGAGTTTTCTTAGTAACACATGCGATGTCACTAATAGATCTCAAAGATGTTATGCATAGTTATCGAATCTCGAACGACTCTCGATATACCAATGGTTGTTGATTCGATCGGGATATTTGGTTAAAGGGACCGTATTGTACGCTAACCAAAATCTACTGTTTCTTGCAAGCACTATCAGTAATACCTAGGAAATCATGGGGCGATGTTGCTAGGCGCTCTTACCATGATTCGATGGGTAAGTCGGAAATTGTTGTTCCGAGTCACAAGGAGTTGTGAGCCCACGGCTAGCTGTATTCCTGAACCATTGAGGGTTACACAAGTAATGGATTACTAAAACCCCGTAGAGATAGTTAAATTTAAAGAGTTAAATTTAATGAAAGAGAAGTTGGACTTCTTAACTAAAAGGAGTGGGATTTCCTAAAATGACATAGGGATGAGCATTTTTGGAAATCACTGAATTCGGATTCAGAAAAATTATCTTGACTCTAAAAGATGCAGAAATGGTTTCTGTGCATATTGGTGAAATCAGTTTATCAATCGGAGTCACGGTGAATTTTATATTAATTTCTATAACAACAGGCTTGGCTTGTTGGGCTTAAGTTATGGATTGTGGGATTTAAGGAGTTAGAGTCCTGATACAATTATAACTAGAAATTATCTATAAATATAAGTGTTCGAAAATTCCATAAGCTTTTAGTCTTGCAATTTTCGAAATTTCAGTCTATATTATTCAAGAGGATTTTCGAATTCTCTGTCCCTTTCGGAGAAAATTCGGTCTTGTGATTTTTGTGAAAAATTACAATCCGGATTAACAGATCATATCTGTTTATTCTCTACGCAAACTTCTGATTGATTTCTAGTGCAGTCAATCAGAGGGTTTTGTTTTCTATTCGTGGACCTGATTGAAGAAACGTTCGTTCATCAGTTCCGGGGATATACAACAAGAGCAGATTAAATTCTGTTGGTGTCCATAATCTCGCTTCGAGATTTTAAGGTAAAATATTTAATAGTGATTATTTGTTTTACTTACACAAATTTAATCGTAAAGTTTTGATACCCAGATATGGAATCGTTCCATATTAATAAAATAAATTTTAAACTTCCACTGCACCGGGTATCAATTCTAATTGATCTGAACACCGTTTTCCAACATTATCGAGTGGATAAAGTCCGCGGTTTTGGTTGTACACCATTAGTCCTTACTACTTGAAATATCATTGAGACTCTATATGCTAGTACTGTACTTTGACTCGTTTACCGATTCTATTGGGGTCATCAAGTGTCGGGATTGAGTACAGTTATGACACATATAGGATTCGATGCTTTGTTGTCAAGGATTCACCACATACTTGCGAGTGTGGATATCCTATGCGATCTGAGGAGATATTAGTGTGACGAATCTCTGGCCAGAGTACATGATGTGTTTTAGGTTACTCGGTTTTTCTAGTAACACATGCGATGTCACTATTTGATCTCCAAGATGTAATGCATAGTTATCGAATCTCGAACGACTCTCGATGCACCAATGGTTGTTGATTCGATCGGGATATATGGATGAAGGGACCGTACTGTACGCTAACCAAAATCTATTGGTTCTTGCAGGCACTATCAGTGATACCTAGGAAATTATGGGGCGATGTTGCTAGACGCTCTTACCATGATTCGTTGGGCAAGTCGGAAATTGTTGTTCCGAGTCACAAGGAGTTGTGAGCCCACGGCTAGCTGTATCCCTGAACCATTGAGGGTCACACAAGTTATGGATTACTAAACCTCGTTGAGATAGTTAAATTTAAAGAGTTAAATTTAATGAAAGAGAAGTTTGACTTCTTAACTAAAAGGGAGTGGAATTTCCTAAAATGACATAGGGATGGGCATTTTTGGAAATCACTGAATTCGAATTCAGAAAAATTATCTTGACTTTAAAAGGTGCAGAAATGGTTTCTGTGCACATTGGTGAAATCGGTTTATCAATAAGAGTCACGATGAATTTTATATTAATTTTTATAATAACAGGCTTGGCTTGTTGGGCTTAAGTTATGGATTATGGGCCCTAAGGAGTTAGAGTCCTAATACAATTATAACTTAATCTAGTCTAGAAATTATCTATAAATACATGTGTAGTGTTCAAAACTTGACACAATTCATTCTATCAATTTTCGAAATTCACATAAAATAATTCAAGGGGATTTTCGAAAATCCTCTGTCCCTTTTGAGAAAATTCGGTCTGTGATTTTTGTGAAAAATTACATTCCGAATTAACAGATCAAATCTGTTTATTCTCATCGATAAACATCTGATTGATTTCTAGTGCAATCAATCAGAGGGTTTCTGTTTTCTGTTTGTGGACCTTATTCCGGAGATTGATCGTGAAGCCATCGGTTCCTGGGATATACAAGAAGAGCAGATTAAATTCTATTGGAGTCCATTATCAAGCCTTTTCTTGAAGAGGTAAAAATTTAATTGTGATTTTATTTTTACTTGCATAATTTAATCGTAAAGTTTTGATACCCATGATATGGAATCGTTCAATATATAAAATTAAAATTTTTAAACTTTCGCTGCACCGGGTATCAATTCTTAATTGATCTGAACACGTTTTTCCAACACGGATGGTATGATTGAAAGCGTTTGAGCAGTGTTTCCATCGGAGTGGCAGTCATATCTATCATATCTCGAGAGGTACTTCCCTGTTCATTGCTCGGGACTGCAGCTTGAGGCACTATCGGTGTTACCACTGTTTGTTCCGGCAGAGGAGTATGAATTGTCTGCTCTGGTATAGGAGTAGGAACCTGTGGTCTAAGAGGAGGTCGTCTAGTCGTCGAGACATATCTGATTATCAAAATGGTTAGGATGCCATAATCATCAAATCTATCTCAGTCCTCCTCTGATCATCTTACCTCTGATCAAGACTCGGTTCTGATTCAATCTTAAAAGAATAATTGACGTACTCAAACAAGACCTGCTTCCAATCAATTCAGATAATCAGGTAGCATATCATAATTCATCAGAACACATGCCTCTAATCATTCCAGATATTCCAGTAAGCATGCGTCTTTAATCATCTTAAATCATACTTGCAAATAAAATAAATACAACATCATGTAATAAAATACTTGAAAGTAAACCATGCTAGCATTTACAACATGTAATTCAATCATGTAATTACATCATAGCATAATTAAAATAAAAAAGCAAGGAAGATGACTCGATGTACCCCACTCGCTATCTAACTCAGTCCAGAATTTTCTTGCTCTGATACCAACTGTTGTGACGACCCGAGTTCTAATCTCTCATTAAACAAATTATCATAAATAATTGTCAAAGAATCAAAGACTAAATAAAATAAATTTTTTTTTAAAAGGGTAGCACCTCGCTATTTTATTTAGTCTTTGATTCTTTGACTATTATTTACGATGATTTGATTAATGAGAGATTAGAACTCGGGTCGTCACATAAAATCTCTTATCATAGGGGTAAATGTGTGAGTTTGTATGACATGACTCATGATGGTTAAATGTGATATATTTGTTAAAAATGAATGATTTATTAGTTTATTAATATTTTTTAGGGGTTTTATGAATTAGAATTTTCACATGAAAGACTAATACAATTAGCCCCTGAATAATCATATATTCGTATCATATCTAAAATAATTGATACTCAGCAAATTTTATATTTGTACCATATTTTCAATGTTTTGTACTGTTTTTCATTTAAAATAGATAAATATGTAATTAATATCAATACTTGCATACTTATTTGAGTACTCGAAAATTATATATATATTAATACCAAATTTAAAATAATTTATGATCAAATATCATGTATTAATATTATATTTTTATTTTTTTTGTTTCGACTTTCATGCAAGAAAAAACATGTGAGCCTTAGGAGTGCAAAAACATTTTTTATGATCAATCAGGGAGTTCAAATAATATAATTTTTTTTTTCTGATAATGACTGAATGCAAATTTAGGTTTGAATTTGGAGATTTAAATCAAATTTACCTTTTTTATAAACAAAATGATAATATTTTTTTGTAAGCATATATAATAAATATTACATATAGAGATCAATTAATGATTTAATTCACACATATCATATATATGGTCTTTATCCGGAATATATAGATGAATGTTTGTATTAAGAGGTGTTTGGCTAAAATTATCAGGTATAACTTATATGCTCAATTTTTAAGCTGGTTTACGAGCATATATGTTGTCATGACTTATTTTAAAAATAAATTATTAAAGTGTTTGAATAAATTTATTTTAAACAAATTAAAGATATATATGTGTTTGATATTATAATTAAGATCATTTTGTTGTCAAAATTATCACAAATGATATAATATTGTAAAGGTTATTTAAAAATATTTTTAAAATTTTATCATAAATTTTAAACCTATATTAAAGAAAAAAATCGTATTTTAATTTAGAAAAATTGATATTATGTGGAATTTTTTAAAAATAAATATTTAATATTTAATGAGTGGAGGACATAGTGTGGATTTATGGAAATATACAATATTATTTTCGGAGAAGTAAAATTTTAAAAGTGTGGTTACCCAAACTTTTGGTCGGTTATAAGTTGTTTGCCAAATTGTTGCCAAAAAAATTGAGAAAGCTTATGCTCCAAGCTATTTTATAGAATTTATAAGCTCGAGTTCTTTTATGGTGCCCAACACTATATGTCCACTTCATGCCCACCATGTACAAGTCAACTCATCTATTGTACCGGTCAACTCATATATTGTACATGGTGGACATGAAATGGGAATATAATGTTGGGCACCATAAAAAAACTCTATAAGCTCAGCCAAACATAATCTTAATACTAAATAGTATCTCATGTATTCTTTTGTTATATATACCCCATTAATTTGCATTCTTGTAATTACTTTAGTTGCCTCGAATATTAATTAAATTCGAATAAAATGAAGTTTGTGTTTGTATACTTATATTTTCCAATTATATTATTAATCTGAGTGAACAAATAAAAAATAAATATATATAGGGGAGTGTTACTTACAACCCATTTTCTGTTAATACAAAAATACAATGAGACGATTTTAAGAATATATCAAATTATTGAGGTAATCTTCTATCCGACCTGATTCATAAAAATATTACTTTTTATACAAAAATTATTTTTCATTGTAAGACGAGTCAACCCGTATCTTATATATAGATTCACGAGACCGTCTCACAACGATCTAATCTTTTGTTAAATACACCCCATACTTGAGTTTTACACTCAAAATTAACAATAAAATCATTTAATTGATTGTATTTATTTTTTATAAAGTCACTTGTAGTATCAATTCTTATGATAAGTTAGAAAGAAAAAAAAAACATAGTTAAATCGGTCGTTTACATTTAATATTACTAGAGATATAAGAATTATATGAAAAACTAAATATTCCCTTTATTGCATCTTAATTTATATTTTAATTCACATTTCTCGTTCTTATTTTTATAATTTTTTATGACATATTTTCTTTAATTTTGTTCATAACTTAATTTTTTTTTTTAAAAATAATCATAATATATAACAGATACATATTTACTACAAAATTTCATTTTCAAATACAATATTGATTATAAAATTTATAAATAATATATTTGTGCATAAGATTCTTCAAATAAAGAGCAAAATATACATAAATTAATTTAATGTTTATTGACATAATGTAAATAAAATATTCAAATAATATCTTTATGTTCTGAAAAAGTAATCATGCTAATAATCTTTAAAAAACATATATATTGAAAATTATAATTTTGGTCTAATAATTTTGTCACTTTGTATTTTTGGTCCTCTATGTTTTTAAATTTCAGTTTTAATCTTGCATGTTTCGATTTTTAATAATTTTAGTCTTTTTCATAAAAAAAATGCTGATTTGACACTATACATATCACATCAGCACTACATTAATGATATATTAGCACCACGTTGAAAAAATTAAATGACAAAAATTATCAAAAAAATAAAAATAACGAACTAAAGTAAAATTCTGACAAAATAGAGCTAAATGACAAATATATATGACTAAAAAACAATTTTTCATATATATACCATATATAAAAAAACAAAAATTCAACATGTTACATAATTCTTCCAAGTCCCATTACTTATGAAAAATAAAACTACGTCAATTTATTTCATCTTATATTTTGAGAGCATAACAGACACGATAAATAAATTGAAACTAATATTTATGGAATTTACCTGATCCTCAAAAATAAGAGAATTTTTTTTTATTTAAATTGAAAAAAGAAAAAAAATCATTTATATGTAGATCGGGTTGACCTCTTCTTACAAATAAATATTTGTGTGTGTGTGTGTGTGAGTCTAACAACGACCACCTCAACAACCACGCTCGCCACATACTGCTCCATGGTCGTATCGCTCACCTCAGGCCAACAATGCAGTTGCTGCCCCATCCTTGGATCCACATATGTTGGAGCAGTTTCAGCAGTTCCTCGCTTCTCAGCCTCATGTGATGTCTGCCTCCTCTCATAAAGGTTTGTCTTTGTCCGATAATTCAGGTAAACCGTCTCCCCTATGGATATTAGACTCAGGTGTTTCTCATCATATGTCTCCTGATATTGATTCTGTAACGACCCACTGTATCAAGACGGATCTTTTCAGCGTGCTTATGCTCTCACTCACAAGCACCCTGAGAAACTTGTCAGGGGGTCACCCATCCTAAAATTGACCCAAGTTAAGTACGCTTAACTTTGGAGTTCTTATATGATGAGCTCCCGAAAAGAAGAGGCACCTTCTTGATATGAGTAGTACATATGAAATATTTTAAGCTCTCCTCAACTATGTAGTCCCATAACTATACAGTCTCAGAATCCCTCTCATTCCGGCAGGATCGGTTCATTCATGTCTCCCTCCGCCTAGAAGCCTACCAGGAGCCACTTATTGTCCGTGCAACCTCTTGGCACCGGCGATCACTCCTTGCCTCCTCAGCCCCGGGCGTCACATGCCCACCAGCTTCCGCTTGATTCGTCCCCGAACCATACCGTACTAAGAGAGGTCGTCTCTGATACCATTTGTAAAGATCCAATGTATCAAGACGGGTCTTTCCAGAATTCTTATGTCCTCACTCACACGCACCCTGAGAAACTTTCCAGAGGGTCATCCATCCTAAAATTGGACCAAGTCAAGCACGCTTAACTTTGGAGTTCTTATATGATGAGCTCCCGAAAAGAAGATGCACCCTCTTGATATGAGTAGTATATCTGAAATCTTTTAAGCTCTCCTCAACTATGTAGTCTCATACCTACACAGTTTCAGAATCTCTCTCATTCCGGCAGGATTGGTTCATTCATTTCTCACTCCGCCTAGAAGCCTACCAGGAGCCGCTCATTGTCCGTGCAACGTCTTGGCACCGGCGATTACTCCTTGCCTCCTCAGCCACGGGCGTCACATATTCTTTTGCGTCTGTTAACTCTGCTCCATCTTTGTCTGTCATGATCGCCGATGGTACTCCAATGTCATTGGCAGGAATTGGCTCTGTTCACACATCTCATTTATCACTTTCAAATGTATATCATATTCTTAGTCTAACTTTAAATCTTGCATCTGTTGGTCAATTGCGTGATTCGGGTCTCTCGGTTCTTTTTTACTTCTACCAATTGTTGTGTTCAGGATTCGCGATCTCAGAAGGTGATTGGGATAGGCCGTAGGGAAGGGGGACTCTATGTCTTGAATGAGCTAAAAATATCAGATGTTGCTGCATCTAGTGTGGATTTGTCGTCTTTTCATTTGAGTCGTTCATATTCTGATTTGTATCTTTGGCATTCTCGTTTAGGTCATGTTTTTGGGTCTCGTTTAAAGTTTTTGGTGTCTACAGGAGTTTTGGGTCATTTGGATAGTCATGATATTTCTGATTGCAGTGGTTGTAAACTGGCTAAATTTTCAGCCTTGCCTTTTTATAAAAGCATTTTTTTTCAATTGCGCCATTTGATCTTGTGCATTCTGTTGTGTGGGGACCTTCTCCTGTATACACCAAACGAGGTTTGAGATATTATGTTTCTTTTATTGATGATTTCACTTGTTATACTTGGGTTTATCTTATGAAACGCATGTCTGATTTCCTTACCATATTTCGTAACTTTAGAGCTCTTGTGAAAACCCAACACTCATCTGTCATTAAATTTTTTCGGTGTGATTTGGGGGGTGAATACACTTCTAACGATTTTTCTCAGTTACTTGCTTTTGATGGGACTATCCACCAAACCTCGTATACAGACACTCCTCAACAAAATGGTGTTGCTGAAAGAAAACATCGTCATCTTGTTGAAATAGCTCGTTCGTTCATGTTTTTAGCCGAGGTTCCTAGTGTGTATTGGGGGGAAGCAGCACTTACGGCTGCTCATGTAATCAACGGAATTCCAATATCTCATAATTCAGGTTTGTCCCTGTTTAAAAAGTTGTATGGCCATTCACCTGATTATTCCTCGTTGCGCGTCTTCGGTTGTACTTGCTTTGTTCTTCGACCACATGTTGAGCGTAATAAATTGTCTCCCCGGTCCGCCTTATGTGTTTTTTTGGGTTATGGTGTTGGTCAAAAGGGATATCGTTGTTTTGATCCAGTTAGTCAAAAATTGTATGTCTCGCGTCATGTTGTGTTTTTAGAGCATATTCCATTCTTTTCTGTTCCTGCTAGTTCACATCATATGACACCATCAGATCTAGTTCGTATTGATCATTTTGATACCGAACCCGATGAAGCTCTATCTGATACTTTGGTTCACGAGGCATCCACCTCCCATGCCCCTGCTCCTGCAACCACCCAAATGTCAGATGCGATTGCAGATGTTCCTCCTCTGCGTAAGTCCACTCGCACTCGTAAGTCTACTAAACTCCCCGATTTTGAGTACTCCTCTTATTCTACTTCATTTGCTTCCTTTGTGGCCTCTGTTCATCGTCTATCTGAGCCTTTGTCCTATAGAGGGGCAATTATTGATCCCATTTTGCAGGTTGCTATGGCTGAGGAACTTACTGCTCTACACCAGATTCATACATGAGATTTGGTTCCGCTGCCATCCGAAAAATATACCATTGTTTCTCGTTGGATCTACAAGATTAAAACCAAATCAGATGGATCCATTGAGCGATACAAGGCTTGACTTGTTGCTAAAGAATATTCCCAGGAGTATGGCATGGATTATGAAGAAATGTTTGCCCTTGTTGCAAAAATGCTGACTATTCGCACTCTGATCGTCGTTGCTTCCGTTTGCCGATGGAGAATATTTCAGTTGGATGTCAAGAATGCTTTTTGAATGGTGACCTTCATGAAGAAGTTTATATGATGCCTCCTCCTGGTGTCGCTCATCAGCCTGGTGAAGTTTTCAAGCTTCGCAAAGCTCTTTACGGTCTCAAACAAGCACCACGTGCCTGGTTTGAGAAGTTTTCTATGGTGATCACTTCACTTGGTTTCCTTCCTAGTCACCATGATTCGACTTTATTTGTCAAGCGTACAACAGCAGGTCGTATTCTATTATCCTTATATGTTGATGACATGATCATTACGGGTGATGATTATGATGGTATTGCATCTTTGAAATCTGAGTTGGCACGTTGCTTCGCTATGAAAGACTTGGGTATGCTACGTTATTTTTTGGGAATTGAGGTTACCTATTCTCCAAAAGGCTATCTCTTATCTCAATCAAATATATAGCTGATTTGTTTGAGCGTGCTCGACTTACTGACAACAGGACTGTTGATACTCCTTTTGAGACCAACGCTAGATACTCTCCGTCAGATGGCACTCCTTTGGCAGATTCCAGTCTCTATCGTACCATTGTCGGCAGCCTGGTTTATCTTACCGTGACTCCCCCAGACATTGCACATGTTGTTCATGTGGTTAGTCAATTTGTCACTGCCCCTACTACAGTTCATTGGGTTGTCGTTCTTCGTATTCTCAGGTACCTTCGGGGCACTCAGTTTCATAGTCTCTTGTTTCCTTCTACGTCTTCGTTAGAGCTGCGGGCTTACTCTGACGCGGATTGGGCTGGTGATCCTACGGACCGCAAGTCGACCACTGGATTTTGTATTTTCCTCGGTGACTCGCTTATTTCGTGGAAGAGAAAGAAACAAGATGTCATCTCTCAGTTTTCTACTGAAGCTGAGTATCGTGCCATGACCTCAACTACTTGTGAAATTGTTTGGTTGCGTCGGTTGCTTGCTGATATGGGTATTTCTCTTTGTCACCTTACTCCACTACATTGTGATAATCAGAGTGCTATTCAGATTGCACGAAATTCAGTCTTTCATGAACGAATCAAACATATCGAGATTGATTGTCATGTCACTCGCCACCACCTGCAGATCAGCACCACCACATTACCATTCGTTCCTTCTTCTCTGCAGATTGCTGATATGTTTACAAAAGCACACCCGGCTTCGCACTTTCGTTTCCTGTCTGACAAACTCTCAATGCTTATCGTTGTAGCATCGTAAGTTTGAGGGAGGATATTAGTTGTATTATAATATTATCTTTATTAGTGTTTAAGGGTATTTTAGTCTATTTCTTTTCATTGTAATCCCTAGTTATAAATACTCTTTATTGTATTCTGATTGCATTAAGTAAGTCAATAAGAAATCTCTAGCCTCCTTTTTTCTCTATGTCATCAACGATAAAATACAAAATATCTTAATATTTTATAAGTTGTCGAATAAATAACTTATTTTGACAGCTTATAAAGCTGTTTAGAAAATTTATATCAAACAAATTTTAACATCTTATAAGTTATTTTAAAGAGCTTATAAGTTCAATCGTCAAACACCCTTAAAGTGCAAATTTATAATTTTGATATAAAAAACTAGTACTTTTCGAGGTTAGATCAAATAAAAGCCCATATCACAAAATTAACCCGTGAAATTAAATAGCCTCACAAAAAATTTTAGTTCTTAATATTTAAGAGGTAAGTAAGTAATTAACCCATAGTTTCCACTTTCCTCTATGTTGTTAATTAATTAGTCAGTTTGACCAGCCAACTTTTCAATTTTTCTCAATAAAAGATACGGTGATCGTATTCATTAGTCATTACAACAAGCAAAGAAGATATCGAATACATTACAATAATAAATAATAATAAAAAAATAATCATAAAAAGCAGATTTCATTAAATATAACAATATTATTCTTTAGACATACAAAAACCCCTCGTCGAGTAGTAAACCTCTGGATTGTATGTAATATTATTACTAGGTTCACTCATCAATCTGTAAAATCTAGCTTAAATGGGAAAATTACTTTTTTAGTCCAGTATATATATTTTT
Source organism: Henckelia pumila (assembly GCF_033568475.1). NCBI lineage: Eukaryota > Viridiplantae > Streptophyta > Magnoliopsida > Lamiales > Gesneriaceae > Henckelia > Henckelia pumila. The sequence goes on along the minus strand of NC_133123.1, from coordinate 128,613,357 downwards.
ATATTTCAATTTTAGTCCGTTATCTTTATTTTTTTGGCAATTTTAGTCTTTTTTCTGATGTGACGCGACGTGGCACCAATATATTGCTGATGTGAAGCTGACGTGTATAGTGACATTTAAGCATTTTCGAATAAAAAAGACTGAAATTGTCAAAAATCAAATCATGCAGGACTAAAACTGAAATATTATGAAAACATAAAAAACTGAAATCGCAAAGTGACAAACATACATGACCAATGCACTTTCCCAACTTAAATTAGTCGCTTTTTTTCTTTTCTTCTCAAAAGGCAATTGGTCCCTTTATTATTGCCTTGTTCTGCATGCATGGCCACTCTCAACAAAATATGAAGACGATGATCAGTCTAATTAATAGTTATAGGTGTCACTGTGTGCGCGACTATATTATTGGCTTCCGCCTATGATCCAGAAAGTGTAAAGATATTTGATTCAGAGTTTGATGTATCTATGGCTCTTGCACATTATACCGCGCAGCTTTCCAATAAATACATTAAACAGAAAGGATCTTTCAGCGTTGTGCTCTCTCTCGGAGGTACCCTTATAATTAGTACACTCAGGTACATAATCGAAATAAAATTTATGAAAATTTTTAATATATGGCATTTCAGGGATCGTGTAACTATGAAAATCCAATATCATTTGAATCGTACGTACAATAACTCAGACGACATGTTTGTTGTATCAAGGCAGTGTTTGGGAGAGCTTTTAGTAAGCGCTTCTCAGCTTTTTGTTAACAAAATTTCACAAATTAAATTTCAAATTTTTTTAAAGTAAAAGCCGAGAAGTGCTTTTCAGAAGCAATCCCAAACACTACCCAAATATGATTGCTACAAATTTTATAAATCGATCTATTTTACATAAAAGAAAAAATGATTTTTTGTGTCCATTAACTTGTCGATTTTTTTGATTTAGCCAATTAAATTTTTTTTGGCACCTTAAATTTTAATTTTTAGTTATTTTGGCATTTGCTGATGTGGCATTTTGACATGTCAGCATGCATTTTCCGTTGTCACATAATCATTTTTCAGTGCTACATTAGCAATTAGACCAAAATAGTCAAAAACTAAAAGTTAGTGTATCAAAACAAAACTTTAAAAATTTAGTTGACAAAAATATATATATACGAGTTAATGAAACAAAAAAATTATTTTTCCTACAAAAAATGGCTACTATATATGGATGAAGATTCTTAAAAACACATCGAGAGGTAATGCATGTGATCGCATCGCCATGATATTTACATATAGCAATATAAATAATCCTCTGCACACTAGTGTGCGGGGATCTGTGAACGCCGCTGAGCTGGCAGCTAGCTGAGGGTAACCGTAACCCTAAACTCAAAAACTAAACTTTATCGTGGGACCTACTATAACACATCATTCATACCTCAAAACAAAATTTTTATAACTTCTCTCTACAATCTTAAACCCAACAACTAACTTTTTTTAGGGTCCCACTAATCAATTCTATACATATTATATAATTATTATTATTACCTAAATTTAAATTTTATAACAAAATAAAATTAATTTTAATTAAATAATGCTAAATACGTAAAAAAAAATTAATAAATTAAATTTTAATTGTTTATCTAATTAATTAAAAAAACAAATTATATTTATATATTTATATAATATATATATATAATATAAAAACAATTGCATACTACAAGAAAAACTCCTACAGACAATTTTTTTTTTCAGTTGTCGTAGGGGGCTTAAAAATGTTGTAAAAGTTCGTGTTGTTAAAAATCACGCTCAAGTCTTTGAGAGAGAAGACAACAGTTTTACAACATTTTAAAACTGTTGTCTTTTCTCTCAAAAACAACAACAACATGACCTTTTACAACAGTTTTAAGCTCTTTACGAATTATTTTTTTTCAGATAAAAAACAAAAAAAAAATAAAAATTATAATATTATAAATCGTTCAAAATAAACAAAAATTGAAATAAAATTATTATACAATTTTCCAACATTACAAAATAATATTTACGACATTCTAAAAATTTCATACGCAACCAATCAAATGACATAAAAATAAAATTCTAAAGTATACATGATAAATTAAATACAACAAAAACCATAAACATAAATCTAAAATTAACTAAAAATTAATTTGTAGCTTGTTTGATCTAATTTCTCTGTCATTGCAATTGCCTGCGAAAACAAACACAACCATAATTGTTGAAGTGAAGTTAGTTTGTTAACCAAACATAAATTATAACATTGTTCATTCTGGAACTGCCCCAAAAAATAATGTGCATCTTGCATGTAATAATCAAACAATTATAAGGTAATAACACCAAAAAAATATGTCTAATTAACTACCAAAAAAGAAATCATATTCAATCGAATGCATCAACAAACACAAAACAAGAAGACTTACTCAATCTTTTTCAGTGAGTGAGATATATCTCGTTGCATGAAGAGATTCTAAGAATTCTAATAACTTTACAGAGAGTTCTTTCTGGAAAACACAACTGCATATGATCAAAGAACTGAGCATTTATGATTTCAAAAAAAAAATCAAATAATTAGATTATCTTATTTACATTGGTTTCGGAGATAGGAATATTCATGACATCACAAAAATCCAACAATTTTTCTTTAACACATTTGTCAAGCCTATATGTAACTTTAGCCCTCTATTTTTCCTGTTACACACATCCATTATAAACTTGAGTTAATTGTTTGTGCACATATTATTTATGACTCAATCCAATGACACGACACCACCCAGGGGCCCACACACTTATGGTATAAAATTTTAAAACATATTCACAACTTCAAGATCCAACAAACTTAAAACAATGGATTTTTTTTTTCTTTTTTAACTACAAATCATGAATTTTCCTTTTAAAATGTAGGCAGGTATAAATTTCTGGATCGAGTACTAACACAAAGGCCAAATAATACTCCTTTATTTCCTTCCACTACAATTTAGCACCCACACACTTTAATACCAAGGATATAACCAATGTTCTAAACAGCGCTAGGCGGTAGTCGGGCGGCGACCCACCGCCTAGCGCCTAGCTGACTAGGCGTCCGCCTAGGCGGTTTTTTTTTAGCCTAAAAAAATTAAAATTTTGGAATATTTATGAGTTTCACTATGGAAAATAATTTTTATATCTTATGTTTTTTTCATTTTTTGTGCAAAATTCTTTCAAAAAATTAAAATATCTACTTTTAAGTTTTTTTTATTAATTAAAAAAATAAAATTTTTTTATTTTTATTAATGGATAAACCGACTAGGCAGTAAGTGGCATAGGCGGTGCCCAGGCGGCCCCTAGGTGGCCTAGGCGCCTGAGGCGCCGCCTAGGAAGCAGGCGCCTAGGCGATGCCCAGGCCGCTTAGGCGGCTGAGGCGCCGCCTAGGCGACCAACTAATCGGGCGACGCCCAGAGTGCCGCCCAGGCATTAGTCGAGGCAGCGGGTCGCCGCCCAGCGTCTAGGCGGGCCTGGGCGGGGAATTTTATAACACTGGATATAACACCAAATAACCGAGAAGAAGAGAAAAACATACCTCATTTTCAATCCATACAAAACCAAAAAAGAGGCCTATATTTTTCTTCAAAGTTTGCACCTATAAGAAAGAATTCAGTGATTAAAATCCATATTAATGGAAGAAATTAACTACAAAAACCTGAACATAAGAAAGATGAAACAAATGAAAGGATGACAGAACATAAATATTTGACATAGAAAAAGGAAACCTTCGTTTTTTTCCAAAAAAAAAAGGTGTGAAAAAGATGCAGGTTCTCATCAAATTTTCTCTTAGACAACTTGAATGCCACAAAAAATTCATAATGTAGATAGCAAGATAGAGATCCAATAATATCACTTCATCCAATATTAGCACAAATATAAAAACGGAGACCAGCAAGGTAAAATGCATTTAGATGGCTACCTACGTGCAGTACAGCCTCATTAGTTTGTTTAAAATAATGTTTTCCATTTGCTGCTTGAATGTTATATTTTGGTTGGTTAAATCATTCAGGTAGTTTATGTTAGATCAAATAAAATCATTCAGCCTCATTGGTTTGTTTAAAATAATGTTTGCCATTTGCTGCTTGAATGTTTCCATGCTTTTATGATTAAAGGGGTGCGTTAACCACAAATAAAATATAAATTTTTTTTATACATAATATAAAATGAAGGCTGAAGTTGGCGTTCAAATTCGGACACCAACTTCAACATCTACATTGAACGTGCAGGCTGCAACGTAGCAGTCTACGGGTGCAGGCCATTGCAGCTACCCTGACACCCACATCATTTTTTTTAAAAAATAATTAAGCCCAATTTTGGGCCCAATTGACGAAGACATGTCTTCTTCTCTCGGGAACGCTCCGCCGTTGCCGCCATTGACTCCACCTGCAAGTTCTTGGTTACTCTCTACACCTCCTCATTCTCCCACCACTCCGGTTGCTTCAAAAGCTCCGACAGCTTCTCCGATCCGGGTTGCTTCTGAAATCCCACGGTAGCAGGGAGGACCGTGATGGTTGGCCGCGGTAGACGGCGGCAAGAATCTCCGATGAAAAAGCTTATGTCGGAGAGTACCATCTACGGTGTAGGAAGGAAGACAAGCTCGGAGTGGAGGGGTGTCGTGATGAACGAGAGAGGAGAGATAGAGCAGGAGAGATGTCGTAGTGATGGGTGGGGAAGGGAGACAAATTTTTGGTCCAATTATTTTAAAAAAAAATGATGTGGGCATTAGCTGGACTGCTATCTCAGCGACGCCCATGGATCTCCTGCACAATTCTGTAGCAATATATATGTGCATGTATGTTTATGATTTTTTTTAAAAAAAAATTATATATGCATGTTTGTCATTTTTTTAAAATGATGCAATTGTGAATATTGGTGGTGTATCAGACAATTAGTGACCCTTTCGTATAATACATATGTGGATTGGTCTAAATGGATGGCGTTTTTGGGTGGATGAGAGGGTGGTTCCACTGGATGACCCCCTCAGTAATTACAAATTAAATTAGCACTCGATGGCTTCCTTTCTAAGGTTTTCTTATTTCCTAATCTACTCAAAGCTCACGTATAATCTATTAATTAGTCACAAGTTATATTGTTTTAATTTCAATAAAATTAAGATTTCAATTACTTACATGTTGAATTTGAAAGATATATCTTGTAGGCTGCATTTAAATCTTCTAAACTATGTAAAGATTCAACCGTTACGTTTTGATTATTCTTTAATAATATTCTCTCTTTCTCTGTAATTATACTCCTTTCGAATATATAGAAATCAAATTAATTAAACATACGAATATACGATCTTGTCTTTGATTCCAGCCGTGTAGTACTGAGTAATTGTCTTTTAACAAAAAATTATAGTTAGCAGCAATAAGATAACTCAAAAAATTTTAGTCACCGCAACAACTTAAACGGCGCCACATTTTTATTGCTCATAAATTTGTAAATTTGAAGTATTAAAATAAATTTTACCAAATTTTTTTTAATTAAATCACCTATATTTATATCTGTCAATCTAAATCTAAATAAATGAAATGCAACAACATACACTGTGAGAAATCAAATTTTCAGCATAAATAAATATCCATAACCGATAGAATTAAGAGTAGATTTTTCAAATTCAAGGATGAAAGCCAAGAGTTGTAACAACCGAGAATTTGTAACACCCAAAATGAAGAGGAGTAATGGCTGATAATGAGATTTATTGTCAATGAATGAGGGTGTTTCAGCTCCCAATTCTTAGCCTATAAAATGAGGATTAAGCGGAGGGAAATCACACAATTCTGAGCACCAGAAGCCGAGTGACCAAGCTGCTGTTTTCAATTTTTTTAGCTCCAGTTTGCTGCCATTTTTTTTTTAGTTGAGTAGGGGCTGCTATTGAAGCCACCCTATATTCCAGATATCAGAACTATTGCCTAGCTTATTCCTTACCCAATCTCTAAGCCTAGCAACAATAGTTCGAAGCATCAAGTTTTTGTTCACATAAACTCGGAACTCGGCATCGTATCGAACAAAGTTTCTGTCCAAAGTTCGAACAGATTTTTGTCCATTCTTGAGGCCTCTGAATCTGCCCAAATTCGAGCACCAATAGCAGCAGTTGAGGCCCTGATTCTGCTCATCGTTGAGTGCAAGAAGGTGCGCAGAAAAATCAGACAAGTACGATATCGGTTCGAAGGAGTTTCTGTCCAAGATTGAGCAGACTTACTATCCACCATCGAGAAGAATTTTTGTTCGATTTCGAAGGAGCAATCTACCCAAACTTCAAAAAATTATCTACAGCAAACAAAGCTAAGAAAATCTATCCGAAGTTGATCCAAGAAGGAGCGTCGAAGTCGATCTAGAAGCTTCAATATTTTTCTGTCCAAATTTCAAACAATACCTTCGGTCCTTCACTTGGTTTTGAGGTTGCTTAAGTACGAGGTCATCTAACAACGTCTACTCCTACACGATTTTCTTAGAAATCAAATACTGTAAGTGGGCTTTTATACTTCTATTGTGTGATATAAGTTTCTACACTTATATTTATTTTTGTGTGAGTTTAAGCTATATAAAATAAATTACTTATGCTTTTAAAATTCGATCGGCATGATAATATATTCGTTTCTCTTTGATATGCTATTTGTTGGCTATTCGTGATATTATTTGAAGCATTTAGAGTTATTTGGAAATATTTGAGATGCATTGTTAAGAGTCGATTTAGAAATGGTTAAGAAATTTCCGATAATTTGATTTGATTTGATATGGCCCTGATGTGGTGGGTTATAATTACCGTTCCTTTGGCCTCGCCCCTTAGAAGAGTAACATAAGGGGACTGATCAGTAAACCACGAAAAATGAGATAATTAATAGTGCAATATTTGCTTCATATTTGTATCAGATTCAACTTGCTTAAATTTTTTTCGAGATTATTATATATATGCATGTGTATATTTTGGTGTTTATTATGTCCGATCGGCCCCTATTTGCTGAGTGTTTCTCAAAATACTCACCCCCTTACATTCCTCCCCAGATAAGAATGAAGATGAGTTAGATGACGAAGAACAGAATATGTTCTGGGGCTGGTGAGGACGGATTAGTTCAAGTTGAAGAAATATTTTTACTTTAAATTTCAATTTCGCTTCCGCATTATCGCACTTGTATTTTTCTCTGTAAAAAAGGTTATGGTTTATGAAATAGACTGGTTTTTGGCAAGATTTGTACTACAAGACTTGTGTTTCAATGTTAAATTGTTAAACAACGCCGATGTCAACTAGGCTCGTTTTCGGGGCGTGACATTTAAGTGGTATCAGAGACGTCAGGTTTCATAATCTGGATGGGAGGAACTTCTTGCTGAAATAAAAAAAAATTTAGTTGTTTAGAAGTAGCCCTAGTTCAGATAGATCAGCTAGAAAAATAGACCAGTGGGGAGAGAAAGAATCTTATAAGACAAAATAGCTGACTGATGAAATAGATTTGTTGAGACTAATCGGATACTATAATGAACTTCAGTTTTGTCCTTGAATGTGTGAATGGACATGCAAGTACTCAAAACAAGTTAACTACAACTCAACACCAGTTAGCGCAAAAAACACACATGAAGAAGAGCCAATAGAAGTACACACGCCTGAAATGCGACAGACTAATCTTATCACTGAAAGGATGAATTTTAATTCATAGATCTATCACACAATATCTTGTGTGTTTAGCTAAGGGTATACCAATTAGGGATGATTCTAGTTAAGAGAAACTCAGTTGATGGAATTTAGGTTTGAATCCAACTATTGAAAAATATGGTTCAGGATATATTTAGAGAATAATTCAACTATTAGTGATTAATCTAATAGGATTTGGATAGATAATCCTCAGAGACAGAATTAAGAAAATTCCGGCAAAAAAAAAAACTTGTTGAGATTTTTTTTGGGTTTAAATAAGATCGGATACAAAATAGTTATATTTTTTTTTTAAAAAAAAATGTACTATTCTTTCTTAGGTTTGTTTTCCTCTCAATTAACCTATTGAATTGATTCTCATTTCATCTTGCCCAAAGGTTTAGACATTGTATCTGTCCATACCATATTTTGTATACACTTTTTTTTTCTTTTCGTTTCATTTTTTTTCGCCTCTGATTATACATTTTGAGTAAGACTCTATTTTTCCAAGTCATTCTTCATCTTGATCCAATAAGTCAGTTTGACAATATCATTATTTTTAATTTTCTTGTTATTCTATTCACAGACATACCACAGTCTACATAAACTATTTTAGTTTTAGCTCCGATGTTCGAACATATCAAAATTTGCTAATTTCCTACTTGTATTTCTTTTAGAATATATCCCTTTTAATTGTTATTATTTTACTCAACCATGTTATCTAGTCATATGATGAACTTTATATGATTATCAGCCTAACCTATTTGCTAATATATATTTTCACTCATAGTCCAGATAATCCAATATTTTTTTTCTAAATATATCCATCATCCTAATTTTATGGGTTCGATTGGGTTATTTTGGCAATTTGTTTGAGTTACAAAGTTTTTTACATCATTATTCAACTAGATTTATCACCTCACATTTGATTATGTTACCTGGTCATACCATTTGATGTAGCTGATTCATTTGTTTAACCGATATGGTTAATTTTTCTGATAATTCACCTATCCGAGCTTTTCATATTCACTTCCTCGTCTACATATGACAAAATCCATAACTCACTTCTATTATCCAAATTATTTTACTTAGTTGTCATAATCATATTGATTATACTAAGTTAAATTAATGTCTTGTCTATCGTTAAGTTGTTTCAAAAATCATAAATCTAGTCAATATTCTTATAGTTCCATGATGGAAAATCTATTCAATTCTCTTCCATCAGTATCACTTCTGAAAACTAAGATTCAAAATTTTAGACTAGAATCCATTAATATTTTAAGTGGAGGTTAGGAAACTAGGCTGCATATTAGAATTATCGTAGAAATTTTGAGAATGTTTACTCAGATCGACTTAAGTTGGACTCATTTTGGAAATATTATTTAAATACATGTTCAATATAAATATTTAAGATATGGTTTAAGATTTATAAAGAATTATTTTGGAGATAGTATTTATTATATTATAGATAAAAATTTTAAGTCATGATTGTCGAAGTTTAAGTTAGTTTTATAATATTGAATTATAGATCAAAAAAAATGGGCTGATATGAAGAGACAACTGTTGGAGTTCGAAATAGGTGAGAAGGCTTATGTAAAAGTTTCACCTATGAAGGGGGTAATCCGGTTCGGAAAAACTGGGAATTTAAATACGAGATATGTCGGACCATTTGAGATTTTGGACAAAGTATGACATTGGCATATAGACTAGCATTACCACCAGATATGTCAAGGATTCACAATGTTTTCCATGTGTCTCAGTTGAGAAAGTAAATTTCGGACCCAAGTCATGTCCTTGAAATTGAACCCCTTGAATGGAATCTGAATAACGAGCTAAAGTATGAAGAGGTTCCTATTAGAATTGTGGATTCAAAGGACCAAGTGTTGAGGCGACGAATCATCCCCCACGTTAAAGTGCAGTGGTCTAATCATTCTGAAAGGGAAGCCACACGGGAACTCGAGGAGAAGATGCGGAGATGTATCCTTATCCTTTTGAAAGGCAACTCGACTCAAGTTTCGAGAACGAAACTCTCAATAAGGAGAGTGGGATGTGAGAAATCAAATTTCGAGCAGAAATAAATATCCATAACCGATAGAATTAAGAGTAGATTTTTCAAATTCAAGGATGAAATCCAAGAGTTGTAACAACCAAGAATTTGTAACATCCAAAATGAAGAGGGGTAATGGCTGATAATGAGATTTATTGTCAATGAATGGGGGTGTTTCACCTTTTAATTCTTAGCCTATAAAATGAGGATTGAGCTGAGGGAAATCACACCATTCTGAGCACCAGAAACCGAGTGACCAAGCTGCTGTTTTCAATTTTTTTAGCTCCAGTTTGCTGCCATTTTTTTTAGTTGAGTAGGGGCTGCGATTGAAGCCACCCTATATTCCAGATATCAGGACTATTGCCTAGCTTATTCCTTACCCAATCTCTAATCCTAGCAACAATAGTTCGAAGCATCAAGTTTTTGTTCACGTAAACTCGGAACTCGGCGTCGTATCGAACAAAGTTTCTGTCCAAAGTTCGAACATATTTTTGTCCATTCTTGAAGCCTCTGAATCTTCCCAAATTCGAGCACCAATAGCAGCAGTTGAGGCCCTGATTCTGCTCATCGTTGAGTGCAAGAAGGTGCGCAAAAAAATCAGACAAGTACAACATCAGTTCGAAGGAGTTTCTGTCCAAGATTGAGCAGACTTACTGTCCACCATCGAGAAGAATTTTTGTTCGATTTCGAAGGAGCAATCTACCCAAACTTCAAAAAATTATCTACAGCAAACAAAGCTAAGAAAATCTGTCCGAATTTGATCCAAGAAGGAGCGTCAAAGTCGATCAAGAAGCTTCAATATTTTTCTGTCCAAATTTCAAACAATACATTCGGTCCTTCACTTGGTTTTGAGGTTGCTTAAGTACGAGGTCATCTAACAACGTCAACTCCTACACGATTTTCTTAGAAATCGAATACTGTAAGTGGGATTTTATACTTATATTGCGTGATATAAGTTTCTACACTTATATTTATTTTTGTGTGAGTTTAAGCTTTATAAAATAAATTATTTATGCTTTTGAAAATTCGATCGGCATGATAATATATTTGCTTCGCTTTGATATGCTATTTGTTGGTTATTCGTGATATTATTTGAAGTATTTTAGAGTTATTTGGAAATATTTGAGATGCACTGTTAAGAGTCGATTTAGAAATGGTTAAGAAATTTCAGATAATTTGATTTGATTTGAAATGACCATGATGCGGTGGGTTATAATAACTGTTCCTTTGGCCTCGCCCCTTAGAGGAGTAACATATATGGGACTGATCAGTAAACCACGAAAAATGAGATAATTAACAGTGCAATATTTGCTTCGTATTTGTATCAGATTCAACTTGCTTAAATTTTTTTCGAGATTATTATATATATACATGTGTATATTTTGGTGTTTATCATGTCCGATCGGCCCCCATTTTCTGAGTGTCTCCCAAAACACTCACCCCCTTACATTCCTCCCCAGATAAGAATGAAGATGAGTTAGATGACGAAGAACAGAATATGTTCTGGGGCTGGTGAGGACGGATCAGTTCAAGTTGAAGAAATATTTTTACTTTAAATTTTAGTTTCGCTTCCGTATTGTCGCACTTGTGTTTTTCTCTGTAAAAATAGTTATGGTTTATGAAATAAACTGGTTTTTGGCAAGATTTGTACTACGAGACTTGTTGTTTCAATGTTAAATTGTTAAACAACGCCGATATCAACTAGACTCATTTTCGGGGCATGACATACACGACGCAGGTGCCCATTCCTAAGGAGAACATCTACCCTATCTCGGCCGAAGAAGTAGCCGAAGACTACAAAAGTTACTTGAAATCTTTGGCCGATCAGAAACTCTTACCGTTATCGGCGGCAGGACGCCCCAAAATTGACCTTATTCTACTCGGAGTTGGCCCCGATGGCCATGTCGCATATCCTGACCTCTTCCCGCATCGAGGATAAACAGTGGGTGACATATATTCATCACCGACTCCCCGAAACCCCCGCGTGCCATCGAGGATCACCTTCACTTTCCCGGTGATAAACTCCGCCCCAAACATCGTGATTGTGGCGACGGGGGCGGAGCTGGCACGCCCCGTTGGTTTCACGCTTAGGTGCGCCATATGGCCTGTTCCACCGATGCCCTGGCTCGGCCAGGTCAAGGCGGCGGAGGTATTATTATGTTTTTTGGATAAGGGAGCTGCTTCGGATCTCCATTAATTGATCTATATATTTATCCCCTGCATGTGTTTTCTTTTTTCTCTTTGATCAAAATAATGTCATAACTACAAGAAAAAAGGTGATGGATAACGTTCTTAAAAATCTATTACTTTGAAATTATATTCGTCGGATATTATATTGTTTTCACCACACTCAAACTTTAGTTATAATTTAAACCTGCTTGGTAATGTTAATTTGGAGTTAAATACTCGAGTGATATATCACACTATTGAGAGACCATCTCATAAGTTGAAATTACGAGACAGATCTCCTATTCAAACTCGGGTATGAAATTTTTTTTTATGTTAAAAATTAAAGTATCATTTTATACTCTATAAATCGGATCCCACTAATAAATATCCGTGAAATAATTTCACAAATCATCTATGCCATAAAAATATTGCTCGCTTGGTGTGGATTTGTTTGATCACCATGTAGTATATATGAAGTGGGGGCAAATTTAGTTTTTGGTTTCATATGCAATATGGATTCATAAATCGCATCAAATATATAAACATATAATGTTTGATTACAATTACATTTAGTGATATGTGTTTTGATGTTTGATATATGTTCTCTATTGATATATATTATATGTTAAATATGTACTTTTGTTGGTTGGATTAGTGAAAGAATAATATCGTCGGTCTTAAATTATCTATTCATTTTAATAAGTATATTTATACAAAGTAGATTGAATATTGATATTTCAGATATATAGAATTTTTTGAAAAATGATGTGTATTAGTGATAAATCTAAAAACAATGTGATTTTTATGCCATTATTCTTCGTTTTAATTTTAAGAGGTAGATGAGTGCTCGATTGCTCTGTCAATATATCCGAAAGGATTTTTTGTACAACAATATTTTCAGAGAATTTATTAGTTATGAAAAAATAAATTAGACAAGTATAAATATTGTATAATGTACATGTTGGTTAAGAAGTTTTCGGCGTTCACATTAATTCTATGACCAGAGAGAGACTGTGTGTTTTTTTTTCCACCATTGAATGACATGTTACACAATCGATTAGGTGAAGATAGTCACTTTTGTTATGAACTTGTTATGAACTTTTCAACAGAATGCACGCAGCAACAGAGAATATAGCGGGCCGAGAGTTTGACTCTTTATCTTTAAGACAAATTTGCCCGCCTAGGTGCTTACGGGTTAATCAAAATATCTCCCAAGATAGAACGCTATCTATCAACTTCGATTAGTAGCACTACAAAATCGAAGCACTACGAACACTTCAAAGTGTTTTAGAAATTCAGACTCTAAACTCAAAATTATGAGTATGCAAGAGGAAAGAAGAGAATCCAAAAATAAGCGAGTTGGAATTAATGCAGATGGGGTCTATTTATAGATGTTGGAAGGTTGCCTCGGACAGTCACACCGCTTCACTGCACACATGGCTGAGGATGGTTCGGTCTGAAGAGACGCACCCGTTCAGCCAAAAGGACGCACTGGTTCGGTCGAAGTGGTGCACTGGTTCAGTCGAAGGGGTGCACTGATTCCAGCCGAAGAGACACACTGGTTCGGAATGGACACAACTCTTCAGACAAGAAATTTAATCTATTTATTTTATTTTCGAAAACAAAACAAAATAAATAAATTTTTATTTCATCCAAAAATTAAATATGTGTCAAAGAGCCAGCCCAGCCCACGCCCACGTCCGGTTTGGTCCGTGCCGAGCCGAGCCTGCCGGTCGGTCGGACGGATGGCGGCGGCGGGCGCGGCTAATGGTTCGAACCTAGCATAGTCTAGGTCCGCTCCCCTTAACAAACATGGGTACCCCTTGGGACCCCAACCCCTTGTCTCATCTTAGGCTATATATGTAGACATCTATTCCCACATTTTATCAATGTGCAACAATGAGCATCTATATCTCATTCACCACCAATTGTCCAAACAATTTTTCCAACAATCCCCCATATGAATGTGAATTTATGCGAATATGTATGCATATGATAAAATAAAGTTTCTTGCGAAAAATTATTGCATGGGAAGAGGTAGCTTGCGGCTTTGAACCTTCTTAGTGAAATACTATCGGATTTACTAGGCTGCTTAGTGAATGTGATGTCTTGAACTATTCAGCTGTTGATGTAAGCCAAGAAAACAGTATTCACACAAATATTTTTCTCACTTTATTTGTTCTCATGGTTCTGTCCGTTTTTGCCCTGGACAACATCTTGTATTCTTAAGTGTTTCATTGAAGCGGCCCATCTTCACACTTAAATAGGTGACCTCCTATTATATTAGTATCCTATCATACCCTATTTCTTAAAGAAATATAGGAATCATTAAAAGTTTGTTAAAACTTAACCTCACTACTTGCACATGTTGCACTTTATCCTAGGAATGAGAATAGAACGAAGTTCTAAGTGCATGCGAACATTCATAACTTGATATTCTCATTGAACCAAGATCTTGGGATCTACAAGGTTGGGTTTTCGCTATGAATATTCTTTAATTTTGTAGGTTTTAATCTCATTCCTCTTGATAAGCAGTTTACTTGATCTCTCCTTAAACCTTTTGTCAACGGATCCGCTAAGTTATCTTTTGATTTTACATAATCAACTGCGATAACTCCATTTGAGATCAACTGCCTAATGGTATTATGTCTTCGACGTATGTGTCTTAACTTACCATTATACATACTACTTTGTGCCCTACCTATAGCCGACTGACTATCGCAATGTATCATTATTGCTGACACTGGTTTTGTCCAACACGGAATATCTTCTAGGAAATTACGAAGCCGAACGCTTCTTCTCCCGCTTTGTCTAAAGCTATGAATTCCGATTCCATAGTTGAACGAGCTATACACGTTTGCTTAGAAGATTTCCACGACACCGCTCCTCCACCGATGGTGAACATATATCCACTTGTGTACTTATAGTCTTTTGTGTCGGATATCCAATTTGCATCACAATATCCTTCAAGTACAGAAAGATATGTCGCATAATGTAATCCATAGTCCATTGAATATCTTAAGTATTTAAATACTCTTTCTATTGCTTTCTAATGGTCATGACTAAGATTACTAGTGAATCTACTCAATTTATTTATCGATTAAGCAATATCAGGACGAGTACAATTTGTAATATATATTAAACTTCCAATAATCCTTGCATATTGCTGTTGAGATATGGGTTCACCACGATTTTTAGATAAATGTAAATTTAAATCTACGGGTGATCTTACAGGCGTAATATCATATGCATTGAATTTCCTAAGTACTTTCTCAATATAATGAGATTGTGTTAGGGTAATTCCTTCATATGTTTTTTCAATCTTAATTCCTAAGATAACGTCTGTTTTTCTCATATCTTTCATATCAAAATGTTTTGTCAACATTTTCTTATTATTCATGATGATATCATGACTACTACCCATTATGAGCATGTCGTCTACATATAGACAGACAATTACATATGAGTTAGGTGTGTCCTTTATATAAACACATTTATCACACTCGTTAATCTTGAATCCATTTGACATCATAGTTTTGTCAAACTTTTCATGCCATTGTTTAGGAGCTTGTTTTAGCTCATACAATGATTTAACGAGTTTGCACACTTTTTTATCTTGACCAGGAACAATAAAACCTTCGGGTAGTTCCATACATATTTCTTCTTCCAACTCACCATTTAAAAATGCCGTCTTTACGTCCATTTGATAAATTTCGAGATTATTTAAAGCAGCAATTGCTATAAGAGCTCGAATAGAAGTTATTCTCGTAACAGGTGAATATGTATCGAAGAAATTCAACCCTTCTTTTTGTCTAAATCCTTTAGCTACTAACCTTGCTTTATATTTTTCAAAAGATCCATCAGCTTTGTATTTCCTTTTTAGGATCCATTTGCATCCTAAAGGTTTGCTTCCTGGTGGGAGATCCACTAATTCCCAAGTATGATTTTGCATGATGGAATCTATTTCACTGTTTATGGCCTCTTTCCAAAGCGGAGCGTCAGGACTAGATAACGCTTCGCTTAAGGTCCTTGGATCATTTTCTATAGCATAAATAAGAAAATCAGGACCAAAATTTTTAACTATCTTAGCTCTCTTACTACGCCTTGGTTCTTCACTTTCATGAGTTTCTTCATTAGTGGATTCATGAACTCTTTTGGAAGAGCTCTTTTCTTTTCCTTCTTTACAAGGAAATACGTTCTCAAAAAAATGCAGCATTCCTTGATTCAATAATCGTATTTTCATGTATATCAGGAATCACTGACTTGTGCACTAGGAATCTATATGCACTACTGTTGTTTGCATATCCAATGAAGATGCAATCTACAGTCTTAGGTTCAATTTTCACTTGTTTTGGCTTTGGTATTTCTACTTTTGCCAAACACCCCACACTTTCAAGTATTTATATGAGGGCTTATGTCCTTTCCACAATTCGTAAGGAGTTTCATTCTTCTTTTTATGTGAAATTTTGTTAAGAATATGATTTGTCTAAAGTATTGCTTCCCCCCACAAGTTTTGGGGTAGTTCAGAACTTATTAGCATGGCATTCATCATTTCTTTCAGAGTACGGTTTTTTCTTTCCGCAACACCATTAGATTGTGGTGAATAAGGAGCAGTTGTTTGATGAATAATGTCAGATTCATTGCAAAATTCTTCAAACGGAGCAACATATTCACCTCATCTATCACTACGAATTTTTTTGATTCGTTTTCCAAGTTGATTTTCAACTTCATTTTTATAAGTTTTAAAAACTTCTAGAGCTTCATCTTTGCTTCTTAATAGAAACACATAACAGAATCTAGTGCAATCATCTATGAATGTAATAAAGTATTTTTTTCCTAACTCTAGTTTGTACAAACTTTAAATCACAAACATCAGTGTGAATTAGTTCTAGAGGTAATGTACTTCTTTCTACTGTGTGAAAAGGTACTTTAGTTAATTTAGCTTCAACACATACTTCACATTTGTAGTTTGAATTAATCTTAGTCTTTGGAATAAGATTTAATTTTTGAGTTTTATCAAAGAGTTGAAGTTAACATGTCCTAATCTAGTATGCCATAAATTAGAACATTCAACCAAATAATTCAAAGCATTAACTTTATTACTTTCAAACTCGCGAAGTACAATCATTACATTCATCTTGAACAGTCCATTTTCTATATATCATTTTCCTAGGAACTATCCATTTTTCATGATTACAACTTTGCCGGCTTCAAACATTATTCTAAATCCGGCCTTGACCAATCTAGAGCCCGATACAAGATTCTTTCTTATGTCCGAAATATGAAGGACATCGATAAGATTAAGCTCCTTTCCCGAAGTCATCTTGATCACCACTTTGCCTAAGACAATGATGTTAGATGTTGCATTATTATCCATGTAGAGTTGTCGTCCACTTATGGGTGTATACTTGGAGAATAACTCCTTGTCAGCACATACATGTCGTGTCGCTCCAGTGTCGATAAACCACTCTTTAGGATGATCAACCATATTAGCCTCGAATACTACTGCTGACAGATCTATCTCGGACAAATCAATAGGCACAGATTTGTGTTGGACAACATTTTCCCGGTACTGATTGTCCTTCTTCGGTAAGCGACAATCCTTGGCTTTGTGGTTCGTCTTCCCACAGTTCCAACAGGTTCCTTTCCACTTCTTGTTCTTCACTTGCTTCACATCTTTTCCAAGCTGTTTCCTTTTCTTCGTAGCATTTGGCTCCACCAGGTTTGCCTTTGCTTCCATTGGCATCTTATCAGTTTTGATCTCCGCTTTGCGATTGTCTTCCTTAATTCGCAGCCTAACGATCAAGTTCTCGAGCCCCATTTCTTTGCGTTTATGCTTCAAATAGTTTTTAAACTCCTTCCATAAAGGCGGTAGCTTTTCGATCAGCGCAGCAACTTGGAAGGATTCACTGATCATCATCCCTTCAGCCATTATGTCATGGAGGATGATTTGGAACTCTTGCACTTGGCTAATCACCGTCTTGGTATCAACCATCTTGAATTCGAGAAACTTTCCGACTACAAACTTATTTGTGCCAGCATCCTCGGTCTTGTACTTTTTCTCCAAGGAATCCCACAATTCCTTAGCAGTCTTGGTTGCAGAGTATACGCTATATAACGTATTATCCAACCCATTCAGAATGTAGTTCCGGCACAAGAAGTCGCTGTGAGACCATGCATCGAAAGCAGACCTTGCTTGTGTGTCAGCATTCGGTGCCGGAACAACAATAACTTCCTTCAAAAACCTTGCAAGATGAAGTATTGTGAGGTAAAACAACATCTTCTGCTACCATGTCTTGAAGTCAGTACCGGAGAACTTCTCAGGTTTCTCGGCATGTGCAGTAGAAGCAGGGGCCATAGGTGGCGGCAGCGTAACAGGTGGTGGCGGCGTAACAGGGGGCGGCGTGACACTGGAAGATGGACTAGTAGCCATCAAAAATTTGTCTTAAACTTGTTATGAACTTGTTATGAACTTTTCAACAGCATGCACGCAGCAACAGAGAAGATAGCGGGCCGAGAGTTTGACTCTCTATCTTTAAGACAAATTTGTCCGCCTAGGTGCTTACGGGTTAATCAAAATATCTCCCAAGATAGAACGCTATCTATCAACTTCGATTAGTAGCACTACAAAATCGAAGCACTACGAACACTTCAAAGTATTTTAGAAACTCAGACTCTAAACTCAGAAGTATGAGTATGCAAGAGGAAAGAAGAGAATCAGAAAATGAGCGAGTTGGAATGAATGCAGATGGAGTCTATTTATAGACGTTGGAAGGCTGCCTCAGAAAAGTCGCATCGCTTCGCTGCACACATGGCCGAGGAGACACAATGATTCGGTTTGAAGAGACGCACCCGTTCAGCCGAAAGGACGCACTGGTTCAGTCGAAGGGGCACACTGATTCCAGCCGAAGAGACCCACTGGTTCGGAATGGACACAACACTTCAGACATGAAATTTAATCTATTTATTTTATTTTTGAAAACAAAACAAAATAAATAAATTGTTATTTCATCCAAAGCCAGCCCACGCCCCGGTCCGTGCCGAGCTGGTCGGACGGTGCGCGCACGTGTGGCTAATGGTTTGAACCTAGCATAGTCTAGGTCCGCTCCCCTTAACAAACATGGGTACCTCTTGGGGCCCAATCCCTTGTCTCATCTTAAGCTATATATGTAGACATATATTCCCACATTTTATCAATGTGGGACAATGAACATCTATATCTCATTCACCACCAATTGTCCAAACAATTTTTCCAACAACTTTATCTCTATATCGAGAAAAAAATTATTTCTAACAATTATAATAAAGTTACCGCACAAATTAAAAGTTTCAAAACATCATGAACATACTCGAAAATAACAATTGTAATAATTATTTTGTAATTATTTATGAACTATGATAAATCAAAAATAAAATAAAATTATATAATATTTTTTTGTTTCGTTCATTATGTATATATTATTGCTTACATCGAACCAAAATCCTAACTCCTAAATAGTCACGAAGATAGTAACTTATAGTCGGGTCGAACAAATAACTAGTTCATGATATGCTGGAAATTAAAGATAAAAAGACATATATGGGTTTGGTAATTTATTGGTCCACATAATCTACTACTCCCCACTTCTTTTCTTTTCTTTTTTTTTTTTTTTGAGAGTTACTACTCCCCACTCACACTTGCGCGAGCACATGCATTCGGTTCCAAGCCTAACCACCGTTGGGTCCATGTCAGCCCCATCGAACTCCGATCTCTCCTAATCACATCCTAAGCAATTTAACGTGTGCACGTTAATTACTTAAATAATATTTGAAAAATTTTTAAGAAGCATTGCTCAATTTTTCATTAGCAAAATTTAAAAAAATTTGAAAGAAAAGTTACTAAATTCTTTCTAAAAGTTCTCCCAAACACTACTTTAATATTGGTTCTTGATCTAGACTTGTTATGCTATGTTAATTCCATAAAATTTCTCCGCATCTACCCGTGTAAAGTATACATGATTAAGATATGTTTGAAGTTAATTTATGCTAAGTGCTTAATTGATTATTATATATATTTGACCATCTAATGTTTGAGTTGCAAATTTTTATGGCCAATTAGATATGGGCTTGTGATGATATATTACGGTTTGCGGTATCAATCTAGCTTCTATTGTACATTGTGGCCAATTCACATTCATATATCTTTTTTTCCAATTTTAATTTTACTGTTGTCCTAATAAACAAAATAATTATATATTTAATTTTCATGCAGATAAAACATATTATGATCCAACTTTTCATAACCAAAACAAACACAATATTATTTATCACAATTTTTTAATGCTTTGAATCTCATCAAGTTATTTTTCTCTTTTCATCATCAATTATCTTATTCTTTTACTTTAAATGCGTATGGTATATATAATACTGTGTGCGACCAATAACTAGTGCGTATGACAAAATATATATATATACTGCAAGTATAATTATTGCTTAATGTTGGATACTAAAATATCCTTATTTAATTTTAAAGATTGGATTGGATGCAGAGAAAAATTGAGAAGTTTTGTGTTTTTCAGAGAAAAGAAGGTTTGAGAAGTAAAGACGAAACAAAGGAGCCAATAGCTCAGAAATTCTCTGAACAAATTAAAGTGATCATATGGAAAGTAAAAGAAGACGAAAAAGAAACACCACAACCGATAAATAAGTAAAGAGAATAAAATATAACACTTTGCTTTGAGGGTTCATTTCTCGAAAAAGCGAAAGAAAACGTCCACACAACTACTTAATATATTAATTAATTAATTTGTCTAAATGAGCCGATTCTAAGTATTTATATCTCGATTTGTTTCATACGTACAGTGAAAATTAATAATAATATTTTTATATAAAAATAATTTTTTTTATCATTTGAGTCGAGTAAAATTTTGGTCTAAAAATTTAATTCGTGAAACTGTTATATGAAGATATTGTACATGTAAATATATTGAACAGTATATATCTTTAAGATTGATACTAAAATCATTAATAATCATGATACGTGATGGAGCCACGCATTAGTGATTAGAGTACATGTTTTAAGAATTAAGCACTAATTACTACCAAGCATGATTCTGTCTCGCATGTTCCCATTCGGATATTGGACTTTGTTGCGGTCAAAAAATGGATTGCTCAACAAATCCTTGATTTTAGTGCATTGTTCTTTTTTCTTTTTTCTTTTTTTACGGTGATTTTAGTGCATTGTTAGATATATTGATAAATAAAAATTTATTAATGAACTCAATCATAACTGAACATTTTTGGATTTTCTTCTTTTAATATCGTAAACTGAACTTTGGCTGTATTTGTTTGGTACGTGAAGTGTCGATGTATTCTACATTTAAACAAAATTAAAAATAAAATGCTACTATTTTGTTGTTTTTTATATAATTTATCAAAAAAAACATTATATGTTTTTCAATACTTAGTTGTTAGAGGTATATTATTAAAACAAAATTTATTAATTACAAAAAACTGAAAAGAAAAAGATTGGAAGAACAAAAATAGTGAGATGATAAATGTAGATGGGTCAAATCCTTCCTTGTTCAATGCAGGTCTAGATCACGGCATCGGGGCAAGTCTAGATCAGGTTATTTGGGCCGGTCTAGATCAAGTCAAACGAATCTACAAATGGATTCGAGGTTGATATCTTACGAGTGGGTCTATCAGGTGTTTGAGTCCAATGAAGACTCATAACCAAACACTAAGATTCGAGTCTCATTCTAGGGATAGGTTCGACCCATGAGAAAAGTATTGAAAAAGAGGTATGTTGGTTTTCAAGGGGTGAGAGAGAGCCCTATCAAGTTGAACCCTAGCCATGAGGTCTCTAGGGTGAGTCGATCAAGAGCTTATGACAGTATGAAATGGAAAGGTGAAATTAGATGGGGGGAGTGTAGAGGAAAGAAGTGGAGGAGGGGCTAGCTCGCCTAAGGTGGGCGACCCCTAGGGTGGACGAGCCCTAAGAAGATAAGCTTGACTTTGTGTCTTAGGTTGTCTTTGGAAGGTGAGCGCTGAAAAAGAGGGCGTGAACTACATGTTCGTGGTCCCTTACAAAGTGTTTGTGGTCTCTTACCTTAACTCCTATAAATACGAGTTCGCTCCCTTCATTTGGATTCATTCACTTTCATTTTGAGGGGAGTCCTTATTCGTTCACGTCTCTGACTTGAGCGTCGGAAGGGCTATGTCGGGACATCCTCTCGGTCCCGTCTAACATTATTTGCTTGATTTCAAGTTCATCTCTGGACTTGAAGCTTTGAGATTGAATTTGATCCAGACCACCAAATTTTAGTGAATATCAGAGGTATATAAAAATTTAATAATATAGATAAATATAAGATTAAATTTAAATAATATATTTATATTATATTAAATAATGAATGTCCTAATAGTCGTAATATTTTTCAGTCCTAGTTGTTAATTGTTATGAATTTTTTTTAAAAATTAATATCAAAATATTATGCTTTGGATTTGATTTTGATAAATATATTATTTTTTGAAATTTTTTATTATATATTCATTATTATTTATTAATATTAAATGTGTCTAATTTGTAACGAGTGTGCGAGCTCAACTTGAGAAAAGTCGATGCTGCGCGTAGCTAGCTTTCATTGGCTAAAATCATATGGGCCCCACATGGGCTACACATGGGTACTACCCTATGTGTAATATCGACACTTTCCTCAACTTAAACATGAACCTGAACCTGAACCCACTAGATTAGGTTTTGGTGCGAGTCAAAGAGTAGCGGATCGGGTCTAATTTTCTTTTTTGAACGGGGTCTTGTGATTGGTCAAAACCGTTCCAAACCCATCCTCACACCATCCCTACATCATATAATTAGTCATCCCCATCCCAAATTTATTGTTAGGATAGTATATTATAATGTCGCTATAATTCCATTTTCAAAAAAAAGGTCACCGTAATTACTACACTCAACCAACATCTTATTATTGCAAATAACAGATTTTTTTCCCTAAAAAAAATTTGATTGCATTCTCGAATACGACGTCGTATCTCACGGTGGAACCAGAGGACCACCGCTTGCCCTTGCTCTCCCCCCTTCTCTATATATAACTTTCTTCAGGATCTCCGATGGCGACCATCTCCCCCAAAATTTCTGAGCAAGACCTAGCTGAAGAAGTTCGGCGTTATGGATCACTGGGATAATTTTAAGGAAAAATTCACGATTAGCACTGAATTAAAGTAAAATCTGCCGAAAAGGCAAAGAATCAGCTGTTTTTTGCATTTATTTTGTGCTGCAAAATCTACTGGGCATGTTGCGGCGGCGCAGGAGCTAAGATTTTCTATCGAAATTTCATTCCATGATTTCCGGCGGCGCTGACGGCAGCACAGGCCGTAGACGGCGGGATCAGTCAGCTAGGAAGAGCGGTGTTAATCGGAGGTGACGGATTCTGGAACTACGGCGTTGCAGATGGCCGTATAACTCTCGCCTTCACGGCTCCGTACTCGCACTAATTGGTAAAAACGTAAATTATATCTCTGTTTTTTTTATAAAAAAAAAAAAAAAAGAAGAAGAGGAAGAATTGTGCAAAGTATTACTGAAAATTTTCTGGAAATCGGTGTGTGAGCCCTAGGAAAAAGTCATTTATTGGAATAAGTAGGAAAAGATAACGAAAGGTTCATAGATGAAAGCTCTTAGACGATGTCAGACTTCCTCATCGGAAAAATCGTCGCCACAGTCATCATCCCCAAATTCGTCATCGTTGCCGTGGATCCATTTGAGATCGGTTCTGTTCTTAGTGGCATCCTCTTCACCAGCTAATTGCTCTTCATCATCTCCTTCTAACCGGTTAGACTCTCTCAATCTCTCTAAAGTACTTCATTGTTACTTTTTTAATGTTTTGTTTTACTTCTCATACTTTCTGATGCAGAGACTGAGTGATTCAAGTTCAGATCTTGATCTTTCAATTTTAAAGAATTGTTCTTTTTTTTTAAAATCTAAATGGTTTTCCATGTCAAAAAAATAAAATAAAATAAAATCTTGATGGTTTTCCTACCAGTGAGATCGATCCATTATCTCCTTATAGCTCAGCCCATTTCGATAAATGCATTTTGGCTCTCATCTAGGTACGGGTGTGGATTAGGACATTAATTTTTATTTTGACTCTGTAATTAAATACGACTGTATATTATTTTCGGTGGTCAAAGTTGGGCTACAAACTTTGATAGATTCATATGATGTATTTATTTATGTCCGAGTGAGACGCCCTATTTTATTCTGTCCATACTTGAAATTTTCTGGAAATGAAACAGTAACGTGTTTGTTTGACAATTTTTTTCTAAATTTAAAGAATTAGTAAATTGGATTATCTCTGACAATTTTGACGAAGTTAAAACATTTATATTTCTTTCTTTTTTTTAAAACCAAAATATTATTATATTACTATTTCTGATTTGATCCGATGGGAAGTTGACGTGAAGTTAATGGTAATGATATTTTAAATTGTTGAAATTGAAATATTTGATTAATTACCTGTATTTTTTCCACTTCTTCACCCTTTCTAAGTAACTGGAAAGTTTCAAGTTTTGAGTCAATTCATATCTTTATGCTTAAAATGCTCAAGTGACTTGTAGAAAAGGTGAAGGTTTTTTATGGAACCAAACAATTGCTGAGAATAAAACTCTCGTCTTGACATTTTAGTTTGAGGATTTGTGTTGTTTAATATTTCTGGGAAGTGATTGAATTGTTTTCCCTATGGCCATCAAGGCTGCCTTTATTTTGGCATGCCCTGCCTCAACTTGCTTGCCATCCAACTCTAGGTGAAGAGAATTTGTCTAGCTTTTTGATTGTCAAAATCTTGTACTCATAATAGAATAGGGTGTGCAAATGTTTGTATATGTTGTAGAGATCAAAATTCTTTTAGCACACGTGATGTAGATCTTCAGTTGATGGAGAGAGCATCGGAGAATGGTCTTTACTTTAGCGTCTGTAACATTTTTAAGCTGCACGTTGTGAATAAAACCTATGATCTAAATTTTCTGGTATTGTTGGAGAAGTATACATCACTGTGTCTACCATCGTTTTCACCGAATATAATCAGATTCTCTCTCGGAAAACTATTTTTTATATTGACTGGAACTCGTCATTTTTATTATGTTAACATGACCTCGATTGTCAATTCTGTCCAACTGAAACATTCATACTACCGTCCATTGCAGGGGTCATCTCAAGTCCCCATGGTCTCGAAGAAAGAGAAAACGCATACTCTCCTTTCAGCAATGGAGGACTTTCTTCACGCCAGAGGGAAAGCTTCGTGATGGTGGCTCTAAGCTTTTGAAGAAAGTTCGCAGTGGGGTGGGTTACGCTTCATTTAACTTCAAGTTTCTGTTTTTGGAGACGCTTGATTGTCCATGATTGTGTGAAATTATTCTTGGAAAACCATTTGACTTTGATTTTGCATTTGTTTTTGTGTAGGGTATTGATTTGAGCATTCGTGCAGAAGTTTGGCCATTTCTTCTTGGAGTGTAAGTTCATTTAACTTCTGGAATATTTGTCTTAATATCATTTTTGTGCCAAGTTTGTGATCTGACTGTTCTAGAATATCTCTTTAATGGTCAAATGTTTTTATTCAAACCTGAAAGAAGACCCAACATCCTTTCACTTCAGATATCTTTTCCTTATGATTTTCCCTTGTGTTGCAAAGGAATTGAATCAAGTTGAATACCAGCTATGTTTATACTCGAACTCGGATCCGAAGTTTTCTCCCCTTTCTTTCCTAACCTTGTTAGCTCTTTTCTCGCCATTTTCATTTTATCTTTATCATGAAAATTCTTCTTTGCTGGCAAACATAATTAGCTTTTTCAAAAATTCACTCTAATTGCCCAACACCATGGTAAGGTCATTCTGGTTGCCTTTCTTTGATAGCTTTTCATCCATCCTGATGCTCTTATGGTAAATGATGTTCTTGTTAAGTATAAAATGGATGCTTTCTGACTTAATTTAACCGTCTACTCTCATCTAATTGTTTTCACGATATTCCCTTGCCCTGTGTTTGAGAAAGTAGAGATGGAAAATTCTTACCTGCTTTGTTCGCAACTGTTTCTCCTTTTTGGGCAGTTATGACCTAACCAGCTCCAAAGAAGAAAGAGATGTTATTAGAACTCGAAAAAGGTGCAGTCAAAAACTTCAGCCCTTAACCTGCAAACGTTTTGGTTTCTAATTTATTTCGTGTTGGCACTCATTGGCATTCTGGTAATTCGTGCAGAGAAGAATATGAGAACTTACGAAGAATATGTCGCCGAATTCATAAACATAATAACAAAGATTTTAATTTAAATGGAACTGAGGAGACTAGCAATGGAGATGGTGGAAGTCCAACTGATGGTATGGATTCTCTGAGCTCGGAAGATGTCATGAGTGCTAGAGACTCTCTTTCTAGCGAGGAAAGGTTCCCATTTAATGAGGATTCAGAACCGACTGCTGGAGCAAAGGTCAATGGTTATGCTAGCTCTAAACGAACCGCAGATTCAAATATGGCCTCAGACTCTGAATCATTGGATTCCAACTCATCTGAGGAACTTGAGGTGAGTCAAGCTTTCAACTTCATGGAAATCGAAGAGGAGAATGCTAATGGCATTCTATCAGAGGAGGATTTGTCTCATTATGACGTGGAAGTTCAGTCACAACCTTGCATTTCAGAAGACTTTGTCATGTGGCAGCGAATAATCCGCCTTGATGCCATTCGTGCAAATGAAGAATGGATAAGTTACTCCCTAGTTCAAGCTACGGTAACCAGTGCCAAAGCTCGGCGTTCTGCTTCAATCATAGGATTGAAGGATTATGATCACCTTGACCCTTGCAGGATTTTACATGCCTCCCGTTTAGTTGCCATTCTTGAAGCCTACGCGCTTTACGACCCTGAAATTGGATATTGCCAAGGAATGAGCGATCTGCTCTCTCCCATAATATCTGTTATCAGGGAAGACCACATGGCTTTCTGGTGTTTTGTGGGTTTCATGAAAAAGGCCCGTCATAACTTCAGGCTTGATGAAGTGGGAATCAGAAGACAGCTGAACATTGTTTCTAAAATAATAAAATACAAGGATTCACATCTTTACAGGCACTTGGAAAAACTCCAGGCCGAGGATTGCTTTTTCGTGTACAGAATGGTGTTGGTGCTCTTCAGAAGGGAGCTGACCTTTGAGCAAACTTTGTGCCTTTGGGAGGTCATATGGGCCGATCAAGCTGCGATCAGGGCTGGGATAGGAAAATCTGCATGGAGCAGGATAAGGCAACGAGCCCCTCCAACCGAGGATTTATTGCTTTATGCGATAGCTGCCTCTGTTTTGCAGAGGAGGAAAAAAATCATAGAAAAGTACAGCAGCATGGATGAGATTTTAAGGGAGTGCAACGCCATGGCTGGGCATCTCGACGTATGGAAGCTGCTCGATAGCGCTCATGACTTGGTAGTGATACTCCATGACAAAATTGAAACTTCTTTATGATAAGTATCTTACCTGATGAAAACAAGTAACCTACTAATGTAACGATTTCAGTTATGTCCACCTTATAAAGTCAAAAGTCAAAAGAAACTCGACGGTATGTGGGGAAGTTAGCAAGCTAGTGCCACAAGGCGGCTAGAAGATATGACCTGTGTGTGTATCATATCCGATAGGTGCCAATTCTTTTTGGCCGATCGGAATAGTGTAGACTTTCATGTATTCTGTTGATTTGATTAGACCTGCATGTAAAAGGAATTGTTCTTGGATTGTGTGAAATGTGTGCTTTCAAACTTAGCAACATTTGGTAGAATTTGTTTAACGCAAGAAGCCTTTTCGGATGCTAATGTATATCTCACAATGGTTCTTTCGGTTAATCGCGTTTATTATAGTTCATCTTATTACAATGTTTAATTGTGATGACCGATGAGAGACTCAACGGTAACCAGGTATCTCTCACCTTTTCTTACTAAAAAATTTGTTCTTTAAAATTGGATTTTGATTTTTAAAGGCAAAATGGAGGATCGAAAATATTTTCTAATCTCGAGTATATGCATATAATTTATATTATTTTGTCGATGTAAATTAAATCTGAAATTTTATTTTGTTTTTATATGTGCCGTCAAAAATAAAAAAAACAGTAAATTTCGGTTGGGTTCAAATCATTAATAATGGAAACCAATTCATATCTAAGTAATGCGATTTCATAAGATGATGCTATTGGGATCATGTAACGGGGCATCTTACTTTCCATGGAGTCATTGTTGTTCATGTGGGTTTTACACGATTGAGCGATCCAGGTATATTATCATGTTGGATGAAGGAAAACTAATTGACAAAGCTAAGACTGAGACTAAAACAGAGAAAAATAAGCTAAAACTTAGAAATGCCATCAGCAAAACACATTAAAATTGTAAACATCATACTCTTTTCTCATAGATATTAGTGCTTTAAAATGGACTACAACGAACCAAAACAAGTACTTCGTCCCGAAGTCAAGTAAGCACAACCTCAATAATATTAATCCGTGAAAGAGGGTAATTTCCTTCATTCAACGCCTACAGGAGTTCAGTAAATAGAATAAGGCAAATGGTAGATTCTAGTTCTATGCGATCATTTCTCTTTGGTGTAATGACGGACAGCAAATGCCAAGCCCAGTATCAAGAGAGGCACAAGGAACTGCAAGATCTTAATCACAAACTCGGGAGTCTTGTCCGGATTGTATGGGGCTTGTGTTGGAGGGGTATAAGCGCGTTTGAGGGGGATGGTTGACATGTCTATCTCCCCAATGTAATATTTGTCCATCATCTCCCTAGCGGAATCACTGTGTCCGACATCTTCAAAGTCATTGGTTGCATCTTTTCCTGCAGATTGCCAACAGATTTTTGAATGAGTATTTGGTTTTGCATGATTCCTATGATGAACAAGGAACAGTAGAGTAGGGGTTTATGACTTTATGGCTACATGACCTGTTGCTGATAGCAAAACTTCATCACCTCCGGGATGATCATCCATGAATGGGGTTACATCATAAACCTGACAGATAATCAAGCAAACGTATTACAGAAAGCTCCAAGAAAACCAAACATTGGGCACAGAAAAACTACTATGCATCCGAATTGTTTTGCCTTTCGATTCTACAAACCAGGATGGGACATATTCCCATTTCCTCGTCCTTTGTAGTTTGAAATAACAAAAAGTAGAGCTTTTCGACAGACAAGAATTTAGGTGCATCCGCAGATTACGTACCCAGAAACCTAATTGTTTAACCAATTGCAGTAAATAACGGTACTTAGATGCCAACAGTGGTTACAAACAACATGACTAAAATATGCCTCCAAGAAGCACTCTCGAGGTGCGGTACTAGTTTTAAAATAAATGTATCTGGACAAGATATTCGACATCTACGCGTGGCATTCTACTCAAGCCTATGCAACAGGAGGGACAAGATCCTAATCACACCCATGGTTTTTCAAGTACACAGCAAAAACCTCCACGATGCGACGTTCGTACACCAGCATCAAACTAACAAACCATGCTAATGAAATAGAAATTCAAATGTTTGTATTAATTTCAAACAGCAATCATAGCTGCAGAAGAACCACTCAACCCATAAACAGATCTCCACAACATTCACCAATACTAGAGAACAAACATTAAAAATGAGACATACTTCAATTCAGATTAATACAAATTGGCAAGAACAAGAAGAGATCTGACCTTCCCATTTATAATTAGCCAGCAATCCTTTATCTTGTTATGGCTCGAAACCTCCTCAAATGAGCGGACTTTCGGATCTGACCCCATTTCCCTTCCCTGCAAATCAAACAATTTCTGCAGACCAAACGCATTTTTGGGTCAAAACCAACAGAATTTGTAGCAGAATCAATGTCTGAAAAAATAATAATAGTAATTAAAAAGGAAAAAAAAAAAAAAAAAAAAAAACGCTTACGGGAGAGAATGCCGGACGGAGTCTGAAATTTCTCGAACTTCTTTGGACAGATGGGAAGTATTTTCAAGAAACATCGTCACATTTGATGAAATGACTGTTATAGTCTTCATATTGATGAAAATTACAGAGTCGACCGATCCATTTACGATTGGGCCCACAACACTCACTTCCAGAAAGTTCCGATTCTGTTACTTTTAGTCCACTACACATAGTTGACTTATTTATTTATTTTATTTATTACTTAATTAATAAATCAGTTAGTTATATATCATTAAAAATATGTCGATGGCATAAAATGAGAGAACTAATAGGTAATATCGAGCCGAATAATGATAAAATTTTAAGGCTCGAATTCGGCTCGATAAGAGTATATTCGAGTTCGAGCTCGATTCGAAGTTCGATAATTTCAAATATTTTGGCTCGAGCTCGGCTCGAAATGAAGTTCGAGTTCGGTTCGAAATATTCGAACCTATTCATGAACTATTCGAATATTATGGTTCGAAAAGCTCAAAAAGTTCGAAAAAGTTCGAAATGCATGTATATATATTTATTATATAATTATATTATATTAATTAAATATTAAGGTTCGCGAACTATCGAACAGAGTAATTTCGGCTTGAGCTCGGCTCGAAAAAAAGTTCGAACATGTTCGAATTCGGCTCGAGTTCGATAAGCTCGAATACGAATCAAATATTTATCGAGCGGGTTCGTAAAGCTCACGAACATATTCGGTTCGTTTGCACCCCTAGGTGGGATAATACGAGACTACGGTGGTCGGTGGTCGCCCATTTCTCTTTCAATATTACACGTGTTTGGGTTCACATGAGCATAAACGTGTTGGTAAGGCCTGAGGTAATGTGGATAGAGATTCTCCAGCGTTGCGGATTCGATAATTGTGTAGAGCATTCCATGCTGAAATACTGTGGGGGTATGCTGTGGGGGTTGGTTATGTTGCTCCCTCCCTCAGGTCCTTGCCGCTCGTGCACATCCTTCGATTTAACCCCGCATGAGTTAATGAGTGTTTGACTTATGTGGAATGGGTTCCCCTTCGGAGTCAACCTTTTTTAAAATATTACACATGTTCGGAGATCGGCTAATTTGGTAGCACACTCGCTGCTTTTTTTTTTATTTCTTCCTTATCCTAATTTTTTTGAGAGCCGAGAAGTTTTTTTTTTTTTAGCTGAATGATTTTGTATTGAAAGACTTTCCTGCTATTCAATAAATTACAAGAGCTTATCGTCAAAAAAAAAATTACTGTTTTAATTTTTTTTTTAGCACCTAATTAGACTCTTTGGTGAAAATTAGTGTTTCTGCCTATTATTTTCGCAACTAAGCTAATGTTTTCGACAAGGAGCTGAAACATAAAATATTTGTAAATAATAATTAAATATTAATTTGTAATAATGATATGAAAGGTAACATGAAGAATCGTTCTATGACAACTAATTCAATCCATTTGTTTCATGAATATTAAGTTAAAAAATAATAGTGGGAAAATTTATATTAATAACACAGACGGAGCTAAAAAATTCAATTAGGGAATATGAGATTCGTTTTTATCATTTTAAATATTTTTTGTATTTATAATTCTTATTTTAAAAATTATTGAAATTGGGACTCAATTGACGGTGTTGGTTAATTTATATTAAAATAAAAAAATCTTTATTTGGATATGACAGAACAGAATTGAAGCGTGAGGGTGATGGTGCCTGATCAATTTATTACATAAAAATAATTTTCACCAAGCAAAGCAGGGTATTATGGGTGGGGCCAACCAATCACTCTTTCGTCTTTGGATTTGTATTTTGACTAAGAGATAGATCGAATAACGAACATTTAAATAAATATTAAACGGGTAAAATGTAAAATCCAATGACTTATAATTGACTGGTAATAATATCTCATATTAACGATGAGAATTCAAGATCGTCCGTACCAGATTCAATTGTGTCAAATTTTGGTTGATTCGAAATTCAATTATAACAAATTTGATTGATGGATCTGATAGTAAGATTTATAATTTAAGTATTATACGAGATTCAATTGCAACAAATTTTTCGGGAGAGGGAAAAAAAAAGAAAAAGAAAAACCAATTATTAGTGTTAATGTGAGTCGTGTGGTGTTGGTGATGTGAGTATCTTCCAATGAGGCATTAGCTCACCACGTCCACCTGCCCCCTCACCCCTCTCTCTCCATTCCTCTCCTCTATATATGCAATGTTGTCTATATTTTCTATAATATAATTTGCTGGTGGAAACCATGGTGGAGTTGATTCCCAGCGCCACCCACACGGCCGGAAACCGCCGCTCATCCTCCGGCGACTTCCTCCAACACCCTCGTTCGGCCTTTCCGTCGCTCGAGCTCTACGAAAGTGACGTCGTTTGGTCCTTCCTCCCGTCCCCCGATTCGCGTTCCTTCTCTGATTCATCCTCCCCTTCTCCGCCGTTCATGCACGATCGCCGACGCCACAATCGCTTTAACACACCTCAATCTGGTCTTTCCGCCGCCCTGGGCGACGACCAGCGCCGCCTTGTCGGCAGCCAATCGAAGATAATCCCGGCGTCGCCGAGGTCGGAGAATGTTCAGGTGAAATTCCACCAGTCGGCTCCGGTTAACATCCCTGTCTGGCCTAAGAAGTTTCACGACAACTTCAATGAAACTAATAACGGTGATGGTGATCTGAAGGGGATGGATGAGGTGGAGGAGGTGGTGGTGGTGGTGGAGGAGGAGGAGGAGGAAGATGAGAAAATGGTGCCGCCTCACGTGATCGTGGCGCGATCGCACGTGACTTTCTCGGTCTTCGAAGGTGTGGGGAGGACACTTAAGGGGAGGGACCTGCGCCGCGTTCGAAATGCGGTGTTCCGGAAAACAGGTTTCATTGATTGATTGAGCAAAAAGAAATTTTGAAAGATGGCCAAAGGAGTAATAATAGTGCCGAGTCTCCCTTTTGTTGTAATTTATGTTTCTCCTTTTTTTTTTTTTTTCCTTCTTCTATTTCGTTTTGATCATGGTGATTGGGTGGAACTGAATTGATTATGTTTGGGGAAAAAGGTGTAGTATGATATGGCCTTTGCCTTGGAATCAAAATAATGACTATTTATATGCAATTATGTATATCTACTTCATTCTTTCTCAGTTTAGGAGCCAATAATGTGAACCAGAGCTGGATTTGAGTTCCATGAATGCTACCCTCCTTGATGTCGAGAGATTGAATGTTGTTGCTAACACTTTTTTTATGCTACCATACCGTACACGCTGGAATCTTAAACTTATACTCTTGCATTTGATTGAAGCCTGGTATAGCCTAAAAAGGATCACAGGAACTTTATGTTTCGCATGATCTAGCCTTCTACAGCAGAAAGTTCCTGGCTTTGTGACTCTCTGTTGCTCTGTAGATGTTAAAGTTGTCTCGTAGATCAACTCCTGCTTTGCTAACTTAAGATTCAACAGCAACTCCAAGATTAAGTAAAAGGACCTTTTGTTGTGTCGCATATGTCCCAGGGTGAGATATCTTGTTTGTAAAATAGAACCGAATGCATGGCCAGTGTTCTTGTTCACAGAAATAAAGACATGTGCACGTATCAGTGGTGTTGATGTAGAATGATCATTCAGGTCGGCTTACAAGCACTCGCTGCACCAAGCAAAGCAGAAATCTGCTGCTGAGATTTTGTCTGTAGATATGAGGTGCAGATCTGTTAGATTCCCCATGATCTAACCTCCAAACCACTTAATATGACTTTGGTTACAATATTTCTAGTGGATTCCTGGGACCATTGGCATTGGACGGCAAATCGATGAAGTGGGCGCATGTTTTCAGTTTTTTCCACCGGCGCTTAATGTAAATACTTTTTTAAAGGTTAAATTAAGGTTCAGTCATTTGCTTAAATCCATTTTGGCATGTTATATACAGAGAGATTATGTACTTGTACCTCGAAGGAATGAGCTAAATATTCTTCTGCTATTTACTTTCGCGTGTGATATACATCAGTTGGGAAGACCATGTCTATTTGATGTTCTTGGATAATGCAAATTGTCGGATTCACAGTTCAAGAAATGCCTTGCCGTGTGAGAATTGTACAAGGAATGTTGTAATGTGGTTTAGGTTGTTCTTTTACCTAATCTCACTCTTATCGTTTCATTATATCTTGATGTATTTTGGGCGTTATTTTCGTTGGAAAAAGGGTTATATTCAATGACACTATTATACAGATATGGTTGAATCTACAGTGGGACAGTGAAGCACTTTAGAAAACTGACTCCAAGTGTGGTTCTATGCTGCAACACATTGAGCAGATACCATCTGTTAGGACATGGGGCTCTCATTTACTTTGTCATTGATCAGACATAACTATCATCTTGGAATCCTCTAGGTGCTTTTACTTTTCACTGGTTGTGATGTATCTTAGGATTTTCATTCTGGAAGATAGTTGCTGCTGACTGGGATACACCTACACCAAAGGATAAAGCGGAGAATCTATCGGATGTGGCAAAATACCTGTGGTTAATCCCTTATTGATGTTCCTTTCCTTTTCCTCCTTTTCTATCTTCAATGTCCTCTCACCATGCCTTTTTCTCTCCCTTCAAAATTTTTATGTTTTTCGTGCCTGTCGTTTATGTTTTGATGAACTTAACGTGCTTCTTAGTGATACTATCTGTGCTGTTGCAGATCAATTAGGTGCCCTCATGTTTTGTTACATCCTTGTTACATTTCAGGGCTTTTGATTTTATATATAATCGGTCCTAACATGTTTTCCCTGGCTTGGAACCTGGAATTGGGATTTCTATTGCATATGCCATGTCAATCATAACATGTTTTGCCTTGCTTAGAACTTGGATGCGTAATTTTGTTTTTATTTTTATTTTTATTTTTTTTTGAGAATGACACACATAAGTTGATCGAGACTACTCGCATCTGCCTTGTACCTAAATAAGTGTTTGTCTGATGTGAAGGTCTTATTACTTATTAGTCATGAATTTTTTCTGCTTCTCTTCCATCCTTTAAATCTTGATAAATTGATATCTGAAATTCAAGATGAAACACTATTTTTGAGAAGTCTTGCTACTCTTTCTTTCTTTCTCTTTGGCTAACAGGGTTGTACTTAAGCTTGGTTGCGCTTGAGTCTTGAATACCATTCAAATCTAGCTCAAGTATCTGAGCTTGACAAGGTTCATATTTGTGTTTAAAAGACTTGACTTTCTCAAGAATCAGTCCAACTAAATAGTAACGGTGGTATAGAAGATTGACGAGGATTGTGGTTGGTTTTCCAAGTTAAACCGTTGTTTGGTGTCTTTTTTAATAAATCTAGGTAGTGTTTGCATCTTGTAAAAATAATCACTGTTTTAGTCAATCTATTTCGTAAAGGACTAGGTGGCATTAAGGGAAGCAAATTTAACGGACGTACCACCCCTTCGACTAACAGCTCGTTTCTTGATAATATATCATAATTCAATTACTACCATTTGTCCTACCAAAATTAAAACAGAAGCCCGGAATCTTTTCTGCTCCATGTAAATGATAGAGGGAAAGAGTTGCACACCTCAGAATTTTTTCTCTCGCAGGTGGGAGAACATCAAGAATCAGACTATTCCTCGTACAAGTAAAACTCAACTGTCTCAATTTTTGGGTAAATCTTCATGAAAAATCTTAATTTACGATTATTATTTTTTTGGATATGGTGTTAAGAAAAAGAACTTCGGTGTCTGGTTTTGTTGCGATTCTTTGTCAACAAGAATCATACCATCTTGGCCGACGTGATTGAAGGAATTTTTGGGGAACCCGTGGAATTATTGTTGGGAGCATATGGATTTTTTGGCAAAAGAGTAGAGTGACTGAGGGATAACAAAAATTGGTTTAGGTGGTAATTTTAATATGAAAGAAGTACTAAAATTTTTTAATTTATCTCACACATTAAAATCATACTAACATAATATTATTTTATCACATATATTACATTTCTCTATCCATAGTCTATTTTATTATTCGTTTACTAATATTTAATAATCTAATTATTCGAGCCAAGTGTTTTCGAATAATGCTAAAATAATATTCATAAGAAAGAATATTCTTTAACATGTACAGATAAGTCAATTTGAATTACTGGACAGTATACGTTCCCATGACTAAAATAAATATTTATAAGCAAGCCCGTAACATTTAACTTATGTATACAGCAAGGCTCAGTTTGATATGTGTGATGAGATAAATAATATATAGATAAGTAATGTAATGTAATAAAAAATAATAAGAAAGGATAGTGGATATTTGATTTGATTTGATTGATATATTATAGTTTATTTAATTTGATTGATAAAATTTTATATAAAAATATTAAATTATCATATTATCCTTTTAATAATAAAAAAAATATAAATAATATTATTTATATGGGATAATATAGTAATTTCAATTCAATGATTCGATTGATGTAAGATAAATAATTAATGATTTGATTGATGTAAAATTATAATTAATAGATGGATAAATAATATGATGACAAGAACGTGTGATTAGACATGATAATTTTATACGTAGATTATTAATAACGGTACCAAACGGAGCCTTGATGTTTATCCTCTGCACCAGCAGTTGCACGTAGGGGTAGAAAAAAGTATCAAATTTTCAGTATACCGAGGTTATCGTACCAAAAAAATATCGAATTTACCGAAATTTTCGGTACGGTACGACACGATACCGATTTTTTCGGTACGATAACGATATGAAATTTGAAAAATTACGGTTTATCGCGGTATACCAATATACCGAAATATTATATAAAAAATTAAAATATATAATTATTTTTAAACAATAAATTATAAATTATAAAAAAATATAAGACATTTTTTGGTATAAACGGTATATACCGATATCGTATCGAAATCTTGATATACCATAAAATTTCGGTATAATTGATATGCTAGTTATACGTACCGAAAATTTCGATATGATATCGGTATAAAAAATTTTATAACATAATTTTCGATACGATATACAATATGCATTTTTCGGTACGATACTTTATGTCATCCCTAGTTGGAAATCAAAGTAGCACTAGATTTTTTCTAACAGCTAATATTAATATATTATTGTCATATCTGATAAATATATAATTTGCTTTCATCTTAATATCTATGGTTTGCCAAAATTGTTCGGTATTTTCCCATCTCAATTATTACGCTATACACTACTCTCAATTCGGCTGAAATCTCATGAGCTCTTTCCAGGCAAGAAGCTCATACAAATTGGAGGATGAACCTTAGCTAAAGCGAGTATCGACGACGGAAGAATCCACAATCCATCGCCACATATCAGACCTGAAGCCACTGCTGGCAGCATCAAACCAGCCTTCCTACTATCCACCTTACGCCAAACGAAAACAACCAAACTCCCCACACACATATCAATAGCAAAATAAGCCCCCACAAGAAATGGCACCGCCATAGCCATCGGTAGAGGAACCCATTTTCCGAACTTATCCGGTATCACATCTCTCAGCAGGTTAGTCAAAACAGCAAACGCAAAAAACCCATAACAGAGTTGCAAGCAGTGGTGAGGCAGAGCAGAGAAGCCCTCTACTCCGAGAATCGCCATGTTTCGGTATACAAGTGCATAAGGAGCTTTATACTCGCCATCAGGATTCCCCACGTCAAAGGCCTTGTAGAAGAGGAAGAATGAGAGAGGAGCCACCACGCATCCTATGGCTGTCCCAATACCTTGACTAAGAATCATGGATCGAGGTGATGTTAAGGTGAGATGCCCTGTTTTCAAATCATGCATCAAGTCCGAGGATATGGAGACGATGGATTTGATTATGCCGCATCCGATGAGTCCTGCAACTACTCCATTGTCTCGCCCGGCTAAGGCCGCAAGAACGAAGAGAGCCACTTTCCCATAGTTATATGCCATATTCATGTCAGTTAAACCGGCACCATAGGCGTTGCAGAAGCTCAGAGCCGGTGCGAGAATATAGGCCACAACAACATAGTACCACTTGAGCTGAGGAAACATGATTGGGACCACAATCACAGAAACTATCGAGAAGAGCATGTAACCGATGCATGCTACCCATATAGGAATGCTTTCTCTTATGAAGACTTCATTTCTTCGTAGATTGTCCAATGGTTCGTCCTTCTTGTCTGAAACTGATGTAAGAAACATGTTTTATTTCAGTGCAATAAAATTCTAACATTCTTACAACTTCAGATTCTCTTATGAGATTTTACAATAAAAACCATAATCTTAGCAATAGCAGCTTGCCTGATACATTCTTCTTCTTGAATGCAGCGTGCATGCTCCTGACGGTAAACAAGAGTGTCTTGAGAAAATTGTAGAGACCGTCTCCTAAAATAAGAGCGATAGAAATGAAGACCTGCGGAAAAGCACAAATTCTTCATTTCATGTTCAGATTCAAGTGGATATTAAATCATCCACCAACTAAGATTTCTTGTGAACTAACCTTGTATCCATTTAGACTCTTCATGCTACTTTCCTTGATGTTTTTAGGGAACCATTCTCCCTTCTTTTCACTTATCAATGGCCACATCACACCCCAAGAAAGCACAGCTCCAAGAAGCAAAGAATAGTTCACAAGGTGGGAGCAAATCATTCCTGCTCCAACATACGTCATGCTGAAATCGAAGTAAAATCTGCCAAAAAAAAAAATTTAAATCAAATCACCTCTGATGGAAGAATTTGTGTATATTGAGACATAAACTTGTAAAAGAAAGTGTTTCCTATGTACGTTTGTTTCCAAGATTTCAACCCGAACGTGGGGAAATTGACAAATCCGCAATTTTCCCCACCAGAATATAACCACTGAAAGAAACTCCATATGAAACTAAGAGAGAAGAACTTCATGAACCCGCGAACCTGTTTCCTGAAATTTGAAAGAGTCATTCATTCTCTTCAATCCCATGAGAAAGCAACAATTTGCCACTCTTAAATACAAAATCTGTACTCCATCTGATTCATAATAGAAAGATTCAAACTTGCTTACTTTGCCATCTTGTCTCCTTTAGTAGTGTGAAATCCATTTATAAGAACAGCAGTTGCAGTTCCACTAGGGTAAGGTAATTTATAGTCTATAATCATAACCTGCCAATTATATTTACATTCAATCAAAGAAATGTATGAAGGAGGACTTTAAAGATGACAAAGAAATCAACAAAATAAGCCATTCCTAGGCAATGGCCGTTTCGCGTGGGGCGAAAAAGTACACGACCCGACCAGATCATGAGCATACCTTTCGTAGAGGAACCAATGCAAACAACCCCACAAAGCTAACAACGAAAAGAAATCCAATCATCCAATCAAGCCCAGGCTCTTTATAACTCCCACTTGGATTCCCTTCTGTATCAACTCCAGCCTGCACAAGTGTCTTTCTGTCCAATCCAAGAAGATAAGATCCAAAGCCACCTGATTAAACCATAACCAAATCACCCAATTTGAAATTTTATGTAAATGTTTTTTAGAATACAAGTTTCACCCCAGAAGCATCGAATCATCCATTTCTGGGATCCGCCCCTTCCCATAAAGACATCACATCTCCAAGAAAACCAAAACTAAATTCAAGATTTTCAAGTTTCCAACCTCCTAATGCAATACTATAGCAAGCAACAGCACAAGTCTGAATGATCGTATTTTCCTGTCTAGTAAACGGAGTCGTCACGAAACCAGCCTTCTGAAGAATCTTTGTCCATGTTCTTACAAACACAAAAGCAAGAAGTGCGGCTGATACATTGAGATTTGGTACAAGTCCAGTCGTAAGATTGAGCTTCATTACTATGATACTGTAAATGATCCCGATCACTAAACTAGCCACAATTCCTCGAATTGTTATATGTTTATTCCATGGAGGAATCCTATCCATTTCCTCAGCCTGGCCTCTCGTTTCTTCCAAATCTTCATTCTCCATTTCCTCCATTTCTCTATGGTCGCTGCTCACCATTTTGAAGCAATTCTATTACTTTCTCTGGTTTAATTGAACAATCATCCCATTAGTTGTTGGCCTTGTGAAGCCTAAAATATGCTGAAAATAAGGCAAAACATGCCGTACTCGAGTTTTTGTCTGCTTTTTCACAGAAATATTTGGCAAATGTCGAAATTAACTTGGTATGAATATAAAAAAAAAAATGAACAATTTTCATAGGGATAGATACACATAACAAACGTAAATAAATTTCATCTCATGCATGATAGAAGTGTTAATGACATTACCCCAGCAGTTGTTTTTGTGCTCCTCGGAATCAGATGATCACTGAAACACGAATTTCTCCAAAACCCAACAAAAGTACGGATTTTTCGAAACCTCAGCGAAAAACCCACTTGAATTTTTTTCACAAACTGTTGTATTAGAAGCTCAAGAAAATCATAACCATTAAATACTGAAAATCTTGTCTGTTCCATGTACTACCACTCTGTAATTGTAGTACGATCCAAGAAAGCATTAATTCTGTACTACAACTGCAATAAATAAATAAAAAGAATCCCATTTTAAATTCAGAAAACTTTTAACATTTTTTTAAAAAAAAAATTCAACAAATCTGTTTTTGGTGCGTTGGAAATGCGCTTTCCATTACCTTTCCTTTCTTGACTGCCTTTTTACTCTGAAAACTTTCTCGTTTCACACACAAATGAACGAATGGTACGTGGCTTCTTGACTCTTTTCCTCCCACGGATCAAAGCTTCAAACTAAAAAATCCCCTTGTTTCGGAATGACAAATCGGCGATTAGCTGGATGTTAATTAAAGGGTTCTTCTAATAATTTTGCTCGTTGTTTGTTGGGTAATTTTTTAAGAATAATGTTAATCATACAACTAATAATATAACGTCCGACGATATTTATAATAATTATATCGTGATATTTTGCTATTATTTTATTAAAATTTAATATTATATCGTGAGATTTTACATTTAATATATTATAAAATTTAATAAATTAACTTTTTTTATTTAATTTGATAAGTAGTTTCGTTATATATAAAACATCGTCGTCTTTTAACGAGATTATGACCGAAAATGCCTTCTTCGGAACCCTTTTTAGGAGATTGTGGCAGAAACGTAACCCACGAAATGCGATTGGAAAGTTGCTGTCCCATCACGTAACCTCTCTTCTCTTTTATACCAATGCATTTATACAACTTGTTTGGTTCCAAATTCCAATCATCTTTTTCCAGACAAGTGAAGCGTGGGCTGCTTTAACATCACTTTGACTTCAAAATAGTTCACGATGTATTCTTTTTATTTTAAGTATTTCTTAATAAATACACAACTAATTTTATTTCTGTCTTATAAAATTTCTCTCTTACAGAAAAAATTCAACACAAATTCAATATAGATTTGAAATTTATGGTCTTACTTTTCTTAATAACAAAATATATTGCAAATCTATGAATTTAAAATTATTCAACCTCAACACAACCTAAAAGATTTATCATAAACACAAAATATAAAATAGATCACCCATTACCTGAACAAAAGAGGCAGCGGGATTTTGTTGTTTGTATTAAAAAATAAAGCTAAAAATGTTTAGCATTAGCAGAGGTAAAATGTAATTAGTTGGTAAATAAAATAAGGTTTGATTTATTTGATTGATTCCATTGAATTGATAATTTATTTATGTCCCGTTTCAGAAAATTATGATTTTGTATAAATGTGTAGCGTGTGATGAAGATGCGATAATTTTTAATTAAAATCATCATATAATAAGTTCGTAAAAAAAATCATCATATAATCAAGTTTTGAATTTTAGTTATAAAGCTAACTAAGAATTTGGAGTTAAGAAATACATAAAAATGATTATTTAAAATCAAATTGCAATAATTATTTTTTTTATTGATTGCAAATACTCGTTAAATTCATGAATTTTGTGAAGTTAAACTTTTTCAAAATATAACAAATAACATAAAATTTTCTAACACGAATTATAAGTCATCCAGATACAATTTGATGCCCCCATAAATAATTGGGTCTGGTCCGACCCAAACCCGACAACCCATAATCAGGGAACGTGGGTCAAAATCACCTACTATTGTTATGAGACAAGATTTAAGATAATACAAAGCTCATTCGATCATGCCCCATGTACCAATTCAAGTTAG
This sequence comes from Henckelia pumila, assembly GCF_033568475.1. Classification (NCBI taxonomy): domain Eukaryota; kingdom Viridiplantae; phylum Streptophyta; class Magnoliopsida; order Lamiales; family Gesneriaceae; genus Henckelia; species Henckelia pumila. Next base: position 128,571,487 of record NC_133123.1, on the reverse strand, counting down.
ATAAACCTATTCAAGACAAAGGGAAGAGCCATTGACTCAAGCCCTAGCTGATGAGCTCACTGGGCCGAGCCCTATCTAGGCATGGTAAAAGACCAAACCCGGAGGAAAATTTTGACATCATCAATTGGCGCCGTCTATGGGAATTTGAAGAAAAGAGACGAGATGGCTGACGCGAATGGAGTAAATGCACATATGGAATAACTAGTTACTGCCACTGTTGAAAGGGCTATGGCTGCAAGGGCGGAAGCCAATCCCCCTCCCCCACCGCCAGATCAGAACGCACAATTGGAAGAAATCAAGAAATTGAAAGAGGAGATGGAACTATTGAAAAAGAAATAGTCCGGATACCTATCCACGCCGGTCCGAAATATTCCTTTCTCTGTTGAAATACTGGAGTCCGAACTCCCTAAAAACTTTAAGTTTCCACATGTTGGGGAATATGATGGAAAAGGGGATCCGGAAGAGCACATGTCCCGTTTTGAGAATGCTGCACTGCTGCACAAATATTCAGACCCGATCAAGTGCCGGGTCTTTCTCAATACTTTAATTGGGCCAGCACAATAATGGTTCAACCTACTGTGGCCAGGGGATATCAAGGAGTTCAAGGATTTCAGTAAGGCCTTTCTACACCATTTTGCTAGTAGCAAAAAACACTCTACGACAACTCTCAGCCTTTTCGCTATCAAACAGCAAGGCCAAGAGGATTTGCGCACATATATTCATCCATTCAGTGCTTTGGCCCTTGAAGTGCCTACTGCTATTACCGATTTGCTCATCAGCGCTTTCACCCAAGGACTTGCTACAGGGGATTTCCTTAAATCATTGATCAAAAAACCGTCGTCTACATACGATGAGTTGCTTGATCGGACCGAGAAATACGTGAATTTAGAGGAGATACAAGTTTCTCAGTTGAATAGGGGGATAGACAAGCCTCCAAGCCCAAAGAACACCATGATCCCTAACACATCTCGGAAGATGGGACCAGCTCCTTGACCCGAGCTGCTTGGACAATTCACATCCTTCACCCCTCTAAGGATGAGTAAGACTCAGGCCCTGCGAATATGCGAAGAAAAAAGACTTCTACAAAGACCCCCATGGAGTGAGCAGGGGCCTCGCAGGCCAAAATCTGATAAGTATTGTGATTTTCACAATGAATATGGGCACACCACCAATGACTGTCGACAATTGGAACAAGAGATTGAGAGGATAATTCAACAAGATGAGGTAATGAAAGATATATTGGTAGCGCGACAATGAGGAAGGTATCGGCCCGGAAAAATGGATCGGGATGGTCCAAACCATTCTGAGCAAAAGAAAAGAGGTCATGGAACGCCCAACACTTGAAGAAATACTATGCATAGGTGCCTGGACAATCCTACTCCACTACCGAGCCTCATAACACAATGGGTTGTGAGTTATTTCATTAATTTTATTTTTAATTTTGTTAACAATAGTAGTCAAGTTATTTTGTTATTTTTCAAATTTTGGAAATATCTTTTTGAAAAAGACATGTTTTTTTCAAACACGAAGAATTTAAAAGCCCGACCAGCTCGGCAATATGTAAACCCACGCCACTCGTGGTTATCTCAAAAATCCGACCAGCTCGGCAATATGTAAACCCACGCCACTCGTAGTTATCTCAAAAGCCCGACCAGCTCGACAATATGTAAACCCACATCACTCGTGGTTATCTCAAAAACCCGACCAGCTCGGCAATATGTAAACCCAAGCCACTCGTGGTTATCTCAAAAGCCCGACCAACTCGGCAATATGTAAATCCATGCCACTCGTGGTTATCTCAAAAGCCCGACCAGCTTGGCAATATGTAAATCAACGCCACTCGTGGTTATCTCAAAAGCTCGATCAGCTCGGAAATGTGTAAGCCCATGCCACTTGTGGTTATCTCAAAAACTCGACTAGATCGGTAATATGTAAACCCATGCCACTCGTGGTTATCTCAAAATCCCGACCAGTTTGGCAATATGTAAACTCACGCCACTCGTGGTTATCTCAAAATCTCGACCAAGCTCGACACCTACCGCGCATTTCGTGGTCAAATTCAAAGCTCAACCAGCTCGGCACCTACCACGTACTTCGTGGTCAAATTCAAAGCCCAACCAGCTCGGCACCTACCACGCACTTCGTGGTCAAATTCAAAGTCCGACCAGCTCCGTACTCACCCAGCCACTCGTGGTCAAGATCAAAGCCCGACCAACTCCGTATACAACACAAAATTCGTGATCAAACTTAAAAGCCCGATCAGCTCGACGTACATCATGCGATTTGTGGTTGAATTTTAGCAAAATTCCAGCTCGGAGTATGCTTTACATTTGTTAAAAGATCATAATCTTATTCCAGCTCCGGAATATACTTTGCACTTGGTGGATCTTTGTAGTAGCCCGGTTCCATTTTACAAGATTAAATGATTTTAAACATGTTAGAAAATGACATATATTTTTAAAAGTGTCAAAACATGTTTAATGAGTCCTTATTTGGTTAAAATAAGTGGAAAATCAGATCCGGAACGTCCGAAAATGGTAGGGTAGGTCCCGGGGGTCCAAAAATGACTTCGGATGGACCAAAACAGTTCGGAGCATACGGACCAGCTCGGGCCCTCCGAACCACTTCGGGCCCTCCAAACCACTTCGGGCCGTCCGAACTCAGCAGAGCCCAGGTGTCTAAACGGCTCGGACAAGTGGCAGTTCGGACCGTCCGAACTTCGCCTATAAATAGGCCCTCCGAAATTCAGAATTTCACACCAAAATCAAGTTTCCTCTCTCGGTTCTTAGGATTTTTTTAGGGGTTTATGGGTGTTTCCAGCCTTTCTAAGCTTGGTCCGGAGGTTGACCAGGTGCTCCGAAATTGCGGTGCCCAAGTTCTGGGGCAGTCGTCATCAGCGGGCTGACGACGAACACAGATATAGATCTGGCTCCTTATAGTAAATAGGGAGTATGTCATAGTCTAGTTAAGACTTCTAGAATAAAGTGTTAATGCATGAGTATTTTGCATTGTAGTGCGGACTGTAGGCTTGGACATATTGCTGGTATAGCTTGCCTAGTAGAACTAAGGTACGTAAGTACAGACTGAGATAGCCGGCTGAATATACATGTTTATGTGTTGCATTATTATCTGTCATGATATGCATGATTTACTGTTCCTAATTTGTATGCGGCATTTGCATACCATGTTGAGCATGTTATCCTTTTAAGATAGCCAGTTGTTCTAGGGTCGCTCAGCCCTAGGGTTATTGTTATTATACGATCGGGTATCGTGTGACACCCACTGGACCGACGGGGCAGCGTGTGCGGTTTACCCAGGACGGTAATAGTCCAAGATCGGGTTCAGTATGTGTGGCACCTACTGGATCTTCGGAGCAGCGTGCACATATTGGAGGCGCATGTGTACTGAGCATGATTTTCCAGATATGATCCCAGTTACCCAGAGCATTCATAGTTCATGTTGCATGTGTGAGACCTCGATTCTAAACCACTAATCTCGGATTAAACAACAAGTAAGCGAACAAGAATCCAAGACTAAAACAATTCAAAAGTTTTTTTTTTTTTTTTTTTTTAAAAGACCCGCGCCCGCGCGAGGTACCAAGCTCGCGCGCGCGCGGGCAAACGATTCCGAGACCAACCAAAGGCTCGCGCCCGCGCGAGGCACCAAGCTCGCGCGCGCGCGGGCAAACCCTTCAGAGGCCCAACGGAGGCCTCGCGCGCGCGCGAGGAACGCCTTGCCCGCGCGCGGAAGGCCTGGGCAGAAATGCTCAGGCTTCAGAAAAAGAAAAGGGAATTCCGCGCTTGGTCCGACATGCCTTCAAATACAATTACAATAACAGGGTGTAGGGAAGCATGCCATAACAAGTCATGCTTTCAGAAGGCCTAAAAACAACCAGAAGTCTAAATCGATACAACAACAACATACTTCGATTTTAGATTACAATCCGAATACAAACTAATTCGAATAACAAAACATATATCAAGTTCGAGTTCTAACATGCTTCAATCTTAAACTAGATAAACATGCTAATTCGACTTCTAAACCGAGTCTCACTTCTACTACTTGCCCTCGAAGCTAACCATGCCTCTTCTGACTTGTTCCTGCCCCACCTGTTGCCAAGTACACATACAAAACAAAGCAACAGCCGGATAACCGGTGAGAATGATAATCCCAGTAAAAGCAACATATCAAGTAATGGATATACAATATGCTATCAAACCACATATTCAAGTCGAAGTTAATGATATGCATGTCTTTAAAACCAGGATATCGATTCTGATAAACACGGGAGTATTGCTCTGCTTTTGGGATCCCGAGGATGAGATCACGTAACGACTCACCGACTCTCCCAATCGAGGTGGTGCCACGTATCCCACTCCTCTAGACTTTGAGCAACCATAACGAGTATGCTAGCACTAGGCGAAATACTACGACCTAGGCCACTCAATCATAGTTCCCAAAAGTCTAACAAAAATGGCGGTTCTGCCCGCTGAAATCAAAGTAGGCTCAAGATGAATGCATAACAGAAACATAAACATAAGCCACAAAACAAAACCCAATCAATCAACAATTACGAGTTCCACGTGCTAGAACAAGTATCAATGCAATATGTGATTTAAAAAGGGAAACTCGAGAACCAACAGTCCCGAGTATGCTATCCCGCTACGATGACTGCTTTTACCTCTCAATGCAGTAGCTCCAACTCTGGATAAGCTACAAAAGAGATTGTATCAACAACTAGACAACCTCAACAACAAACAACGGTTCAAGGAAATCTCTTTACCGTTCTTCGTCCAACTCTCGACGAACAATGCTGCTAACATAGGGCTCGAAACACTCCAACGAATCTGTTCAGATACAAGAGATTGATCAACAACAAAGACCAACTTACAAGCCACGTTTAACAACTCAAAAACGGTTCGAAACCCTCAAAACTCAAACCAACGGCATAACGGCTATAAACTGAACAAACCGGCAATGCAGACAGCAGTTCAATACTGATATCAACTCAATTCAATGCTAAAACCACAACAACAAGACAAACCCAACAAATCTCAAAACCCACATTTTCGAATAATACTTCCAAAAATCATAACAATTCCGAACGTCGCTCTAATTCAAAACCGACAGATAATAAACGATCAGAACTCTGTAGAGAACAACATACTCGAATCTAGAACGATTCTAACAACATCCAAAAACTAGAATGTATCGGATCGGAGAAGAACTTACGATAGAACGAAGCTCTCGCAGCAGTGATCGCTAATCTGCCTTCAGATTTAATTTCTAACGGACGGATCGAGCTCGGACTGGATTTTGAAAGCTCAAAAGCTCCAAGAGGCGTCTTCAATGGAGGCTCACGGTTGGGAGGAGGAAGGAGGTGACTTGTGAAATAAAAAATCAAGTGTAGATAATATATTAAATCCCCTATTTGCATTTTAGTCCCTGAAATTTCCAAAATTTGCAAAAAGAACCCTGATCAAAATCAAACCGGCTCGAGAACTCTGTAATCTCTGATTAACTCAAATAAACTCATTTAAGATAAAAACGGGGCGTTACAATTCTCCCCCACTAAGAAGAGATTTCGTCCTCGAAATCAACGAGAACCACAACTCATAAGATAGAATAAAGAACTAAAGACAGTAAGAAGAACTCACGTCATCCGAACAACTCTGGAAAACGTTGTCTGATGTCAGATTCTGTCTCCCAAGTCGCTTCCTCGACTCCGTGACGGCTCCACTGCACTTTCACCAACGGAATCAACTTGGTCCTGAGTTGCTTTTCTTTCCGATCAAGGATCTGAATCGGTCGCTCAAAATAGCTCAGGGTCTCGTCTAACTCGGCTTCGTCAGGCTGAAGGATATGAGAAATATCTGGTTGGTACTTTCGCAGCATAGAGACGTGAAAAACGTCGTGAATACCAGATAAAGACGGAGGAAGTGCAAGTCTGTAGGCAAGATCGCCTATCTTCTCGAGAATCTCGTACGGACCGATGAATCTCGGAGATAACTTTCCTCTCTTACCGAACCTGACGGTGCCTCTGAACGGAGAAATCTTAAGGAATACACGGTCTCCCTGCTCAAAACTCAGAGGTCGACGTCTGACATTCGCATACTTCGCCTGTCTATCTTGAGCTGACTTCATTCTGGTCTGAATGATCTTAACCTGCTCTGTCATATCTCTAAGCATCTCCGGTCCCAAATCTGGTGACTCGGACAATTCATCCCAAAACAACGGAGATCGGCACTTTCTACCATACAAAGCCTCAAAAGGCGCCATACCGATACTCGCTTGGAAGCTGTTGTTGTAAGAAAACTCGACAAGAGGCAAAGAATCCTGCCAACTAGTGCCAAAGTCTAGCACTACCGCTCGCAGCATATCCTCCAACGTCTGGATAGTCCGCTCTGACTGTCCATCTGTCTGAGGATGATAAGCTGTACTCAGATGCAATCGAGTACCAAGTGCCCCCTGAAGACTGTGCCAGAAGTGAGAAGTGAATCTAGGATCTTTGTCTGAAACGATCGACTTCGGCACACCATGCAATCTCACAACATTGCTAACATATAACTCAGCCATCTGATCATGACGATACGTCATCCTGTACGAAATAAAACACGCAGACTTCGTCAATCGATCGATCACTACCCAAATAGCATCGCATCCTCGAACGGATCGTGGTAGCTTCGTGACAAAATCCATAGAAATGTGATCCCATTTCCATTCAGGAACAGATAGGCTGTGCAAAAGACCACCTGGTCGCTTCCGCTCTGCTTTCACTTGCTGACAATTCAAACACCGGGATACAAATCTCGCAACATCGTCCTTCATTCTCTTCCACCAGAACTGACTCTTCAGATCGTTGTACATCTTACGACCTCCAGGATGAACGCTAAACCGACTGCAATGAGCCTCTCGGAGAATACGCTGTTTCAACTCCGAAATATCAGGCACAACAATACGGTTATTCACAAACAAAACGTCATCTCTAACCTGGAATTCTGACTGATGCCCAGTTCTGACTTTCTCTACTGAAACCTGAATGCTCGGCTCAGACTTCTGTGCTTCTCTGATTGCAACAAACAACTCTGGCTCGGCTTGAATAGCAAACACTCTGATAGTCTCCATATCTGTTTCAAACTCTAAACCAGAAGTGCAACAATCATCGACCAACTGAGAAATACCGATAGTTGAAAGAGATAAAGAACAAAGCTTTCGGCTCAAGGCATCTGCAACTGCATTCGACTTCCCTGGATAATACTTGATCTCACAGTCGAAATCCTTCAACAGATCTAACCATCTTCTCTGTCTCATATTCAACTCTGCCTGTGAAAACAAATACTTAAGACTCTTATGATCAGAAAAGATCTCGAAAGACTCACCATAAAGATAGTGATGCCAGATCTTCAAAGCAAAAACAATTGCTGCAAGTTCAAGATCATGAACTGGATAACGAGTCTCGTGCGGTTTCAGCTGCATCGATGCATACGCTATCACATGCTTATGCTGCATAAGAACACAACCCAAACCTCGGTTAGAAGCATCACAATACACTGTGAAACCTCTAGTACCCTTCGGAATAGAAAGAATTGGAGCACTGGTCAGTCTCCTCTTTAGATCAACAAAGCTAGCCTCACAATCTGGAGTCCAGACAAAAGGCGCATTCTTTTGAGTCAGCTGGGTAATAGGCTTGGCAATAGACAAGAAACCCTCGATGAAACGACGGTAATAACCAGCTAAACCCATGAAGCTTCGGATCTCAGGTACTGATGTCGGTCTAGGCCAATTCATAACCGCTTCGATTTTGCTGGGATCGACAGAAATCCCATCTTCGGAAATAATATGACCGAGAAAGACAACTCGATCTAACCAGAATTCGCATTTCGATAGCTTGGCAAACAACTGCTCAACTCGTAAAATCTGCAAGACGATTCTCAAGTGCTCTGCATGGTCAGTACGGTTCTTCGAGTAGATAAGAATATCATCGATGAAAATAATGACGAACTCATCTAAATAACGCTGAAAGATACGGTTCATCAAACCCATAAAAACAGCTGGAGCGTTAGTCAAACCGAACGACATGACTATAAACTCAAAGTGACCATACCTCGTTCTGAATGCGGTCTTAGGAACATCTTCCTCTCGCACTCTCAGCTGATGGTAGCCTGACCTCAGATCAATCTTAGAGTAGACAGAAGAACCCTGCAGTTGATCAAACAAGTCATCTATTCGGGGTAAAGGATACCTGTTCTTAACTGTAGCCTGATTCAATTGGCGGTAGTCGATACAGAGCCGCATAGAACCATCCTTCTTCCGAACGAATAGAACAGGAGCACCCCAAGGCGATACACTAGGTCTGATGTATCCCTTGGCAATCAAATCCTCAAGCTGCTCCTTCAACTCTCTCAATTCAACAAGTGCCATACGATAAGGAGCTTTTGAAATAGGTTGAGTACCTGGCACTAAGTCAATGCTGAATTCAACCTCTCGAATGGGTGGCAATCCAGGAACATCTTCCGGAAACACATCAGCAAAATCTCTAACTACTGGTAAGTCAACCAAAGCTGGGCTAGATTTCAGTACATCAACCGCATAAACCAAAAATCCTTCTGCACCTCTCTGTAACAAATGAGTCATAGATAACACTGAAATCAAAGGAATTCTAGATCGAGAACCCTTACCAAAGAATTTCCACTCGTCTGCCATTTCAGGTCTGAACCTGACAACCTTCAGAAAACAATCAACTGTCGCCCTGTACTTGGTTAAAGCATCTATCCCGACAATACAATCAAAATCTGACAGCCCAAGTACAATACAGTCGAGTTCTAACAAATTCCCCTCAAAACAAAGTTCACAGTTCCTGACTAGTCGGACAGAAACAATTCCTCCACCCAAAGGTGAAGTAACAGCTACTACTGTAGGCAACAATTCAGTTGGCAAAGCATGCAATAACACATATTTCTCAGAGATAAAGGAATGGGAAGCACCTGTATCTATCAAGACATGAGCAGAATGACCGAAAATCGAACAGTTACCTGCTATGACATCGTCAGGTGCTGCCTGAGCCTGATCCTCTGTCAATGCAAAGACTTGTGCTTGCTGTCTCGGAGGCTGATTTGCACTAGAGCTACCTCCCTGTCTGTTCTGCTGTTGCTGGGGTTGGAAAGAGTGCACTGCAGACGACTGCCTCTCCGGCTGAGCTGCAGGTCTAGACGAACTCCCACTCTGAGCTCTATCTCTATTACGTTGAGGGCACACTTTAGAGAAGTGTCCCGGTTGCTGACATGTGTTACAATTGCCGAAGACTCCCACACACTGATCCGGTGAGTGTCTTCCTCCACACTTGCTGCAGTACAAGGATGATGACCCAGAACTCGGTCCTGAACCGAATTGCTTCGAACCACTGGAACTGGACGAACTGTTCCCCTGTCTCTTGAACTGTTTACCTCTTGCCTTGTACTGATCCTTTCTGTTTCCCCCACTGTTTCCACCTTCATACCTCTGCTGCTGGTTCTGATGTTGAGGTGGCTGATTCTGGTACTGAGATGGTTGGTTCTGATACTGCCTCTGTTGCTGAGGTGCCCCCTGATTACCTCTTTGCCTCCACAAGCCTGCTTCTGCTCCCTTTGCGTAATTCATGGCATCCGCAAAGTTGCTAGGCCTGTTGGTGTTAACCAACGTGAAGACATCGGGGTTCAACCCGTTGATGAACTGATCTGCCTTAGCTTCTTCATCTCCAGCAATTAGCGGTGCAAAACGCAACAGACTATCGAACTTAGCCACGTACTCTTCAATGTTCAGATTTCCTTGCTTCAGATTTGCAAACTCTGCTCCCTTATCCTTACGATACGAGATAGGGAAAAACCGCTTATAAAACTCAGATTTAAAAAGAGTCCAAGTAACCTCTGTACCTCTACTCTCAAATGCTTTCTTTGTCATGATCCACCAGCTCTTAGCACCACCACGCAGCTGATGAATTACTAACCTGATTCGGCGGTCATCTGTGTAGTCAATGGAATCAAACAACTGATCCATATCATCCAACCAACTCTCACAGTCAACTGGATTTTCTGAACCCATCAACAATGGCGGATTGAACGACTGAAACCTCTTCAGCAAGGTTTCCATAGGAGTTGCTGAAGCATCCAACTGATCAACCTCAGTGCTAGCTTGTTCAGTCGCAGGGATAACTGGTGGTGTGTTTCTGTTTATCACTCGACGAGGACCCATCTGATAATCAAAGGTTAGCACACGAGATATCTCAATCGCTACCATCAGTGCCCTTACAACCGCTTGGAATACCGAATACCAGTCGAGAACAGAAACAGTTATATCTCAAGTAGATCATGCTTTATTAATTTAAATCACACAACCATGTAATTCAAATAATGCTCCAACAATAAAGCATGCTCGCATGGAATTAAGTACACCATTAAATAATTCAAACACATGCGAGGAGTCATTACACACAGACTCGATCTACCCCGCTCACTCTAGTTCGACCAAGAATCTTAATGCTTTGATACCACTTAATGTGAGACCTCGATTCTAAACCACTAATCTCGGATTAAACAACAAGTAAGCGAACAAGAATCCAAGAATAAAACAATTCAAAAGTTTTTTTTTTTTTTTTTTTAAAAGACCCGCGCCCGCGCGAGGTACCAAGCTCGCGCGCGCGCGGTCAAACGATTCCGAGACCAACCAAAGGCTCGTGCCCGCGCGAGGCACCAAGCTCGCGCGCGCGCGGGCAAACCCTTCAGAGGCCCAACGGAGGCCTCGCGCGCGCGCGAGGAACGCCTCGCCCGCGCGCGGAAGGCCTGGGCAGAAATGCTCAGGCTTCAGAAAAAGAAAAGGGAATTCCGCGCTTGGTCCGACATGCCTTCAAATATAATTACAATAACAGGGTGTAGGGAAACATGCCATAACAAGTCATGCTTTCAGAAGGCCTAAAAACAACCAGAAGTCTAAATCGATACAACAACAACATACTTCGATTTTAGATTACAATCCGAATACAAACTAATTCGAATAACAAAACATATATCAAGTTCGAGTTCTAACATGCTTCATTCTTAAACTAGATAAACATGCTAATTCGACTTCTAAACCGAGTCTCACTTCTACTACTTGCCCTCGAAGCTAACCATGCCTCTTCTGACTTGTTCCTGCCCCACCTGTTGCCAAGTACACATACAAAACAAAGCAACAACCGGATAACCGGTGAGAATGATAATCTCAGTAAAAGCAACATATCAAGTAATGGATATACAACATGCTATCAAACCACATATTCAAGTCGAAGTTAATGATATGCATGTCTTTAAAACCAGGATATCGATTCTGATAAACACGGGAGTATTGCTCTGCTTTTGGGATCCCGAGGATGAGATCACGTAACGACTCACCGACTCTCCCAATCGAGGTGGTGCCACGTATCCCACTCCTCTAGACTTTGAGCAACCATAACGAGTATGCTAGCACTAGGCGAAATACTACGACATAGGCCACTCAATCATAGTTCCCAAACGTCTAACAAAAAGGGCGGTTCTGCCCGCTGAAATCAAAGTAGGCTCAAGATGAATGCATAACAGAAACATAAACATAAGCCACAAAACAAAACCCAATCAATCAACAATTACGAGTTCCACGTGCTAGAACAAGTATCAATGCAATATGTGATTTAAAAAGGGAAACTCGAGAACCAACAGTCCCGAGTATGCTATCCCGCTACGATGACTGCTTTTACCTCTCAATGCAGTAGCTCCAACTCTGGATAAGCTACAAAAGAGATTGTATCAACAACTAGACAACCTCAACAACAAACAACGGTTCAAGGAAATCTCTTTACCGTTCTTCGTCCAACTCTCGACGAACAATGCTGCTAACACAGGGCTCGAAACACTCCAACGAATCTGTTCAGATACAAGAGATTGATCAACAACAAAGACCAACTTACAAGCCACGTTTAACAACTCAAAAACGGTTCGAAACCCTCAAAACTCAAACCAACGGCATAACGGCTATAAACTGAACAAACCAGCAACGCAGACAGCAGTTCAATACTGATATCTACTCAATTCAATGCTAAAACCACAACAACAAGACAAACCCAACAAATCTCAAAACCCACATTTTCGAATAATACTTCCAAAAATCATAACAATTCCGAACGTCGCTCTAATTCAAAACCGACAGATAATAAACTATCAGAACTCTGTAGAGAACAACATACTCGAATCTAGAACGATTCTAACAACATCCAAAAACTAGAATGTATCGGATCGGAGAAGAACTTACGATAGAACGAAGCTCTCGCAGCAGTGATCGCTAATCTGCCTTCAGAATTAATTTCTAACGGACGGATCGAGCTCGGACTGGATTTTGAAAGCTCAAAAGCTCCAAGAGGCGTCTTCAATGGAGGCTCACGGTTGGGAGGAGGAAGGAGGTGACTTGTGAAATAAAAAATCAAGTGTAGATAATATATTAAATCCCCTATTTGCATTTTAGTTCCTGAAATTTCCAAAATTTGCAAAAAGAACCCTGATCAAAATCAAACCGGCTCGAGAACTCTGTAATCTCTGATTAACTCAAATAAACTCATTTAAGATAAAAACGGGGCGTTACAGCATGCATCATATAGACCTGTATATTCAATACTTTACGTACTGAGCGTTAGCGCTCACGTCCTTGCTTTTATCTCGGACACCCCATTCGACGAGGCAGGTTTGCAGGTGGATCAGGAGCAAGAATTGTAGTTGGTCGGTGACCAGGGCTTGATAACAGGAGTCTTCAGAAGAGTTTTAGATTAAGATTTTAATTGGTATTTATTCGATTTGGTTGTATTTAAGATTTAATTATCTTGGGGCTATATATCTTTAAGATTTTCCGCTGTCATTTCTCTTATTATGTTTATTTAAGTTAAATACATGCTTAAACTTCTGATTAGTAGGTGATCACGACGCGGGTCACTACAATCTTTAAATCATGTTTCCAGTTAGGGAATATGTTTAATGCTTAAGCAAAATTTTGTTATATTCCATCTCGGGAATATGTTTAGTACTTTGAAAAATTTTGTCATATTTCAGCCTCGGAAATATGACCCATACTTGTTAATTCCAGCTTGGGAACACGATTTATAGAAAACTCACAGTTATACTCCTATTCGAGATATGATCTGTGCGGAGAAAATTTTTCCTACTCGGTTCGGGATCCAACCAGATCACTTGGTATAAACTTGATACTTCTTTTAGACCATAAAGGGAGGTACTATTGATACCTCCATAAATAATTGGGTATGGTCCGACCCGAATCCGACAACCCATAATCAGGGAACATGGGTAAAAAATCATCAACTATTGTTATGAGACAGGATTTAAGACAATACAAAGCTCATTCGATAATGCGCTATGTACCAATTCAAGTTAGATAGACCTATTCAAGACAAAGGGAAGAGCCCTTGACTCAAGCCCTAGCTGCTGAACTCACTGGGCCGAACCCTATCTAGACATGGTAAAAGACCGAACCCGGAGGAAAATTTCGACATCATCACAGTTGTAACAAAATCCAACTTCATCACAATTCACAAATACAAGACTAGTTTGTCTTTTTCACATATATCAAAAAAATTGTTGGGGAAGGAAATTTACAATCAAATTTCTTGTTTTCTAGTTATTTTATTAGAATTAGAAATTTGTTAAAATTAGTTTAATTTGTATAAAATAGATGGAATATTAAAATGGCAATTACGTTGAATGATATGATACCGTGAGCGAAAGGTACCTACCCGTCTTCTCTAATCCGCCTCGGCCTCAGATTTCTCCGCAGAGTCTCTTTTCCAAAATCATCCAAGAATTGGGATTCGATAAATAAAGGAGAAATGGGAAGCGGTTCGGAGACGAAATTGGTGCAACAATTGATTCTATACGCCGCGAGCGCCGCGCTTAGCTGTTTGGTGTTGGTCGTGGGACTCAAACATCTCGACCCCAATTACGAAGCCTCCAAGAAAGCTCTGGAGCAGAAGAAGGAACTCGCGAAGCGTTTGGGCCGACCTCTTCTGCCTACAAATCCATATGAGGTTACAATGGGTTTTTTTTTCTTTCGAGATTTGGGGAAAGTTTTTTTTTTAAATTGCTTTAGAATTGTGTACTCTCTGTTGAAGATTTTCTGCTGTTTTTCTTTGCGTACCATGTATTAGATTTAGGAAGAATATAGTACAACGACGACCATATAATTTGGTGGTAATAATTTCGGTTTGTCTGAAGCGTAATTGATGTGGAAACTTGATTATGTATCTGAAAGTGTAGTTATTGTCTCGGTTGGAGCTTTTGAGTTTGTGAAAAGTGTTGTTGTTATCTTGCTTGGTGCCTGAGCAGATTTTTTCCAAGAGCTAGATAAAGAGGATAGCAAGTAGGTTATGTAAATAAATGGTAAAGTTATGTTGTTTGGAATTTGCATTGCATTTGGGCTTGTGATTCAATATTCTGTACTGGCATGTCCTTGTACCGTTACGATATTTCATGTTATTCGATGGTTCTTCATTTAGCATCCTGATACCTTTGGCACCATTTATTTTCTCATTTTTAAGTTTAGTTTTGAATTCAACCGCAAGGTTTCTACAGTTTAGGTGGCATGTGTTTGTTTGAAGTTGGATTCTGAAGGTCATAATTAGAAAACTTACAGATGACAAGGTCCTACCTTCTCAAATTATAGAAATTTTTGGTGGAATATGTTTGTTTGAAGTTGGGATTCCAAAGTTCATTTTTGTAGAACTTTTACATTACGAGATCCTATCTTTCCAAATTGTGTTTCAAAATCTCCATATAAATGTGAGTTTGATGACATTTTTTTTAATCATTTGGAGCAGAGATACTGAAATTCTTTATTAAATATATAGACTAGAGAACTTTCCCATGACAAAAATATCATCTTGCGAAATTACAAGTTTCAAAATCACTTTATATGGATGTGATTCAGATAAATCTATTGCCTCGATAAATTCTATGCAAGCAGCAGACATTAACAATTGTTGAAGATATTTAACGCATCTAGTGTTACAGATGTCACAAGGAGAAAATATTGTGATTGAGAATCCTTTGATGTGGGTTTACTTTCTTGATACGACTTTTAACATGGATAAGTTGAGTAGGTGATGATTTAAGTGTGGATTTCCATGCGGATTTGAAGTGCTGACTTTATAAATGTTATGAGAATTCCCCCATCTGGTCTTGGCTTCAACTTACCTTCCTACTGTTGATGATGCATTGTTGTAGTCTTGGAGAAAATATTCCATGATTTATTTTTATTTGAAATAGCCATTATGAACTGATTTTCTAATTACAACTATCATTTTGTGTAGACTTTCTTTGCTAGGCAGAACTATAATTTTCATCCTAGTTATTATTTTGCCTATTGTGCAAATTTGATTAATATTGCCTGAACCTTATAATAGATTTATGGTCAGATGATTCAGACTACCTTGATTTCCATCTGTTGAGATTAGTTACAGGCTATGTATGTCTTAAGTATACATGCTTTTTGCTTATTGATTATTGTTTTCTTGTTTCAATGAAATACAGGATGTTGTGGCCTGTGATGTGGTCAACCCTGACCATATTGATGTGAAATTTGGCTCGATTGGGGGATTGGATGCCATTAAGCAGTCATTATATGAACTAGTTATTCTTCCTCTGCGAAGACCTGAGCTGTTTTCTCGTGGGAAACTTCTTTGCCCACAGAAAGGTGTTTTGCTGTATGGACCGCCAGGCACTGGGAAGACAATGCTTGCCAAAGCGATTGCAAAAGAGTCTGGAGCTGCTTTTATCAATGTGAGAATATCAAATCTAATGAGCAAATGGTTTGGTGATGCACAGAAACTAGGTGTGTACATAGGAAATAACATCTATTAAGGTTCTTTTTCTCATCTGCTTATATTCCCTGCATCAGTATGTTTTATTGTGTGACATATTCTGATTAGCGTGTAATACCTTGAAGTCGTGCCTATAAGCAGCTAACGTATCAAACATAATATAATGCAATTTAATGCTTGGTTGCTCTTTGCGACTTCGAGGCAATTGTGAAAGATGAGTTTTCATGTTCCAGTTCAGCTATATATTTGTCATGGTAATGAATGATGGATAGTGTATCTTCTGTAGGACTCAGGACCATTTGAATCATTTTGAAATTTTTACCCCATTTATTTGAACGGATGAAAGAAATAATTGGTGGCATGGCATGGGGTTTGTGGGTCAGAGGATGTTTTTGTTATCCATTTCGAGGATTTTTTTACTTTATAAAATTGAGTCGTGTTTCTTTATTTATCATAACAGAAGTTTTTTTATTTATTTTATTTCAAGTCTTGCAAAATTTTCGACACTGAAATTACAAATTATGTTTCATGATAATTGGAATTTGGATTTGAACTGGTTTTTATCTGCAGTGTCTGCAGTATTCACCTTGGCATACAAGCTCCAGCCAGCTATTATTTTCATTGATGAAGTGGATAGTTTCTTGGGCCAGCGCAAAACTACTGATCATGAAGCGCTAACAAACATGAAGACCGAGTTTATGGCTTTGTGGGATGGTTTCACCACTGATCGTAAGTTCTTCCATAATTTCATAAAAATATGGAGTCTCCCACTTTATTCTTTGAGTTTTTTCTAGTCAGAACGATGTTACGAGCTAGATAAGGTGATACCAATGTGTTAATATTAGTTGTTTAAGGAGTTGAATGGTTCTCAGTTGACATGACATGTTTTTGTTAATTCAGGGAATGCACAGGTGATGGTACTAGCTGCTACCAATCGTCCATCGGAACTCGATGAAGCAATTCTTAGAAGACTTCCTCAAGCATTTGAAATTGGGATTCCTGATCGTCGGGAAAGAGCTGCAATATTGAAGGTTATATTGAAGAATGAGAAAATAGAAGATGGCATTGATTATGATCGCATAGCCTCTCTCTGTGATGGATACACGGGTTCAGATCTTCTTGAGCTCTGTAAAAAAGCCGCCTATTTGCCTATCCGAGAACTACTTGATGATGAGAAGAGTGGAAAACCATCTTCGGTCAGTTATTTATTCTATTGCTTTCTTTCTTGCTTACTTATTTCCCTTCAGCATCACTCTGAGCTCTTCTTTTCAAGTTCCACTGGAAGATGCAAGTTTAGGGTTTTTTCCAAGGTTTCCCTTATAATTTTGATGCAGATAGAACTAGTAACTTAATAACTGCTTTGTCAATTTCTTCTTTATGCATAGCTAGCCCATAGTGTGGCATGTTCGACTTGATAAATTAAAATGCTACGTAACATTTGAGTTCTTGTAAATTAGCCTGTTGCCTGAGATCCATGTTATTTTGAGCTTCATGTCAAACATTTTTCTCTCATCTTGGCGCTGTTATTCTTTTCAGGAGCCAAGGCCATTATCAACAGTAGACTTGGAGAGGGTCATTGCTACAACCACAAAAACAAAAATTGCTGCAAGTGAATATAGCCGATTTAACTCACAATCATCAGGATGGTCACCACTAAGAGAATCAGACGATTATCAGGTCCAAGCCGCCATTAATGAGCTTTCTAAGCTTGTGGTTTCTCAAATTTTGAACCTAGAGACAGATGCTCAAGATCCTTAATTTCCATTTCCTACCCCCCATAACTTTACAGTAGGTTAATAACTTGTACAATCCTGCCTACACAATTAACTTTTGGATATCGTTTTTAAATATGTTCACATGTGAATATTGTCATTCAGTTTCTGAGATTTTTGACACACATGGGCTTCACTTCTCAACAATCTTGATCTTTTTTCGGTTACTCCTTATTCTCGTGTTAATTCTACTGAAATACCTTTTTTCTTTTTTTAAAATTTTTTTTTTTCTTTTTTGGGTTTCCCCCCGATTCTTCTTCTTTTCTTTTTTTTCACTGCCAGGATTAACTGGACTGCAGGGAGGATTTTTAAACTTACAGTTCGAGTTCTTATCCTTGGGTTGCTTCTGAGTGCTGGTAGCCGAGGCTAGTTATGTTAAAATCACGAGGTAATTGTAAGCTCGATCCATATCCAGTCCAGATATGTAAAATTTTAGTTTTGTTTTTCAAATGATGTACCTGTATAGCCATGGCTTGTGGTGCTATGATGACGGTGATCTTAGTTTCTTGTGAAGGCGCCTACATGTTACTTGTTATTCAGTTGCTTTCCCACTGCTCTAGGGACACCCTCATTCATCCTTACTATACTGATATACCATTGATTTACGAACAACAAAAGTTCATTTCAAGGCAAGTTTATATTGTCTCCTTTTTCAGTCTTGTCTCTTGTGGGATTTTTATAGCTTCATTCGCATTTTTTATTCCACCGTTTTTGTTCACCTTATCTGCAGATGAATTACACTGGTAATCATATGTAATTTTGTTTCTTGAAAGCGTGCATCATAATCATGAAGTTAACTAGGATCTCGGTGTATTTACTATTTTGGATGCGAAATTTGTTTATTTGAAAAATATTTGTATTTGCGTGAGATGACTGTAACTTCTTGCATCCCGTTCTTGTACACAGTTTGATTCTTCTTACTTCACCCATATATCTTCATTCTTTAGACTTGCATGTTGGCTGCGCGTCGGATTGGCATCACTCGTGCTAAACTAGTTGAGTCGCTCATTTGAGCTAGGCCACCGTTGATCTACTTTGAGCTTGAAAACAAATAATGCATCATCTATTGTGTTACGAAAGCTAGATAGTTTTTTTTCAAAATTATTGTCAAGAAGAAATTAGTTTTTGTACCATTGTAAAATAGTGGTTTAAAATTCCCACCTCTAACTCATGGTTCCTTTCTATCTTATCGTGTGTACAAATATACCGTTGAGAATCGTTGATAGTGGGATGTGATAGGCAACCAAAACATAAAGCCATGTCCATTATTAATATTTCTTGACTTTTTGATCCATTTCAACGTCACATATTTTGACATTTCCTTGGTCTCTTGTGTCATCTAATTAATGGGCTAATGCAAACAACTTTTTCAAGTGTATATGACTTTAAAGAATGGGATGTTGACATAAAAAATTTTATAATTAGAACAATTTCCAAAAAGTGAAAAACTCCTGTAAGATAAATTGCATTAAAACTTCATATATTCGAGAATCAGTCAAATAAAACCCTTTAAAAATATAGTAAATGTGTTCGATCTTTTTTTTTTATATCACATGAGTTAGATATGCTTTTTTTTTTTTTTTTTTAAGTGGAAGATATCTTAGGTCTATTATTAATAATTTTTTACGAAATTTTATATGTTTACGACTTTTTACATGGGTGCGGTGCATTTTGGTCGAGAAAAGTACGATAATTTGTTGACATTCGTGTTTAACGTTTAATTTGGCGACATTCAAATGTTTGACGAGACACCTTGATTATGTACGACTTCGATCAAAGCTTACGGCCTAACGCTCAATTTTGCGGGCGTTCAAATTTCATCTACTCCGGCCATTGTTCATTATTCTCACATAAGATTTTATTTTTTTGACGTTTGGTCGGTATTTTATGGTGTGTACTGGGTAAACCCCAAAACTAACGTAATAGCATGCAAATTAATCTAGTCGGGTAAATCACACTAGGTTTTATTTAAATCTCGTTTCTAAAATTTAAAAATTAAAATGGCATTTTAAAAAATATGTTACATATATTAAAGTTAGAAGAGGATAGTCTCATAGAAAGGATATAAATGCGTACAATGAAATATACTTTTTCCGTAAAAAGTACATGAATTATTTGTCCTATTGGGCCTATTATCGGATTGTTTGGGTTTACCGTTCGAATCGAGTCGAAATTAAAAATTTATTTGAATCGAAAATTGAATCATAAATTCGGTGTGATTTTCGGTTGTTTTGGCTCGATTAACCAAATAAAACCAAAAACCGTTTTTTTTAAAATAATCATTTTTTCATTTATTTTTATTAATATTAAATAAATAGAAATTTAAAAAACGAAAATTCGGTCAAACTAAAAATTAAACCGAATTTGAATTGAACTGTGAAATTCGGTTCGATTTTATATTTCGGGTGAATTACGGCTTAGTTAACCGCAGTTTCGGTTTGGATTAAGGGAGTGTTTACAATCACTAAAAAAAGTGATTATTAGCTTTTGGCTTAAAAAATCATTTTTGTATGTTTCTTAAACTTAGATTATGTATTAGTTTATGCTTAACTTAATTGAAATTCAAAAGCTAGTCATGTGATGATTATGATTCTCCAAAAGTGATTAAGAAGGTCATTGCTAAAATCATTCTAATCACTTATTTATCAAACACTATCCAACTTTGATTTTTAGATTTTCACATTTGTTTCCAAATACTACCAACTTTTGATTTTTCTTAATTTTTTTATAATCTATAAATTAATCACTTCTACAAAATCATAATCTATTGCAAACACTTCTTAAATGAATCACAATCTATTGCAAACACTTTCTAAATGAATCTCCCTATCTACTATTGGCCTTTGGAATAGCTGAAAAACGAAAAGACAGAAATGATTTTTAAGTTTTAATTGCTTTTGCTTCAAAAAAAAAAAATTTAATTGCTTTTATGGACTTGAAACATTGACTTGAAGCCTAGGTTTGGCAGTCCAATAATGTGAGCTCTCGGACTTTTGTTTGGTTTGAGTGAATGTCCATCTGCATAATTTTTTTTTATTGTTAAAAGGTGTTTTATTTATTTATTAGACACATAAAATTTTAATATATGAAAACACTCTCTGAAAAAGGCCATTGGCTACTGGCCTAAGATAGTATTTGAAAAATTTTTTAGAAATTACTTTTCAATTTTTTCTTAACAAAATATTGAAATTTTGTTAAAAAAAAAACTGAGAAGTACTTCCTAGAAGCTCTTTCAAACAATACCTAAATACGTGAGGAATAGGTCTCTTGTGAGAAGGTTGATTTCATAAATTTTTATCCGTGAGATGTGTGAACTCTATCCATTTTACGATAAAAAATAATATTTTTAGAATGTAAGACCGTCTCACTGGAGCTTTGGTGTTATATTCTCACATGAGTTTTTTGTAATACTTAAATAAGTCAAACCTCAGTTAGCCCTTTTTGGTTGTGTTTAGACGAAAAATTTTGGATTTATGACATAATATAAAAGTCTATGCTATCCCAAGGGCATTGTCCTAGGGGTGACGTGACAATCCGTGATTGGTTAAATTTAGTGGGCCCCACGTATTTTAACCAATCATACTCTGCCACGTCATCCCAAGGGCAATGCCCTTGGGGTAGCATAGGCTTTCCCATAATATCATATCAAGTGTATGAATTTCAAACGACTAAATTGATAATATATTTGAAATTGAGGCAAATTTTTACTCGAGCAACCTCTAATTTTATATTCTAATTTTTGAACAAAATTAAATGGATTTAAGCCGTAAATTTGAAATCAAATCCAGCCAAATTCTTCAATTAAAATGCAACTTAAAAGTTTTCAAGCTTAAATTATAGTTGGGGAAAATTGATTTTTTGATCCGATATGTTTGCCAATTTGCGATTTCGATCATTTATATTTTCATATTTCAGTTTAGTTCGCTATTTTTATTTTTTTGGTAATTTTAGTATTTTTTTTCTGATGTGGCGCTGATGTGGCATCGATGCAGTGTTGATGTGGAGCTGACGTGTACAATTACACATAAGCATTTTCGAAAAAAAGACGAAAATCGCCAAAAATCAAAACATGTAAGACTAAAACTGAAATATGAAAACATGGAGGACCAAAATCGCAAAATGACAAACATACAAGACCAAAATTACAGTTTTCCATATAGTTGATTAAATTTGTATACGGCTATTGTATATTAATTTTGACTGACAAAGATAATAAAAACAATTTAAATAATTTTTACTGTTAAGCCTATATATATATATATATATATATATATATATATATAGTCGACCTTGTGAACTTTCGGACTATCATAAATAATAGCTTAAATCCGATAGTATTAAAGGTCAAGTTGAATGATTCACCGTACGCGCATAATTGGGCAAATTTTGTCTACTTACCTTAAATAAATATAAATATAAAAATTAAAACCTTATTATGGTATCATACAAATTATACGCAGAAAATATCTAACTGGTGACTTACAGTCATATGTAAGTTATGGTCATATTTTGTACAAATTCAAATACGCTACATAATAAATAATAAATATACAAATGCAATAAAATATAGACCAATTGTCTTCGAAAAAAATACATATAGAGAGAACAACTTGGTCCATAATGGCACAAGCTATTAGCTATATATTAGGCCAGTGACCACAGGAAATTCAACCAACATACCATTAAATTACGACCACTTGAAACCTCAAAGGTCAATTCTTCTTGTCTATTTTGACTCTACGAGCATATATTATGCAATAAATAATAATCTAGAAGTTGATGAATATTTTAGTACATTGATAAATATTTTCTTAAATGCATTCATAATTAATCATATAGATATTAATTAATTCACAAAATTTTTATGAGACCGTTATTTTTTTATGAGACAAATCTTCAATCCTACCAAATCCATAAAAAAATTTATTTTTATATCAACGTTGTTACTTTTCAGTTTATATATGAATCAAATCGATCCGATATAATATATATCATCTTATAAGAGATTTACTCTAATTGATTTATCAGTATATGAAAAATCCACGAAATTGAAATAAGCAAAAAATCTCTTGCTTTGGATAGATGATCTCTCCCATGTACATAAAAAAAAATGATTAAAAAAAGAAGAAAGAAAAAAAAAAGTAGTTCCGCAAGATCGTTGATACCACCGATTAGGGACGTAAACGAGCCGAGCCGAGCTTTTGAATGTTCAAGCTCGGTTCATTTATAAACGAGCCGAGCCCGAGCTTATTTAACGAATATATTCATGGCTCACGAGCTTATTCGAGCTTTTATCGAGCCTAAACGAGCTTAATATATTTAAACTATAAATTTAAATATTCATTAAATTAATTAAAAACTAAATTATATATTTGAAAAAAGTATAATATTATTATTAAAATTTGAAATTTTATTCTAATAAATTAATTTTTATAGATTTTTCAATAATTTTCATAAGTAAGTATAAATTTATAAATTAAATATCAATACTATTATTTTTTCGTCTAAGAGATGACTTACGAGCTTGTTAACGAGCCTATTAACGAGCATGTTCACGAGCTAACGAGCCGAATATTGTAAAGCTCGAGCTTGGTTCGTTTGCCTTAACGAGCCTCATTAAACGAGCCCGAACGAGCTTTTAACGAGCCGAGACCCAAACTGTTCGCGAACTATTCGTCTCATTTACATCCCTACCACCGATGTAGAACAAAACAAATTATTATTAGAGTTAGTCTATCATCAAACTCA
Organism: Henckelia pumila; assembly: GCF_033568475.1. Classification (NCBI taxonomy): domain Eukaryota; kingdom Viridiplantae; phylum Streptophyta; class Magnoliopsida; order Lamiales; family Gesneriaceae; genus Henckelia; species Henckelia pumila. The sequence goes on along the minus strand of NC_133123.1, from coordinate 128,548,105 downwards.
TCCAAGAGAAGTAATTCTCCACATTTCTCAACATCATTAAATTATATGTACCATTTACATCTTATTATTTAATTAAAAATATTTCATTTATTAACTAGTTTGTAATCAATTTGGTGAAATCTTAATTAATTTTAGAGAAGTACATCTTATTTTTATGTATATGTTAAATCCAATCATATGTTTATTTATATTTTAAAATATTTAGATAGTTCTGCTAGTACAAAAAATGAAAGAAAAAAAAAATCATTAATTTGAAAATAATAAGTATTTCAAACACTTATAGCATGCATGAGGATATTAGCCTAATGAAAATTGATATCATGTAATATTAAATGACTGAAATTACACCAAATGAAAAGATATACTCTAGATTTAGGAAATAAAAACATGTAATATTAAATATCAGTTTTATCCATAATCCAATTAACCCTTTGGAGACATCAATAGTTGCAAAAACCGTTCTCCGAGTGCAAGTTTTTCTTCACCGTTGCTTACATGTAAGGGGTTATTTGACCATCATCCCATTATTATAATTATGCATTATCAAATCCGTGTCTGGTCTTGTTGGAAATTGTATTATTAAATGAATTACAATTAAAATGGGCTTGAAAGGGTTTGAATTGATTAACCCAAATTGTTTGTAAAAGCCTTGTCCAAAGTATTACAAAATTCAAAATTTTGGTGAAATAAATTGGAGGGAAATGGGGAAATGGTAGTCCCACATTGGAACAACTCTAATTTGTTGTTCACCTTAATTAGTCCAACATTGGACTATGGGATTGGGCCCTTAGGGCACCGGATGTTTTGTAAAGGGGCAAGACGCTAGTCGATGCAACAAACACACACGCGCGCGGCCGGCTCGGCTCGGCGTGGTGAGGTCTGGTCTTCTGATCTGATTATTCTTTTTGAATAAAATTTATTTAAAATAATATTTTATTATTTTATGGAGTAGGCCCGAGCGGTAAAATATTACCGCGCGGGCGCAGCATCGCACATGCGAGATAGTGAGTTCAAAACGGCTTGCGCCCGAGCGGTAAAAAATTGCCGCGCGGGCGCGGTACCAAAATGGCGAGGCAATGTGTTGGCTTAAAGTTGGGCGCTCGCGCGGTAGAAAATTACCGCCCGAGCGCACCTTCTGCAGAATGAACAGTCACGACTGTTTCTGGCATTTTTCTGTCATGGGTTGCATCCTTACGCCTTCAGACGTGTTGTTTCGTGTATAAGACTATATGTATGGTGGTTATAACACAGAAAACAAACACAGAAACATCTGATAACGTAGATTTCAGATTTCTCAAAATCTCTCCCTTACTTTCTCAAAAGAAAAGTTAAAGCATATTTTCGTTCGTTGAAGTTCGTGATATTTGCAGTGCTGCTATATCACGATCGAAAGTCGTTGTATCTTAGAGACGATTGCCGCTAACGTTTAGCACTTGAAACGGGCAATTTCGTCTTGCGGATAGAGAGTTTCTCTCGCCTCGACTGTGTTGATCATTTTCGTTGCTGTTGATTGCTTCCGACATTGAAGTTTTCAGAATTCAGAATACAACCTACTAACAATCGCAAGACGAAATTCTTTGTATTTCCCGGATTCTGAAGATGTCTACCGTTTCATTCACTCCGCTCGCTTCCGTCCCCGCTCATGGAGAAAAGCCGCCAAAGTTTTCTGGTGCCAACTTCAAACGTTGGCAGCAGAAGATGCTGTTCTATCTGACCACCCTTAATCTGTCTAGATTTCTCAAGGAGGATCCCCCCGTCGTCGTTGAAGGCGATTCTGACACACAAATAAGGACAACAATAGATGCATGGAACCACAGCGATTTTCTCTGCATGAATTATATTCTGAATGGCCTCGACGACACTCTCTATAGTGTCTACTCCTCTGTGAAGACGGCCAAGAAATTATGAGATTCTTTGGAAAAGAAGTACAAAACTGAAGATGCCGACATAAAGAAGTTTGTAGTTGGCAAATTTCTGGACTTCAAGATGGTAGACTCAAAAACTGTAATGAGTCAAATGCAAGAGATACAAATCATCTTGCATGACTTATTGGCCGAAGGAATGGAAATCAATGAACCATTCCAAGTCGCGTCTATCATTGAGAAATTGTCTCCACTGTGGAAAGACTTCAAAAACTACCTTAAGCACAAACGTAAGGAGTTGAAACTTGAAGATCTCATTGTGAGGCTTCGCATCGAGGAGGACAACAGAAATACCGAGGCCAAGTCACATAAAAAGCTGATGGAAACCGAGGCCAAAGCAAATCTGGCGGAGTCTAGTACCAGTCAAAAGAGGAAGCGCCCCCATGATGAAAAGCAAAAGGGAAAAGCGAAGAAATTCCAAGGAAGTTGCTACAACTGTGGCAAACCGAATCATATGGCAAGGGACTGCCAACTTCCAAAGAAAAATAACAAAAATAAAAAACCAAGGCAAGTGAACATGGTTCAAGAAAGGTATGTACCTTTAGCACTTTCTGATATTGATCTTAGTGCTGTTATATGTGAGACCAACATGGTGGATGATCCAAGAGGATGGTGGATCGATACCGGCTCTACGAGTCACGTGTGTGCCGAGAAAGACATGTATTCCACCTATGCCATCGTTGGGGATCAAAAGTTGTTCATGGGAAACTCCGCAACGTCTGAAGTTGTGGGAGTGGGAAATGTGGTGTTGAAGATGACCTCTGGCAAAGAGGTGACGCTCAAAAATGTGCTGCATGTGCCAGACATTCGGAAGAACTTAGTTTCTGGTTCACTCTTGAGCAAGACTGGATTTAGAATGGTATTTGAATCTGATAAATTTGTGTTAACTAAATCTGGTGTATTTGTTGGGAAAGGGTACCAAGATAGTGGTCTCTTTAAGTTAAATGTAATGAATGTTTCCCGCCTTGAGGCGAAGAATAAAGTTATTGGTTCTGCTTAATTGACTGAAAGTTATGATATATGGCATGAACGATTAGGACATGTTAACTTCAACACGTTGCAAAGACTTGCAAATTTAAATGTAATACCTATGTTTAAAAGAAATCCACAAAACAAGTGTGAGATATGTGTTGAAGCGAAAATGGTTAAAGCTCCATTTCATAATGTCACGAGAAGTACTACGCCACTTGAATTAATACATACTGATGTATGTGATTTAAAAATGGTACAAACACGAGGTGGAAATAAGTACTTTATAACATTCATTGATGATTGCACCAGATTTTGTTATGTATATTTATTGAAAAGCAAAGATGAAGCGATCGACGCTTTCAAGAAATATAAAACTGAGATTGAAAATCAACGAAGTTCAAAAATTAAAATGATTCGAAGTGATCGAGGTGGAGAGTATGTGGCTCCTTTTGAAGAATTTTGCTCAACTTCGGGCATCATTCATCAAACGACGGCCCCTTACTCACCTCAATCCAATGGCGTTGCAGAACGCAAAAATCGAACATTAAAGGAAATGATGAACGCGTTGCTAATAAATTCTGGCTTACCTCAAAATATGTGGGGTGAAGCGATTCTCTCAGCAACACACATTCTAAACCGGATTCCAATCAAAGGAAAAGACGAAACACCATATGAACAGTGGAAAGGTCGTAAACCTTCTTACCAATACCTCAAAGTGTGGGGGTGTTTGGCGAAAGTAGAAGTACCTAAGCCAAAAAAAATAAAAATTGGGTCTAAAATGGTTGACTGCATATTTATTGGTTATGCATACAATAGTAGTGCATACCGATTCTTAGTGCATAAGTCAACGAATCCTGATATACATGAAGGCACAATTATGGAGTCAAGGAATGTTGTATTCTTTGAAAATATCTTTCCATGTAAAGACAAGAAAGAAATAAGTTCGAACAAGCGAACTCATGAAAACACAATTGAAACTTCACAAAACAACGTGGAACCACGACGCAGCAAGCGTGCAAGAGTTGAAAAATCGTTTGGTCCTGATTTTCTAACATACATGTTAGATAATGAACCAAGAACTCTTCAAGAGGCTTTATCAAATCCTGAGGCTCCTTTTTGAAAGGAAGCCATACAAAATGAAATAGATTCCATAATGCATAATCATACATGGGAGTTGGTTGATCTCCCTCCGGGATGTAAACCTTTAGGATCCAAGTGGATTCTTAAAAGGAAATACAAAAAAGATGGATCTATAGATAAATATAAAGCTCGACTCGTGGTTCAAGGTTTTAGACAAAAAGAGGGATATGATTTCTTCGATACCTACTCTCCGGTTTCTAGAATAACATCCATTCGTGTTCTCATAGCTATTGCAGCATTGCATGATCTTGAGATTCATCAAATGGATGTTAAAACTGCGTTTTTGAACGGAGAATTGGATGAAGAAATATATATAAAACAACCAGAAAGGTTTGTTGTACCCGGGAAAGAACAAAAGGTGTGTAAACTTGTCAAGTCATTGTATGGACTTAAACAAGCACCTAAACAGTGGCATCAAAAGTTTGACACTGCAATGTTGTCAAATGGTTTCATAATAAATGAATGTGATAAATGTGTCTACATTAAAGGTACTACAAATGCATATGTAATTGTTTGTCTTTATGTAGATGACATGTTAATCATGGGTAGCAACCATGAATTGATTGTGAAAACCAAGAAAATGTTGAGACAACATTTTGATATGAAGGATTTGGGATTGTGTGATATAATTCTAGGGATTAAAGTTTCTAGACTTCCTGCTGGAATTATGTTATCCCAAACTCATTATGTAGAAAAGGTTCTTGAACGATTTAATGCCACAAATCATCCTACGGCTAGAACACCTATGGAATTGGATACACATTTAGCCAAAAATAGAGGAGAACCTGTTTCACAAGTGGAATATGCAAGGGTGATAGGAAGTTTGATGTATTTAACTAACTGTACCCGTCCTGATCTTGCATATACCGTAAATAAGCTAAGTCGATTCACAAGTAATCCAAGTAAGGATCATTGGAAAGCACTAATGAGAGTGCTTGGATATTTGAAATACACTTTGAGTTATGGACTCGTGTATACAAAATATCCTGCGGTCCTAGAAGGATATTGTGATGCAAATTGGATTTCTGACACAAAAGACTCCAAGTCTACGAGTGGATATGTGTTCACTATCGGTGGAGGAGCGGTGTCATGGAGATCCTCTAAACAAACTTGTATAGCTCGGTCGACTATAGAGTCCGAGTTTATTGCTCTAGATAAAGCTGGAGAAGAAGCCGAGTGGCTTCGAAACTTTCTCGAAGATATTCCATGTTGGAATAAACCGGTGTCTTCCATTACGATTCATTGTGACAGTCAATCAGCAATGGGAAGAGCACAAAGTAGTATGTACAATGGTAAATCTCGACATATTCGTCGGAGACATAATACCATAAGACAATTGATCTCGAATGGGGTTATTTCGGTTGACTATGTGAAGTCAAAGGAAAACCTTGCGGATCCGCTTACAAAAAGTATAAATAGAGATCAAATGTACAAACTACTTGGAGGAATGGGTTTAAAATCCACAAAATAAAATATTTATAGCGGTAACCCAACCTTGAGAATTGGAGATCCCAAAACCTTGGTTCAATGGGACAACTAAGTTATAAATATTAGTTTGAGTACTTGGAAAAATTACTTACTCATTCCTGGAACATCCAAGTTGACATAACCTGCAAAATGTGATGAGGTTAAGTTTTTCTTTTAATGATTCCTATACCTATAAGGTGGAGTAATGCAGGATACTCTTGATAGGAGATCACCTATATAAGTGCAAAGTATTGGCTGCTTTGATTGCAACACTTATGAATCTAAGATATGGTCCAGGGCCAAAATGGACACAACGTGAGAACAAAATATGTAAGAGTATTGTTATGTAAGTACTATTGTCTTGGTTTATATAAACGGTTGACTAGTTCAAAACATCGCGTTACTATGTAACTAGTAAATCCGATAGTATTTTACTACGGTAGGTTCAAAGCCACAAGCTACCTATCCTGATGTAACAATAACTCAAAATGATTTTCTAGTGAGAATGTTATTATACGTGAAATTCATTCATGTGGGGGATTGTTGGAAATTGTATTATTGAATGAATTACAATTGAAATGGGCTTGAAAGGGTTTGAATTGATTAACCCAAATTGTTTGTAAAAGCCTTGTCCAAAGTATTACAAAATTCAAAATTTTGGTGAAATAAATTGGAAGGAAATGGGGAAATGGTAGTCCCACATTGGAACAACTCCAATTTGTTGTTCACCTTAATTAGTCCAACATTGGACTATGGGATTGGGCCCTTAGGGCACCGGATGTTTTGTAAAGGGGCAAGACGCTAGTCGATGCAACAAACACACACGCGCGCGGCCGGCTCGGCTCGGCGTGGTGAGGTCTGGTCTTCTGATCTGATTATTCTTTTTGAATAAAATTTATTTAAAATAATATTTTATTATTTTATGGAGTAGGCCCGAGCGGTAAAATATTACCGCGCGGGCGCAGCACCGCACATGCGAGACAGTGAGTTCAAAACGGCTTGCGCCCGAGCGGTAAAAAATTGCCGCGCGGGCGCGGTACCAAAATGGCGAGGCAATGTGTTGGCTTAAAGTTGGGCGCTCGCGCGGTAGAAAATTACCGCCCGAGCGCACCTTCTGCAGAATGAACAGTCACAACTGTTTCTGGCATTTTTCTGTCATGGGTTGCATCCTTACGCCTTCAGACGTGTTGTTTCGTGTATAAGACTATATATATGGTGGTTATAACACAGAAAACAAACACAGAAACATCTGATAACGTAGATTTCAGATTTCAGATTTCTCAAAATCTCTCCCTCACTTTCTCAAAAGAAAAATTAAAGCATATTTTCGTTCGTTGAAGTTCGTGATATTTGCAGTGCTGCTATATCACGATCGAAAGTCGTTGTATCTTAGAGACGATTGCCGCTAACGTTTAGCACTTGGAACAGGCAATTTCGTCTTGCGAATAGAGAGTTTCTTTCGCCTCGACTGTGTTGATCATTTTCATTGCTGTTGATTGCTTCCGACATTGAAGTTTTCAGAATTCAGAATACAACCTACTAACAGGTCTTCTATCACTAAATTATTTATGAAATGATTATGAGAAATTCATGTAAAACAATTATAAATTATTCACAAAAGTCTTTTCTATATTTGATAATTAAATGATGATTATTTCCTGGCATAAATGAATTCGTGTGGATTCATGAATCCAAATGCACTCGACCGTTGGATTTAGCATAAAGACATTTTATTTACGACCGATATGGATTTTCCCGGTATTTGATCACGTAAGATTGCGTCATTTCATGCATCATCATTGATAAAAAGTAAGAACAAAATTTAAGCAACGGTCCCGACCCTTGATAGCAAAACGTCAAGGAAAGTGAACAATTAAATACTAATGATACACTATAAAGTATAAAGTGATATTGGATATCTTATTTTATAAAATTTTCCAATTCCTCCAAATATATAAACTATTTATCAATCAATAACTTGGAATATACAGAAACCATAATCTTAGAATAATATTTGTGAGACCCATGTGGGTGCCATTTGTAGACAAGAATCATCATGATACAATTGCTCATTAATTGCCCATATATATCATATCATCTTAATTTTCTTCACGAGGCAGAAAAATTGAAGCCATGAATTAACTTTTTGTGTAAAAGTACCGTGGGATGTCATGAGTACTCATTTTGTTTCCACTTAACACAACATGGTGACACTTGATTAAGCTTTTCATCTAACCCAGCCAAAAATGGCTTATGTTGTCCCCATAGTTTTTATCGTTTAATGTTCGTGCCCTTGGATCGAGCCAAAACTTCCATTTAAGGGAGTTAAATTAAGTTGACAAATGTTCGATAGTACTTCGTATTATCGACCCATTACAAGATTTTAAATGGATGAACAAAAATATTCTTATTATTTTTTTAAAAAAATTAAGATAAATATCTATCACCATAAATTATTCACACTTATCTACTAATCGACCAAATCCCATATTCATTTACTTGTCAATATCTTAATCTCATTATCTCGTATTACACTCAAGTTTTATTGTAAATGATTTTTTTTTTTAAAAAGTTATCCTTATCTTTCATTTCATTATCTCATCTAAAGAGTCAAGCGATACCTTCACAAGCCAAACGATACCCAAAATTGAACCGAAAAGAATGTTATAGTTCAATTCTGACATATGAGCAGTGACCTAACATTTAATCTAATGACTAAAAGAGAAGTTTTGTTAATTTGTTCACGTGATGCAATGCATTAAAAAACGTGAAAAGATATTAGTGATTTTTTTTTTTTTACCATCATTGGATGATTTGTTTGGGGAGTGAGGTGGTATAAATGGACAAAAGATATAAGGGTAGTTTTTTTTTTGAAACGATCACACGAATTTTTGTTTTTTAATGAATCAATTATGTTTATATTTAAAATTTTAAAAATATAAAAATAAGATATTGATATCACAAAATTGATTCGTAAAATCGTTTAATTTTATTTTTTTTTTGGTAGAAATGGACTGGTTGTATCTAGGGGTACAAACGAACCGAATCGAACCGAATAATGATAAAATTTTAAGGCTCGAATTCGGCTCGATAAGAGTATATTCGAGTTCGAGCTCGATTCGAAGTTCGATAATTTCAAATATTTTGGCTCGAGCTCGGCTCGAAATTAAGTTCGAGTTCGGTTCGAAATATTTGAACCTATTCGTGAACTATTCGGATATTATGGTTCGAAAAGCTCGAAAAGTTCGAAAAAGTTCGAAATGTATATATATTTATTATATAATTATATTATATTAACTAAATATTAAGGTTCGCGAACTATTCGCGAACGATCGAACAGAGTAATTTCGGCTCGAGCTCGGCTCGAAAAAAAGTTCGAACATGTTCGAATTCGGCTCGAATTCGATAAGCTCGAATACGAATCAAATATTTATTGAACGAACTCGTAAAACTCACAAACATATTCGATTCGTTTGCACCCCTAATTATCCTACAAAATTCCTCAACCTAGTCATATAAAAACAGCTGCAAAGCCCCAGTCGCATTTTCACATATATTGACCAATCCAGTTATACCACAGCAACTGCCTGCCGGCTATATTGATTTCTCCAGAATTTTCAAACCTAATTTCTTTCCATTATATATTTATAATCTTGAAACAATTCTCGTCATAATCAAATTTTGGATTCGGATGATTCTCCCCAGTTTCTTGGTTTAACCCAAAATCTGGGCTTTTTTTTTCTTCCATTTTTGTTCATTCAAATTCTGCAATCATGATGTTACTTGCAAATCTTGGAATTTTGTTGATTTCGATGGTTTTACTGGGTGTGGGACTCAGATTCTTGTCCAAAACAAGCTTAATCTATGGCCTGAAGAAAGTATGGAGAATTTTGGAAGATAATTGCTATGCTTACCAGTTCTACAGGGTGCCCAAATTCAACGAAAACATGCAGGAAAATCAGCTGTACAGGAAGGTTTACACGTACCTGAATTCTCTCCCCGCCGTTGAAGATTCCGATTTCGCCAACCTTTTTTCCAGTTCCAAATCCACCGAAATCAGTGTGATTCTCGACGATAATCAAACAATCACCGACAACTTCCTCGGCGCCAGAGTGTACTGGAAAGTGGAGAATTCCGATAAAGGTGGGTCGAAATCGCTCGATTTGAAGATGCGGAGGAACGATAAGCGCCGGATTTTGGTCCCTTACTTCCAGCATATTCATCAAGTGTTCGATGAGATCGAGCAGAAGAGGAAAGAGGTGAGGCTGTTCGTGAACGTGGATACCCAATTTCACCGGAACGGACGGTGGAGATCAACCTCGTTCACGCATCCCGCCACCATGGAGACGATCGTGATGGATTCGGATCTGAAAACCAGAATCAAATCCGATTTGGATAATTTCCTGAAATCCAAGCAGCATTACCATCGATTGGGCAAAGTATGGAAGCGAAGCTACCTCCTCTACGGGCCAGCGGGCACGGGTAAATCCACCTTCGTCGCCGCCATGGCCAAATTCTTGGGCTACGATATCTACGAAATCAATCTGCACAGAATCACCAGCGATTCGGATCTAAAATACCTCTTGCTGCAAACGACGAACAAGTCCCTGCTCGTGGTAGAGGATCTGGACCGTTATTTGGCCGAGAAATCGACGGCCGTGAGCCTTTCTGGGATCCTCAACTTCATGGATGGAATAATTTCTTCCTGTGGGGAAGAAAGGGTCATGATTTTCACGATGAACAGCAAAGAAAACATCGAAGCCAGCTTCCTCCGGCCCGGCAGAATCGACGTTCACATTCACTTCCCACTCTGCGATTTCACTGCTTTCAAATCCTTGGCTAGCAGCCATTTAGGCCTCAAAGATCACAAATTGTTCTCACAAGTGGAGGAAAATTTCCAAATCGGGGCGACATTGAGCCCGGCCGAGATAGGAGAGATCATGGTCTCGAACCGAGGCTCACCCACCCGTGCTTTGAAAACCGTTATCACGGCTTTGCAGGGTAACTTGGCGAGCCGGGTCGGGAGGCGATTGAGCGGGTCGGCCTCGGGTAGGGACTCGGAGGAGTCGTTGGATTCCGGCTTGGTCCCGAAAGACGGTCAAAATGGAATACATCCGATGAAGGAGATCAAGAACTTGTATGGACTATTGAGGGCAAGGAGTAGTAGGAAGGCTTCTATGGAGAAATTGGATATGTATATGAATGAGAGGGAGAACTCGGATTTGAATACAACATAGATATGTAGTCGGGTTTTCGGGTTCATAATTGGATTTTTTTTTTTTTTTTGTTAATCTTGGGATGGGATTTATTCATTGATTGGCATGTACAAGAACAAAACTTGTATTACGAGTTTTATTAGATGTAATTTTAGGTGCATTCGTTGGTTCCATTTAAAACTAATTGATGTCTCATCATTGTAGATTATGTATGTGAGACCATACAAGTAATGGTTGTGATGTTATAAAATATGTGATCATAGTGTTGCTTTGGCTGTAATGTTAACAAATATGTGATCATAGTGTTAACAAAAACGCTATCATAATGTTTTTGACATAAAAAATAATTTTTTTTATAAATTATTTCACAAAATTGACGAATGAAATGATTAAAAGTGAGTGTCATTGTTGCTCTCAAAAGTTCAATCTTATCTTCTTATGCATGGCAGCTCTGATTTGACAAAATACTTATTGTGTTTGTCTTGTGGGTTTTGCTGTAAGTTGGTGGATGGTCTTGTCTTGGTAATTCTATGAAATTTTTCATCAATATATATATATATATATTTTAAAAAAATCATTCATACCACTTTGAATGTAGTGTTTCAGATTTATACACATGTTGGAGTACTAAATCTCGGGAGATTCTATGATCTATCAGGTTTAATCAACACACACGGTGTATCATCGTCCTTCATTTATTGTGTGGCTCACGCTTTTCACCTTATTAGCATAGAATTTCCCATGAATCTCTTCAAATTCCTCAAAAGTACCCTTGTGATAAAAATTTAAAAAAGAAAAAGAAAAACCCCCATAATAATCCAAGTGATATGGTCACTGGGTCTGGGGCATTGAAGTCCCACAACTAACGCAAAAATCCCGTTGAAGTCCCACAACTAAAGCAAAAATCCAAGTACTTTGTCAAATCCCTCTATCCAAATGCACCATAATATTATACCAAAACAATCACGCTAGCTTAAAATACAGATTGGGGTATCAACAATTTGTAAAAAATTCCACAAATTCAACAAATACAAGAATTGATCATTACAGTAGTAAAAAGAGTACTTAAGTTGTGATTTAGGGATGAATTTTACAAAAGTTTATGTATTATACAGATAACCAATACAAATTTGAACAAAAGAATCATACCAAATTCAGCAATTTCTATATCAACCGGCTTCTTTTTAAACCAACTGAAGCAGATTCCAAGTCCCCGATGAAAAAAAGGATCCTGTCCAAGATACTTGAACATGGTTCCTCCTCTTGTCCTCCATAGCCATCATCCAGACCGAACGATTCAAGTTCTCGTGACTCTTTTCGTCTAGAACCCAAATGTCGTTGAATTTCACCTCGATGAACTAAAAGATAATCGTTTCCTTCCCTTATAATTTTCAATCCCCTGAAAAAAAGAAGATATTTTTATTCCCGTGATGCAAATACGATTCAATGCAAACTAAATGAGCCAATCAAACTTATACTCTTTGCTTACAATCCTATTCGGTCGCAACGATCTTGGACAATGAAGACATCTTTCCACGACTTCGAAATCTATGGGCTCATAAAATGTGGCACGATCAATCCCCCATCTTTCCTTAAAGAGGTTATACCATAGTGTGTCGTCAATTGACAAGTCTCTCCATTTCCTACACACTTAGACCACAAACCAAACTTCTACCTTGAATCAGTAATACTGATAGAAAATTAAACTATAGGTATCAAGAATCAAATGATTCTGACAAACTTAGGAGATGATATTTCAAGTTTCATGAGTTTGATCATAAATGATAAAGAGTGAAATAAGGTTAGAACATGTAAGCAACCGTCCACGGCTAAATACGTACATTACAAACAGGAAGAAATCATCAAATTCATCACATAAATTGGTGTTAATCTTCGCACTGATGCACGCACTGATGCATGTGTAAAACTTTTATTACTCAATTAGTTGGATTTCACCATCTCTCCGAGGAGTTAATTTTCGAATTGATATACACGAGTCAGGTTGATGCGTGGAGCAAATCCACAAAATTGGGAAACTGATCTTAATTTATCCTTAAAAGCCATGAATTGCGAGCTCAAAAGTACAGAAACCACCAGTTCATTGGATCTGTTTTTCCACATAAATCAATAGAGTTTTATCCATTTTTGAGTTTTATTAAAAAATCTAAGCTCTGTGAACTGGATCAAATGATTCGGTTACTCCAATTCATGAAAACAAACGCAACCATCAAAATGATCAACTGTAACAAAATAAGCATGAAACAAGAAACACAGATCAGATCTTAACAAGAATTCGAGCAAAAAAAGTTTCCCCAAATCCAGAAGAACAAGGAAAAGTTGACAGTTGAAGAAAGAAGAGAGAATTGTAACACTAACCCAATTGAGCAGTTGCGAGATTTTGATGATCCAACAAACTTAAAATCTTGATACAAATATCTGCGGGCAGCCTCTCCATTTCTTGATCATGTTACGTTGATTTCTGAAAGAATTAGCAGGCAGTTGTAGAGGGATGAAGCAATCTATTTGCGGTGGTTAGTTTCTGGCTCTTGGATCAGGTGCTGTGTTATAATTTTTGTAAATGAAAATATAAACTATGAGCATACTCGCCATCTTAGCCCTTTATTACCAATGTATGCATCGTTGGATAAAATGTTTTTTTTAACAAAAAAAATATATCGAAAATAAATAAACTCTTTTTTTTTATCCCCTTCTTTTCAAATAAAACTAGACAAAATCAACCTCATAATAGTTTGAAAAATAACTTTGGTCAAACAAATATTTTGATGATATTTTTTCAAAAATTTTTTGCAAAATGACCTTCAATCACAAAATAAATATAAAGATCAAACAAAAGAAAACAAATGAGAAGGTTATATTTCCAAATCATGGTCAAATAAAAGTTATTTAGTGAAATTAACATATTCTCTTTAGCTAGATGATGTTTGAAAATCAATAAATTATTAATTTTTCAAGCTATTCGCCGGTTTTTAAAAACACCATTTTATAAAACGATTTATCAAGTTAATTTTACGAGACAAATTTTTTATCTACCTGGCTCATGAAAAAATATTAACTCCGATTGTCTTGAAATTTTCACGGTAAAATCGTCTCGAAAATGTGAATCCAACGATATATCATATGACAAAAAGTTCAACCCCAATGTTCGAAAATAAGATGACCGAAAATTGCATATTTCACCTAATTTCTGGTCATCTTTACAAATATAAATCATCTCACAAAAAATATGTTCTTTAAGAAAAATACTTTTACAAAAATATTATTTTTCATTACATGTGTAGATCATATCGACATATCTAAAGTATCACAATCTACAAAACCTACTTACAAAAGACCTAAAGCAATAATTAATATTGGGTAAAACACGAAATTAATAAAATAATCTACGAAAAAAGGTAAAAAGGTATTAATCATGTAAATTCTTAACAGTCACTTTGAATCACACTCGCTTTTTTTTTTTCCAAAATATTATTTTCAACGCACAAAAAAATTACAGCTCTGTTACTGAATGTATCTTAAATAACTACACTAAATAAAATAAATATAAATATAAATATAAATATAAATATAAATATAAATACTATCTTAAATTTCCGAATTAACCACCAAATTTTTACCCCTCCAGTTCGATGAAAATATACAAACTCATCTTTGTACAAGACCCATGGTCTATACACCAGAAGTAAATAAATAGCGACGTTTCCCCTGACGCAACTTTGTCAAAAAATGTGACATGCACAAAGACTATCTAGATCTAGTCTAAGTTGGAAGTAAAGAAAGTGCAGATTGGACCAAATTCCCTAAGTTGCTTCTCAAACTGGCAATAGTATTCGATAACTGCTCACCTAAGCTCGTTTGCTCCCCCGTCGATTCCCTTTCTTGCAGTTCTTGGAGTTTTCTTCCCAAATATGTTATAAGACAGGCATCCGAAACGTTGATTAAACTGAGGGAAGCATTCATGTTCATGAATCGTGTGATGATCACTCCAGCTAGAAACGACTGATCCGCCTTCACAAGCTCGGATAAAAACCATGGGAAGAGAATTTTCACGAAGAGAGAATCGAGATTTTCTTCATCTTTCTCACCTCCGATGATGCCATCGTGTCTTGTACTTGATGATCGAGCCTCCTGATACTGATGACAAAAGTTGCCAACCATGTAGCATAGGAAAGAGAAGGTGGTACCGTACGAGGTTTTGGTGATTATAGTGGATAAAATTCCTGAAGATAATACGAGAACAAAGAAGAAATGATCCCGAGTGAGGTTATCTGGTATGCCTCCTTTTAGCTTGTCTTCGACGACATCCAAGCACTGCAGCTGTATTGCTTTGTATGGAAGCATTAACGCCAATTTAAGAGCCAGAAAGCAATCCACCTCTCTTGCAGATTCGGTCAGCTTACGAGCATCGTCTTCATCCAGTAATATGACATTTCTTGTTGACTTTTGATCGAGCAATCTCAATAAGTCCTTATGGCTGGACAATGTTATCATTTTCCTGGTAATCGTCAACCAACAAGTATGCAGGAAATGGATCGAAAAAGTGTCGCTTCTCTCTCTCTCTTTCTCTGTCGACTCATCTCGAAAGCTTTCCCAGCCTTCGTCCCAGTCATCATTGCTCCAGTTATTTGCAGCATCAGACATCTCAGCAGAAGCACCCTCGTCAATTCGAGTCGTAAAGTGCCCATCCAACTCAGCCAACACATCCAGCAATGCGTTTACATGCAATGCAGTAGTGGCTGATTCTGACACTCTTACGAAGCAGGAAACAGCAGAGTCCACAGAAAGGATATCTTCTGGAACAATTTCCAGGTTAGGCGAGATCGTTGCAACCAACTGTGAAGATTTAAGGGCCACCAGGGTAATTGAAACGTCTTTCGCGTTTGGTTCGTCAGCAGAATTCTCAGGATATGCAGTTCGATCCTGCATATCATCCCATCCTTCCCATGGCAAAAGATACGCTGGCCATTCGAAAGACCGCAATTCCAGATTTTTCTTTCTACCAGAGATAAATTGCATGAGTACCAAGGCATGCACTCGAAGATGACTTGGCAGCTGCAAGTTGTCGGAGAAAATCGACAATCTATCCCAAACAGCAAGCCTAACGTTCCTAAGGTTACCCAAGTCTCCTTTGAATTTACTCAGAGACGATAGCAAGTAATGTAGACTTCGATTTTCGCTGGACCCAACGGTTAATTCTTGCAAAATGGTTTCCAATATACTCAGATACAGGTTTGGAAGATCTTGAACATTAATAAAACTTTTGGGAGCTGTTTCTGTCAACTCTGATCCAGGTGGGAGTTGTGATACAACTTCGGTGAACAATCGAGCGATAGATTCAAATTCGCAGCCTCCAAAAATCATTGCTCGGCAGAAGTTAAAGATTTCAACAGCAACATTACATATAACACCATAACCCACATAGTTAAGCACACTGGCCCAACCAATATTAGGGGATACCATCTCCTCGACCAGCAAACTCAAGAAAACTTCAAGACACATTGCTGAACATTTAGAGCAAAACCTTTGGCATGAAATATCCGATGGTGCCAACTTCTCCACATCATTCATCAATCTGAGCCAGAAATTTACAAGTTTAATAAGACACTCTTTCCCAGTTGAGTCAAAAGGAAAGTTCCATGATTTTTTATGGGCCGGGAAGATGACAGTGAAAAAGCGCTTCACTATGTCCAAGACACCTGGATGATCAACAAATCTAATATGCTTTCCACAAGCATCATATGTCAGCTCAATTTCATTTATGAAGATGAGCAAATCTTCAGACGTCTGAAAATGAGTTTCCCTCTCTGCTATAGCTTCTAGAGTTGACAAAGAGCTCGATATATAATGCACGTAGACATATTTCCATGATAAAAGACCCTCAGGTGCAGTGTCACCATATATATGAGCAAGGTTCTGAACCATTGTAGCTAATACATCCACGTTATTTTCATCAATTTGAGCACAAACTTCACTATTTAAGCAACCCAAGTTCAGATCTTGCAATCCAGCAATGTTTTTAAAATTTAGGTCCTTGATAAAAGAGACCTTAGTGCATTCCTGCTCAACACTTCTACAAAACTGCGCAAGCCAAAGGGCACTTGGTTGATTTCGCTCAATTGCAGGAGGTAATTCTTTCGACTCTTGAAGCCGCAAATAGCAGTCAGCGAGGAGACTGTAAATAAATGCAAGCCTCTGCTTGTCGCGCCCATCCAATGCAGGGTAGATAGATAACGTAATAACTTTAATGGCCTCTCCAGCAGAAGCAAGTATTTCTTCCCTAAAATGTGAAACTTCCTCCATGATGTTATCAACACTCCAAACCTCAGAAACAAGTATAGTCCCCAGGTAATACAGAAGCATCTGAATCAACAATGACATATAGAACATATTACAACATGTCAAAATATTAAAGTTTTCAACTGCTTATAATGACTACACAGCAAATAAGCATACCTTGTTGTGATCCAAGCCATAGGTATTAGCTAGAATTAAGGCCTCTTTCAATATATGCTTCTTCTCCAGTTTAACCGAGTCAATAAGTGAGAACACAGAACGCTGTATATAATCCATGTCTCCAGAAAAAAATCTGGAAGTTTCCACACCAGGAATTATTTTCTCCAGGACTCTCGATTGATCTGCTAGATGCTTCTGCTGTTCTAATTTGACTCTCCACTCATTCCAAAATGTTGATTGTGCTTCATGCACATTATTCCATTCATCTGTATTTTATTAAAAGAGAGGTTAATCATAATAAATTTCAAACAAAAAGCATGTAGAAGATAATTGAAAAACTAATCACCAACAACATTTGGACCAACAAAATTCTTCTACAATCACCTGAATTGAGTGATTTGTGTTTCTCTTTGAACTTACTCAGCAGCAGCTCTCTCCTCTGAGAAGGATTCTCACATTCTATGCCGTAATTGTGCAACAAGCTATATATCATCCCCATGTTCATTAGGCTGGAAAACTCATAATAGCTTCCCCTAAAACTCAGTTGTTCCTCAATTATTTCAACTCCACGGACAGCATCTATAAGATTTAAGAGAATAGAACACCCTACAACATCATCCACATCAGAAACAGGTGGTTCCATGATTGATTTAGCCAGTGAGGCAATCAAATCATCTCTGGGGATAAAACCATTCCTTGTCAACCACGATAAAATAGTCGCCACTGCTCTTGTCCTTGTGCTAACATTTTGGTATGACGAAGCTGAATCTGAAGCAATTTTTTTCCCAAATTCTGCCTCCTCACTCAGCTCATGCAAAAATGGGAGCCATGATGCAGCAAAAGATACAAGTTTCCCTTTCTCTCTAAAAAAAGACTCCCAATCAAATCCATTTTCTGAGAACATATTTTCAGCCACCATTGAGATAAAATTCTTCACCTTAGCAAACTGTGATTCCTGATCCTCAAAACTGACATCAACCATCTCCGAACTACCTCTATAGGATGAAAACTGTTCCAAAAATTCCGAAGGTTCTCTTCCAGTTAACGTAACCAGAGTTTCGCAGCAATCCCGCATGTCGAGATCTTTCCACTCATGGAGTAGCTCCCCAATCGATTCTTCATCACAATGGCTCAAAGCAAAACCTAATAGCAATTTTTGGGATTTTGAATCCATACTCTCAAGGACTTGACTTCTGGCAATTGCAGCACACAAGTCCCAAACGGAGCCATGACCCTTTTTGGCCAGCACAAGGCATAGATCAAAAGCCAGCTGTACATCTCCAGCAAATGCTGCTTCTCTTGCAATCAATTCTTGAACATTTGAAATATCTTCCTGTGCGCTCAGTCCAAGAAGTTTCGCAATTTCAATAAGGTCATCAACATTTAGATAAGCTCCACTTTTACCTGGGAGTGCCAACTTAATGATTTCCATAGGGTCTTTGATTTGCCTAAATGCCATTGGGAGAAGGTTGACTCCGAGATTCGGAAGTCTAACAGTAACAGCATCAATGACATCAGCCTCTACCCTGACAATTCTGCTGCCAGGAAAAATATTAAGGCACTCCTTGGCCTTCCAGATCTGGATATAACTTCCATAAGATTCAGTCAATTATTTAAGCAGCAGGTGTCGGAATAGACAATAGAGGTAATTTTAACTCTCAAAGCTTGCAACGGCAGAGGCTTAAAGGAAGTGTTGTAAAATGGAATAAATGGTAAAAATTAAAATTCAAAGCTACTAAGTAATGCATGACAGCAGCCAGAAGAGTAGCAAATAGCAGCACTAGCAAGAACACATTGGTTTAAGTTGGATTTTCGTGCTAATTAGCTCTATAGGAAAGCCAGAACGGCAAGACTATTGCAAAAATTTTCATGAAGTTTTACAATAAACAGTTGAAGGTGCTAAAAAAGATGCCACCGCGAAACACTATAAAATGTGCTGCTTTTACGCCTCATGCAAGCATTTCATTCCACATAAGACTAATTAAACTAATTTACACAACAATGTTAAATTGTTTAGCAAATAACCTGCAAGTATATCCATCTCATGGTACTTTCCAGTTAATAGGAAGCAATGTTAAGACTTACCTCGGGACAAGTAAGGCTTGGCGCTGAATAAAAATACTCTCTCGCTGCTTGGATAACTAGATTTTCTCCCTTCTCTGTTCCCAAGGCAACAGAACTGGTGCCTTTCAAATAATTCCTTGCTAGTGAAAATTTTCCAGCTTTAAGCAAAGCCCTGCAGAACTCGATCAACATGTATTCCAAGTCTAGAAAAGGAAATGCCTTTTCTTGAAGGGATTGTAAATCACGCCACATGCTTGCCCAATCATGGTCCATTCGGCCTGGCTGTGAACGAGTAAATTTGGAAAGTGCAAGGCGAATAATTTGTTTTGAACTCTTTTCATCTGCGCATGCATCCAGGAAAAAACTTATGGGCTTTGGAACCTGATCAAAAATTTAAAAAAAATTCTTTAAAAACATGCACTTGGTATATTGACAAGTAAACATGACAAAACTGATTGTTCCCAGGCATGCACATCGACAAAGGTATTCTCTCTATAAAGGTCACCATTGCAGAATTTTTCTGAAAGAGCAGGTCTCAAAAACCAAGTGAGGCATAAAACTGACTTCATAGTCTAAGGTAGTGTTTGGAAGAGTTTTAGGAAGTACTTTTTAGCTTTTCCTACACAAAATGTCAAAATTTTGTGAAGGAGAAGCTGAGAAGTGCTTCCTAGAAGCTCTCCCAAACACTACCTAATTTTCTTGTATTAAGATAAGTGATAAACATGCACCACAATCAAGACAAGACTTGCATATTCTGCTTTTCACTTCAAACTTTCCTCGATGTTGAAGAAAAGGCCATCTAAGACATTACATCCCTTCAATACCATTACATGTCAATATTTTTCTTTGGTGATATTCTTATGAAGCAGAACAATTTATTTCATGTTGGAAAGAAGAGAATCCATTTAAGGCATCACCAAATCAGAGTGCAGACAATATAAGACACGTAGATGAGATTGGTCTTTTTCAGTATCCACACAAATAAAAGAATATCAAAAAGAGAGAGGAAACATAATCAACACCGAAAGACAAAAAACACCCAGGAAAAGTAATCAACATCAAGCAACAGAAACAACTTGATAGTATGCCAAAAGTCTTCCGGCTTCAACATGGCCTTCCGCAAGTTTGAACCTTTGCTTGATTTCTTCACCTGAAAGATCTGTCAATCCAAAACATATTCAGTGATATTCAGCACTTCCAACTTTTAATCAAAACATAGATATTATAGTCACTTTTAAAAAAAAACATAGATATTATCGCACTATATTAAGACAGCCCAAAACTACGGATTCAGAATTTTTTGCAAACAATTGAATAGCTATATTTCACATATATTTTCACAGTTCAAACTAAAATTTTTTACTTTCATCACACCTTAATTTCTCATTATCATTGTAATCAACTAGAGGATTAAACTAAGCCTTTTACTTTCATCTTTTGGTAAACTTCAATTTTAACTATCTTTTTTTTTTATATAAGAAACGATAATATATTATATTATATACGAGAAAGATATAATTACAAAAGGCGAACAAGAAATCCACGAATGATGACAAAAGAAAAACCGAATCCCTAATCATATCAACAGTAAACAAAAGTCCAATCTCTTAATAATCTGATTTTAACTATTTTTAGTTTTACTCGATTTTCTCCATAAAATCATCCGGATTAATTCAGTTAAAGAAATAAAACAAAAACAAAAAACCAGGAAAGTCACAGCTCATCCTGTCAGAAATTGTTTCACTATTTTTAAGTTAAATCAAGTCTCAAGCTATAGTCCAGAATAACTTATTCTAGAAGAGGGTCGAGTAATTGACCACAATACCTGCCTAGGGTCATTTTTAAGTACTTGGTAATTCCCACTGAAGTTTTCAAATGCATACACTGAAGGCACATACATTTGAGATTGACATGCATACAGCCGGTCAAGACTATAAGTAAAATGTTATACTCGATTAACCATTAAAGAGTGTCGTCCTCAGAAATTTACCTCGCATCTGTGGAAGTTTAGACAGAATGGCAGACATGGTGCTCCATTGATTTACATCAGTGCATAAATATATACATTCAAGAGAGCAATCCACCAATTGCGTCTCATTTTTGAAAAATTGATTGTTTACAAAGCCCCTCCATGCTTCTTCAACTATTGTTAAGCACAATTCTAATTTATTTTGTGCTGCAATTTCCTTCAGCCATCTGTCCAAAAATGAATCTACATCCCTATCTAGCACCAGATAACCTTCATTTTCAGAAAATGTGTTCAATGAGAGAACCTTGTGCACAAAGGGAAGGGCCATTTTGTTTAATCTAGAAATTACATTATCTTCTCTGACACCCATTAGCATCAACTTGAATTTTTCATAATCTGGTAATTGTTCCCAAGCGGCAAGGCTCATAGAAAAGTGTCTTTCGTCTTCAATTTCATCAGCGTATATAAGTTGCTGCAAGTAAAAGATATCCCCACGAAACTGCTGCAATTCAGGGATCCCCTTATCAATCGCTGAATCAACCAAGTGCATACAACTGTCTATCTGACCACTGAGCTCGTCAATTTCTCTAGCTCTTTTCTTGTACCAAGAAGAAAGCTCAGCAATGGAAGGCCACTGAAATGCTGTGTATTTCATAAGGATGGGTTCAGTCATGATCTGGATAGTCTCATGCTTACTATGGGAACTGTTGATAAACGATACCATCTTCTCACATTCAACCCAATCCTCATCACGGAGGACAATAGTTGAAGGAGCAGAAATTCCTGGAAGCAGTTGTGCGTATGATTGAATTGGAATTGTTTCAGGTATAGCAGCTAAAACTTCCAATGTGGAGGGAATCAAAGAATATGGATGTCGTTTAAATAAAAGATTCAAGGCACCAATCTTCCCACTTTCTGCAAGTACTAAAGCAACCTTACTAATAGGCAAATCACGGAATCTGCCATACTCCTGCATAGAGAACCTGCAAAGCTAAGTCATTAAGCTGCAAGTCAGTGAAAACCACAATACTACTGTAAACCATAAACGGTGGATGAAAAACAGCAATTGTTTATCTTTATTCTTGTTGTAATCGTCGAAATGAAAACTTCAAAGATGCGAAACCTAGTTCTTTCATTTCATAACCAAGCCGATTGACAAGTAAAAAGGATGAAAAGGACAAGTAGCCCAAGAATTAAATGCTACTCCATGACAAAGAAACACACATTAAGGGAAAATTATCAGAGGGTCTTATGGAGGACTGTGCCAGACTCCCAAAATTCTCAAGATTTATCCATATGTTTCAGTTGACGGCGTCTGAAGAATTAGATCCCATTCACTAATGATATGATGAAATCCTAACAACATGATTTTGAATACATTTGCATACATGAAAACAGATTCTGTAAGCCCTGTTTCAAGCAAAACAAATTCCTGCTTGAGAAAACTAAACCTTAACACAGGTAATGAAGTTTCTCGCACCACAGATGGAAAATTATACAAATGAATTATAAAACAACAGATAAAGGTAATCTGTGACCACTTGTTATCACCTGCCCATGTTTATCCCAAGAAATGTCTCTAGCCTGTCTCTCAACCGTAATAACTTGAGTCTTACAAGACGAAACTCCCAAGTTTGCTTACACTCATTATCTTCTGACTCAGAAAATCTGTAGAAGTCTGTTATGCGGAGTCCAAAGGAAAGTAAAGTCCTCACTGCATCTTCTGTTGGTCCTGCTTTGTCTACACATTGAGAAAGTATGAAAACTTGGTCCTTGATCGTGGACAATATAGTATTTATCTCATGCACTCCTTGGATAGAAGATAACCATTGTGACTTTAGCACTTTATCTTTGTCCAGTCCATGACTATCAGCAAAATCAACAGCAGACTGATACTTATGGTCATTAATCATTTTATCATAGATTTCGGAAACAGATCTTTTTACCAATGACACTAAGCTCCATTCCAGCTTGGAAACATCAAATCGATTAGGCCCCACAAGCGTGACATTCTCAATAAGGCTAGCACCTTTTGCATCAGATGATCTATAGCTCTCTTCTCGCGAGGTAATATCTAAAAGAAAAACAAGCCCAGGGTATTGCTTTGTTCTTTCTAAAATGGGCATTGAATATACAACATCCTCTTTTGATGCAGTTACACAACTGAGAATGCCAACCATGGCAATGGTGCCATTTCTTTTTGCAACCATAACTATATCATCAGACCACCAGGTAAAATCCGCAACATCGGGAAAAAATTCTGCCCCGCTGCTTGATGTTTCATTCATCACATTTAAGTTGTGACTCTCACCAACAAAAAGTTTTGACAGAGAACAGCTTTTTTCGTCAAATTTAAAAGCAAACAAGCATCCTTCTGTGTCCAGGGTAGCAACAAATTTTCTGTGCGGTGAAAATAATATCTTTGGATAAGTTAGTTGACCGTGGCATCCTTCAGGTATGGCATATGATCCTTCAAAATTCGAAAACACTAATGGCTCCATTTGTGAATTTTTTTCCCTTCGCCAAAGAGAAACAATGCAAGATCCTAAAAGAAGATTTGACATAAAGTTAAAATATATATATTTTTTATGTCATTGTTTTTTTTCTCCGGAGAAAGAGTATATTATATGGGAGGGGAATGGTACCTAAGTTCCACAAGGACTTTAACTAAGAATTTCCGAGGGTTAAAAAAATGTTAAACCTAGTTCCAGACAAACATAACTAGTGACTGTCACTTTTTACCAGTCTTCTAAAAAGTGCGATTAAGCGTGAAGAGTGAGGAAAAAGCTTCACTTAGGGCAAAAGTAGTCAACCCTTTGTTTGACCATATTAATTAAGTTAAGCATATAAAAATGGTGAAAAAGCACACAAAATGCGAAAAAGAGTTAAAAACCAATTTTTTACAAAAAAAATTAGGATATTTATTTATTTTATCGCTTTTAACTTTTAAACTTTCTTTTAAATAATAAATATTTAATAACATTGAATTTTTAAACAAAAAACCCTTAAAAGCATCGAAATAAGTGTCTTGAACCCCTCCTTACTTTGTGACTAAGAGACAATACTTAACGTAACAGCGATCAGAAAAAGTTTAACTCCACACAATTTGTGATTTTTAAAACTTATGGTTTTGAACTTTTGATTAACTTGAAAATTTATTCTTGAAGTTTATATGTTATTTAATCTATTTATTGACTTGATCTCTCACTAAACCCGCTTAAACTTTTCAAGCTTGAATGTTGATCGTAATGCTTCGTTGCGCTTCACGCTTTTTATAATCTTGTTTTTTACCATGTCAAAGCCATTAATGGTACATAAACTATGAGAAAATCTTTCTGTTGGTTCAAAGTTCCTCCACAGCTACGTGTCTATTATTAGAAACAATCAGAAAAAATGATGCCATGATAAACAAATGAAAATAAAAGTTTTTAGATGTCATATGGACTATGGAGTGGAGAAAAGGAGTGAAAATAATACCAGAGCTCTTGTAAGATGTAGATTGCATATCTCCAGTGTTGCTGACTACTACAAGCAAAGACAGTTTTGGGCAATAATCGCAGCAGTACACATCCTGAAGACGCTGTCTTAGCATCGATGTGTTGTTCAAGGCCTGTGCTGAGAAAATGGATGCACTTGGATCCTTCGAGATCTCAATATCATGAAATGAACCATCCAAAAGAAAAATAGTGAAGGAACACCTGAAAAAATCATATTTTGGCTCAAATGCTAGAACTCGTGGAAAAGCTATCAATTGCAAGTAGCAACTTTGAATGTAATGAATGATATGAGAAGAAATCAAATGAAATAAGCTTACAAAGGAGACGATTTCTCATAAGTATTATCCTTCGCTATCAAACCAACGATAGGCAAGGTGATATTTAAATGCTTCTTGGCAATTCTAGTTATTTCCTCTCCATTTGGTTTGATAATGTAGATTGTATTCATATCATCCACAACACCTAGTAATTCATGAGATTCGGACCAAGTTCCGCATGTAAATGTGTCAGCATTCCCACCTGCATAAGGTAAACCAGAACAAATGAGAAATATTTTCCAGACAAATAAATGTTCTACAAATCAAATGGCATTGGAGATCTGCAAAGATCATCCTACAATGATGGAGCCAGTCTATCGCGTGGTGTACAAATGCCCACCTCGAATTTTGATTTTTTGTTTCATTACCTATAATGTATTATTTACACACCCTAGAAAGTTGTACGGATGTAAAATGTGATTGAAATAATAACACAATGTTATATTACTTTGATATATAAAAAAATACTACAAATCTATCTAAATTATTACATAAATTATCTCAGAATGTAAATAAAACTTAATGTGCAACAATGGAAGATTTTTAAATGATTAACAAGCATACATCTTTTATCAAATCATATGCATAATTACAAACAACTTCATTATGACTAAACAGATATCCTCCACACAATAATGTGTTTTATGTTTATTTATAAAATATACTTTTATTTTGTGTATGAATACTATGGTTACTGGGAAGAAAGGGGAGAATTCTGTGGGCAGCTATTACCCACTGCGTTTGTTGGTCAGCTTGGATGGAAAGAAATAGCAGGATCTTCGAAGACAAAGAAGTTTCGTTTGGAGAAATTTGGGATAAGATTAAGTTAACAGTTGCAGCTTGGATACATAATTTAACAGAATTCCGATCGTTTGCGCTTTCAGATTTGTATAGAGATTGGAGCCTAGTATTGAAGTAGTTTGTTTTTCTCGTAGTAGATTAGTGCTAGTTGTGGACCACTGGTTCACCTTTGTAATCAACCCTATTTTAATTATATAATATTTTACTTTTCTTATAAAAACAAATACTATGGTTACATAAATAAAATTTTATTAAACAATAAGATTTGTTAAAGTATAACAGTATATGAGGAGTTATGTTGTGATTTGTTCCATTGTGTAATTTTTATGAATAAAAAAGGGGCAAAGTAACAGTTTTTAGTTACATGAGTATCCGTCAAAAACTTTTATAAATTTCACAATACGCCATTTTATTTTTATTTTAAAGTCTGGCTCTTCCACTGCGTTGGGAGGCTGATGCAGATTACATGACCAATGAGTTTGATGAGGACTTAGAATTCGAGGAAAATTTTGACCCTTCATAGCCCTCGGTCACAAAAGTGTTGATTATAATCAGATTGAGACGAAGGTTCGTGAAGCACAAATAGATCACCAACTTTCATTATGGAAAAAATATATATTCATCTTAAGTTTCATCGTGATTGAATTTAAGGTATTAAGATTATACAGAAGTATTGATGACCCTAAAAGATTCCTCCCATTGTCCACCTGAAATGATTATGAGTCTGGTCGGGAAAATAAACTTACGATTAAAAGTCTATGGACATTACTTTCCAACACCATAGTACCTTAATGCATAAGAAAAAAGAGGCAAAATCATTCCAACAGGTGTAACATAGCACAGGATACAAAAGTCACGCTACAGCTTATTATCAATTTGAAGCTTTTGCAAGTACACATCATAAAATTCCATGATTTCACTCACTCTCGCTACTATATATTATGGGTGAGTTTGGATGTAAAGGTATTTAGTTTGAAAAAATACTAAATTAAATAGAATTCCCTTTTTAAAGTTCTTTTCAGATGGAACAAAAGTACTATACTGTTTTGGTATAATAGCTAAAAAAAACACTTGTTTTATATTTTCAAAGGGAAACTGAAGTAAAACTGGCACACATCCAGAACTTCTATAGTTCTATTGTGAGATTACAACCATTCCACATTTAATTAAGAGACCAGTATATCTTACAATGAAAAGTTCCCACTGGCTCCTGGTAATCATCACCCTTCTGCAAAATTGTTATTTGATTTCTGGAAGCTACAGCAACATAAACACCTTCTTCAGATACAAACAAGGATGCTAATCTTCTCAGTCTTCTCGGTTTCTTATAGTCGCTCCATCTCTCTTTAAGCTGTGTAATGCCTTAGTAGAGTATAGGAAATAAATGCATCAGAATAAGGAACAACAAAAGCACCACAAAGACACAAATAACGCAACTTCTATCGCACAATGAAGAATAGACATGATCCAACAGCTGATCAGATAAACACAATGAAACTAATCAATATCTAAAGGATCTCATCACTTTGTATTGTGTACTGGTTAAGGGTAGTGGACAAAACTAATCTTGAGCTACAATTTATGACTTCTCTAGAAGGCAACATTCGTTTACATGATTTTGTTTCAGATTTTCACTCTTCTTCAGGACCTGGCCATACTCAAATAGTTTATTCATTTGAAAGAAAAGACGCCATTAAGAACTCTTTGTTCTGGTAACGAGGACTATGACAATGAAGTCCGATAGAACAACTGCACATTTTGATACCGAGATCTGTACAAGGCAGACATAATTTATATTATATTCATCTCTCCCCCGTAAGCAGTTATTCAAAGAATAACTCACTTATAATTCATCCTTGTGTCGTCAATAGCAACTCACTCGAGTATTTTCCAACTTCTTTTCACGCTGAAGCACAAATCTTCCATCCGATTAACATTCAGAAGCGGAGTTCAAACAACTTCATTACGGGAAGCAACTTCTTATGACTTAACACATCCCCTCAATAACATTCTTTAATAGAGGATCAAAATGGTAAAAGAAATAAAATCATACGCCAGTTATTAAACTCCACGGACATGCATTTTCACTAAGCCTGAAAATTTTCAACATGATGAGCACTGGCGAGGTGTTGGATTTGATTCTTGCTGCTGGGATGTTTAAATTGACATTTTAATGACCCTTTTCTGCTGATCGCAAACTGGCTGTATTTAAATGATTGTTCTATGATATGTCAAAACGCTATGCACATGCCAATCTTCCAAAATTCAATTCAGGCACAGAATCTTTTCTTAAACCGATCAAATAACAAAATCATAATAGATCAAATCAATAAATTCTTAAATCCAGAGAAAATGAAATTCACCTCGAAATGGGAGAAACGAAAGTATACTTCCTCCGCCACCATCTTCATTTAGCTTGAGCAATCAAATTTCAACCGATTACATTGGCATATAATATATCCGAATAAGATAATCAAGTACTCAAAGCAACTAAAGATAGTACCTGTTGCTGCGGTGGATAATTGGAACAGAACGGTCTCGAAGCGTGGCGGCGCGTCTCGAAGAGCGCTTCCTGCACCGTATCCTCCATGTTCTTACACGAATGCGACGCAAAAAATTTCAACCTACTCGTATATATATGTGCATCAAAGCTACGGCTAAATTTCAGTCGTCTCGCCTCGATCTAAATTCTCATGCCGGAAAATCGCACGGAACTGCAGAACACTGTAGGGAAGATCGATAGTCGTGTGAAGATTAGAACTTAGAAGCGCATGGACCTACACGACTTCAACATCACGGAAATCCTATGCTCGATCGAGATTCCGTACAAGTTCTATGCCATTGGCCCAGAAGTTTCGTATTATGGGCCTTTACAAGCAAGAGCAAGCCCAAGCCTGGTTGATTGCCATCTGGAATTTGAATCCAATTTTGTTACCATATGATGATAGCAGGATTGCTATATTAATATATATAATATTAAATATTGGGATAATTGCATACACTATTTCTGTTAAATATCGAGATTGCTAAAATTCTCTATGAAAAAAAAATTATCTATTAGTTCCTTGTGTTTTTTTAATCTTGAGCACATACCCCCTATGTTTTCAAATTTTGAGCACACAACTCCTTGTTCATACATATTTTCAGAGGTATTTGTGCTCGAAATTTCAAACACAAGGGGTTAATAGTAATATGAGTTTTTCAGCAATCTCATGCAGTGTTCTAAAAAGCGCGCTTAAGCGCCAATTAAGCGCGATTAAGCGTGGAGCGTGAAGAAAAAGCTCCGCTTTGAAGCAAAGCGAGGAAAAAGCAGTGAAATCATAGTTTGACTGGATTAAGCGTAATTAAGCGAGCTTAAGCATGATTAAGCGTATTTTTTTTATTTTTTATTAATTTTGAAGGTATGTATGGTTTTTTAAATAATAAATTAGTTTTAGAATTTAGATGTTTATTTTTTAAATTTTAATTATGATTAAGCGTATCTGACAATGATTTGGTCAATATTTAACATTTTTATACGGTCTAATTGCAAAAACAACTAAAGATTGTAATTTTGATATTTTTTATTATTTTATAAATATGAGAATAAATGCATTAGACTTAAATTTATCATATTTATGAATTATTTTATCTATTTATTAGTTTGAGATAATTAAAATTACACTAAAAATCAAAAACGCTTTTTCACGCTTAAACCCGTATTAATCCAGCTTAAGCCTGAAAAGCTTGGAACTTGCCATTCACGCTTCGAACCGCTTCACGTTTTTTAGAACCTTGATCTCATGATATCACAGAGGTAATATATGCAATTATCCCTTAGATATTTGATGTGAAAGGGATGAAATACAATTTTCACAAAAAATCATGCGCTGCCGTTTCATGGGTCAGTTTTATGAGAAATATTTTCTATTTTAGTTATAAAGAAAACATATTATTTTTTATTTTTTTATTATAAAATATAAATATAGGTAGGTTGACATGTCTTACGATTAAAGATTCGTACGATAGTCTCACAAGAGCATTACTCTTATATTTTTTTTTATATTTTAACCTTATATGATTTCATGTTTTTGTATTTTTTTGTTAATTCATGGTATGAGTTCACTAGTTTCTATTCTTAATCATTTCTCACCGATAATAATTTTCGTTTACGTACCATCATTTTTAGAGTTGTCACAATGGGTTGGGTTCACTTGATTGGTTTCCTTGCCTAACTAAATAGGTAGGTTGATGATTTGACAATTTTTTAACCCACTCAGATGGTGTGCTAGCCCGTCAAGTGATGGGTTGTCCCAACCCGCCCCAACCTACTAAATACAACTAAAAATTTGTGGGTCGGCTTGCCTGCCATCTTGTTTAGACAGCTCTATTAGCACTCCATTTAAAAAAACAACTATAAAATTTAAAAAACACAAATTAGCGGATTAATTTACAACAAGATTGGAAATGAATACATGTCATTCACGTTACCAAACATTCAACTTTTCCAAATTAATACAAGTGAAATTGGTCATAGGTTTTCAAATATATTTATTGGTTAAAGCAACATTTATTATTCGTTTAGATATTATAATTTATTGAGAATTGTGGCTATAATTTGGCCGGATGGGTTGGAAATTGTCAACTAACTATTTATTTTATTTGTGGGATGAGTACAACTCATTTTAGCGTATCTATATCTATATTTATATTTATATATATATCTATATCTATTACAAGAACGTATCTATCTTTTGAATGCATATTGGATAAACACACTGCATACATGTCAGCTAAAAAAATTTATTATCAAATCATTTACGAGATGTTCAATCGAAAAAGTATTGGTAGAAAAATTCAAATTCGTGATTTAATTCTCTCTCCTTTTTAATTTTTTGTACATAAAGTTTATATATATAAATTAAATATAACAAAAAATAATAATCCACCTTCCCACCCACCCCAATTATATTATTTGACCACAATTTCCACTTCTTTTGTCTTCTAATATCAAATTACGATATTTCGATTGTTTTACTCACGTAATTTAAGCGCTCTTTCAGTAATATATATATATATCACCTGTGTCGATTATTAAACTTTGATTTCAAAATTCTATAATAGATTGTTGGACTTCGATTTCCAGCATGCTTGTAGGAATGTTTTTTTTATAAATTGGGTTTTTCCGATTTTGTTGTGTGATCAAAATTAGCGTGATGCTTATTTAACTAGACTCATGATGCATGTTAGCTCTTCTAGTGTCCACAGCTTCAACAGAACATGCATTTTTACCAATAAATATCAAAATGAATGGAATTAAAAAAATAAATAAATAGAGAGAGAGAGATAATGAAAGATGAATTTTCATCTAGTTCATTACTAACTTTTGGTACTAACTCAAGGATCGATAAATTTGAAGTATTATCTTGTATAACTTAAAATATCTAAGTTGTGATTCGTTTCCATACCTACAAAGAAAAGTATATGGGGCATGCGAACTATTACTTTGTTATTGCAATTGATGTTCGAGTTGGTACACGATGCGTCAAATATATATATTGTAATATTAAGTTTAGTCGTCAAATACACGAGACATTTTTTGTGATCCATTCACGAAGAAGTTGGTTAGGTCCCCTCTTGAATGGATCTATCACCAATGAATTAATGAACCAATCATCTCGGGAAAGAATATATTAAAAAAAATTCTGGTGTGAATTGATGAAGACACAAGAAACACCAATAAACATGACATATATTCTGATCTCCATCAAATTATGCGGAATATTTATCACATCTCCCCTCCTACTTGTAAGTTGTATGTGAGTGGATCACGTTTCAAATCGGATCGCGGATAAAAACAGGGATTGTTGCGTCTATATCAGATTTTTCATAAAATTGTTCCCCTTTAATTTTAAATATATATACTATTTACATTGTATTACATAACATGAGAGCTTTAGAGTAATTATTTTTTGTGTTTAGATCTAACGTGAAAAAAAAGTATTAACATTCATTAATTTGAAAAGAAAAAAAATCATGTTTAAATAATTGTTCAAACACACAACTCGTACATACGGACATTAGTTTCTAAATAATAAATAAAACATCTGGCGTTATTAATTAATTTATTAGCACTTTTTTCATATCCGCAAGGACCGCAACAATATTGATTTAAAGCAGAAACAAATAAAATGAATTAAACCACTTCCAACTAATACTTTTATGTCCAAAATGTTATTTTTCCATTACAAAAATATTATTTTTATCAGTTATGCTATGAAAAACTATTTTGTAATATATGTTGATTCGAGTGAAGAGTATTATACATTTATGTCAAAAATATATATTGTAATATACGTCGATCTAAGTGAAAAATATTAATTTTTATATAAAAGTATTATTTTTCACTACATATATATAAATCATATGAACTACTATCATAAATATAGATATGACGTTGACACGACAAAAAATGGAGAAGCGACACAAAAAATAGCTAGAAACCAAATATCAGTAAACATATTGTGGGTGGAAGTTATAAAATATATAAATAAAATTACAATTTTTATTTTTTTAGTTGTAATTTGAATTCTAGTTTCCGAATCGAATTAATAAACAAATTATCTTAATCTTATTAACTTATTTACTGTAC